>NC_089176.1:2297515-2608842 GCF_947507565.1 Oscarella lobularis | reverse complement strand
AACTATCACGTAAACTTTATCGACTTTTTTTGCATTTTTTGACACGTTGTTTGTTGTAGGATTTATTCCTTCTCTGAAGAAGTCTACCGGCCCTTTTGCCAGTGCGTCGGTTGGATCACTTCCTGGTGAACCTGCGTGCTTAGTGGGTCGTGACGTTGAATTGGACTCGGTCCTCGCTAGCGTGTCCTCCGACTTTCATCTGTGCTGCATTTCTGGTCCCCCAGCAGCCGGAAAAAGTGCCATTGCCATCACTGCCGCTCATCACGTTTTGAAACGCAATCCACCTTGGGAAGTCATCTACGTAGACATTAGCCACAGTTCTAATAAGGAAGAGATCATCCAACACTTGCAAGATTCTCTTGATTTAAGATATGGCCATCTTCATTCTGTGAATGCTAGAACGCCAGAGAAGTCACTGCTGATGAGAGTGCAGAAAATAAATAATCTCTGCATTGTCATTGACAATGCTGACATGGCTCTCAAATCAAATAATGGGCAACCGTTTATTGAATTGCTGACATCCATCACGAAGGCTGGTAAACGAGAGTTAACTCTCATCGTGACGTCGTGCTACCGCTTAGGTCGACGTCTAAAGGGACGTGGACGGGTTCAGGAAGTCGACGTAAAGCCATTAACCGTAGAGCCGGCATGTAAGGTGCTCAAGTTCTTTTTTTGTGACCGGTTTAGTGATTCAGAAGCTGAAATGCTGGCGCAGGACGTTTGCCAAGGTCTACCCGGATTTTTATTACAAATACCTCTCGGTGCCGGTCAGTCAACGAAGGAGCGCTTCGATACTCTGCTCGAACGTCCGTTTGATTGCTTTGAGAAGTCGTGCTGCGACGCAGCCATTTGTCATTTTGAAAAGCTTTTTAAGAGTCTTTCCGATGACAAACTGGCCTATCTTCCATCTTTGGCCCTGTTTGACGGGTCGTTTAGCAAAGCAGACGGCGCGTACGTCGTTGGCATGAAAGATGACAACAGAAGTCATAGATTATTTGGACAATTATTCCTTGATCGTGCAAGACGCTGACAGACGAGATCACTTCTATCTTCTAAGAATTTTCCGAGAATTCTTGCGTGAGAAAAAACTGCCGAACGAGAAATTCCTGTCAGACGCTACGGAAAGGTATTGCAAACGTTGGCTGAAAAAACTGTTTCCTATTCTCGAAAAGGAATACGATCATGATCCTTGCAAGGCCCTCAAGACTCTTCACGGCATGATTAAGGACATTAGACGCGTGCTTAGCCTCGTTGAATTAGCTAGTGCGCACGACGAAGTGTACAAGCTGTATATTCGTCTTGCACTCGATCACAAGTCAATGCTGCGAGTATGTTTCACGCCGACGGAACGAAGAGCTTTTTTCAGCAGCTGCATATTCGCAGCTGCTAAACGACGCAACGAACTTGACAAAGGAAAGCTTTCCTTTCGCTTCGCCGAATCCTGTCTGGACGGGAATGACTTGGAAGGTGCAGATACAAGTACACCGGCTTGGCCAGGCGGAGAACAAGCGCTTCGCGGCAGTAACAGACGATGGTACTTTCAAAGTGAAATAATGAAAGCAAGACTGCAAGTCGAGAAGAATGAGTCCCAGGCTGCCATCAAACGTTTGTTGAATTTACTGGAATTGGGCGGCGATTCTACTCCACTGAAAGAGACTCGGGAGTACGTTGACGTCTTCCGCGTTCTTGCGGATGCATACGTCAGCATTGGAGAATACGAGCTGGCTGTCGCTCGTCTCTCTGAAGCTCTTGCCTTTTGCAACGTTCGCTTTGGAAGGAAGTGCGGTGGAAGCTATCCTGACACTTGCTCGTTGCTTTCGCGTCTAGGTCATTGCTTCTTCTGTCAGGAAAGGTATGACGACGCACTAAGCCATCATGTGTCAGCGTTGAAAATGGCCTCGGCATTGCAATGTGATCATCTGTCCTTTGCAACGTTTTGGTACCTGGTGGGCATAAGCCGGCTAGGCGCTTCTGTCCGTGTTGGCCGTCTTAGCGCGACAGCTCGAAACGAACTTGAAGAAGTCATCTATCTTTTGGAGGACGAGCCGTCTTGCGAGACGATTCCTTTGCAGATTTTTGCAACGGTTACTGTTGCTAAGCATTTGGTTTATGAAGGACGAGAGCTCCTTAAGGAAGGACGTCGGGATGAGGGCTTGGCTACGCTGGAAAAGGCGGATAAGTTCTTTTCACTGGCGGAGGAGAGCGAGGAGCTGCTGCCGTCGGAAGCGGCTGAAGAGAACAGGCGGTTTCGCGTGTACGTGCATGCAGTAAGAAATCGGGCTGATCTGATCGTCTCATCCGATGACATAGACGTCCTAACGCTGTACAGCTCTCAAGGAGTTTGCGGCTGGACGTCTGACAGCACCAACCCTTACAAATCAGTGGACAGTCATTGTACTGGATCGCCGATGAATTCACTGCCATTGAGTTTAGGCACTCCAAGGGTGAATTATGACACGTCTCTTACTAATAGCTTACTAGGCGACAGTTTTCTTGACGATATTCTGCCTTCGTCTTCCGACCTGCCAGGTGGTCAAACGTCAGCACCCTTGCCTACTTTGCACAAGCGGTACTCCTCACTGATGTCTTCGAGATCTTCGTCGTCAATTTTTTCTGTCTCAGTGAGGCCGGTCAATCTTTGCAATTGGCTGAAAGGATTGTATTCGGCGACCAGAATGGGTATCGGAGCTTGTTGTCTTCCCCGTTCATCGCGAAAACTTTCGCGCTGCTCTGCTAGTCGGATTAGTAGTAGCGATCTACTGTTCTCCAGCTTTAATGAAGACGCGCTTTCTGCTGGTTCAGATGACGGCTCAGCGGAGCATGATCATTTGAATCAGCGGGAGAGGGAAGAAAGTGCACGGGTGGTAGAGGCCAAGAGGTCTCTCAGCGGCCTCTTGCCAGTGAATGCATTTAGTGTAGGTGATCCGAACGACCAAAAGAATTGAAAAGCATTTCGTGTGAACTCGATCGTGGAAAGGTCAGGATTGCAAATAGTCAACATGATGCCTTTCCGGAGGGAATGCCATGTCAAGAATTATCATTGAAGAACTATCTCACCCTCAATAGCGATCGGCCGGTCGTCTATCGCAGAACTGCGTGTTTGCTTCTGTGTTGACTACGTAGCAATTAGCTTGTGCACGTGCGTTTGCCTCCGGGGAAATACACAGAATTTCGAGTGGACGCGATCCGTCTCCTGCAGTCTGCTTCCGTTGCAATGAACAATGGAATGTCGTTCTTTGTACCTTTAGGAAAAGGCGGGAGTTTTCGTCATCAGTGCAGGCAAACTGAGTCGTTGCGTGCATGAGCCGCCTGCTTTCCGCGTTATACTAATCCAGTGAGAGTCCTACCAGAACCGTTTGAGCGGTTGAGTAGATATGAAAGAAAATCCGGCTTTTAGGCAATTATTTTGGATCCGTGATTTCCGTTTTCTATCAAAGTATTGTCAGGAAGGTCGTGGTTTATAGCGATCGCTTGAGCAATATATAAACAGTGGCAGCTTGGTTATCAGCTCAAACGAGCCTCGACCTTAGTGCAGATCAATGCCGATGATGTGCGTCAACTTTCACATCGTGTTTTCTGTTCTTGCGTGTTTATCTCTCACTCTTACCAGTGCAGCGAATTCTGATAAAGATAAATGCAAGGTAGACTGCGTGTAATTTCGGAGGTGGTTCACGTGAGGTTTTTGTTTCTGCCCAGTGTCCATCACTGGCTGCAGGCATACCAGGACAGCACGGTTTGCCTGGAAGAGATGGACGTGATGGCGTGGATGGAGTGAAGGGCGAGAGAGGAATAAAAGGAGATAGAGGCGCTAAAGGAGACATCGGTTTAGCTGGAAACAATGGACGTGACGGTATTCATGGAAATACGGGTCAGAAAGGAATTAAAGGAGATAGCGGTGCTAAAGGAGAAGTGGGTCCACCTGGGCCTGTTGGTGAACTCAACTGGAAGCATTGCGTGTGGCATACAAGTTCAGGTTTGGATGTGGGCCTTCTTAAGGTACATGCAATACTGTATGTTTTGTGTATTATCATGCAGATTATCATGTAGGCGTGTAACTTTGTGAAAAAGTCTCATACCACAGCAATTCGTGTTCTCTATCAGGGGACACTCCGAACGTATTGCAGTTCTGGTGCTTGCTGCAACCGCTGGTACTTCACTTTCAATGGAAACGAATGTGGAAATCCTGCAACCATCGAAGGAATAATATACGGAGGGTCAGGAAAAGACGATTCCCACAGAGTGACTCAGATTGAAGGTCACTGCGAGAGGCTTCCTGCTGGGACGATAGCAGTAGGCATTCATGTTGGAAAATGCGTTAAAGATCCTCGCGATCAATACAATGCTAACTCTGGATGGAATGCAATGTCAAGGATCATCATTGAAGAATTGCCTCCACCTCAGCCATAGAAACACCATACCTAACCGTTGCAGCCTGCTTGAAACATGTTTTCTTTCTTTTTCTTTCACGTACCTGCACCAGACCTTTTTTCCTGAATTTTGAACCGCTCAGACTTATTTCGCTCTGCAGGAAGACCAAGCGCTGCGCCAAGCAACAGATGCACACGCACAGAGCCCATGGGTGCCGTTGCCAACCTTTATTAGCTAATAATTAAAAAGACAGACGCAGATGCTGGCTAAACAGAAGCGGGCACACACCATCACGCACAAAACCATAAAAGATCAAGCCTTGAATGTGATTTAGTCTAAGGCTATCATGAGCAAGTGTATGAATCTATTATGGCATTAGATGTCTAGACGGCTCAATCCGCACAGAGTAACTCAGATTGAAGGTCGCTGTGAGAGCCTTCAAGCCGAAGCAATCACTGTACGTTTCTTGTCGGCAAACTCGGTCGGTCAACATGATGCTTACAGCGGATGGAATGCTATGTCAAGAATTGTCATTGAAGAGCTGCCTCCACCTCAGACATAGAGAGTCATTAGAGATGCCTGATCTGCTTTGATGTGATTACTGTGTTGTACTTTGTTTTGCCTTGCTAAATGACAGCAGAGTGAAGGCTCCAATTTTAGGAATACACAGCAGCCGATTTCATGTTGACCTTTGCAGTGGGTAGATGGCACAACGCTTTCGTGAACAACCTGTCGAAAATTTACTGTAGTTAGTGCGGTCCGCCTTCTCACCAGTGATAGTGATAGTGATATTAATTTATTTTACGACGGAACAACCCTCGACGCGTATTGGCCGATCTACCGGGTTCCGTACATGATTACCTGTCTACCATAAATAAAAGTATACCTCTTGATTAATTAAAGTAAACTCAAATAGGTTTATTTCTCTTGGACAATATAACAGTTATACCGTACGGTAAATGCATCAAGTTGGAATGAAGGAAAACCGGAAAGATGCAGGAAAACCGTGTCTTAGGCGCACATTGATATTCATCGAAGCCGGAAAGCAATGCTTTTAGTAGGTGTGGGGAAGGTATATAAAAGGCCTGAGTTCAGACCTAGCCGCAGTAACAGCCTCAGGCATTGGTGAAGAGGCTGAAGCATGATTTCACGTGGCAGTCTCATGATTGCTTTATGTGTTCTCCTTCTTTCAACCCTCATCAGTGCTATGGTGAAGTCAGACGATGAAAAGGTGCGCTATCAAGTATGAAGAACTGACCTTTTTCTTTACTCGTCTTGTCCTACTAGGAGTCTCAGTGTCAGCAGTGTCAGTGCAGCAGTATTGGTGCGGGAATACCGGGCATACCGGGTCAGCACGGATTACCTGGAAGGGATGGGCGTGATGGTATTGACGGGATCAATGGAAAGCCGGGCGAAAAAGGCGAGAAGGGAGATAGCGGTGCAAAGGGAGAAGTGGGATTACCTGGACCTGGCAACGAGCTTAACTGGAAGCACTGCGTCTGGTTCGGTGAGTCAAGTTCGGATGTCGGTCTTATCAAGGTATGAATCTATTATATTATATTATGGCATTGGATAGATGGATTATGTATCATGTAGGAGTGTCGCTTTGTAAAAAAGTCTCCTGCTACGGCAATCCGTGTTCTATATCAGGGAACACTTCGAACGTTATGCAAATCTGGTTCTTGCTGCAACCGCTGGTACTTCACTTTCAATGGAAACGAATGTGGAAGTCCTGCAACCATTGAAGGAATAAAATACGGAGGGCCAGCAAGCGATGATCCTCACAGAGTAACTCAGATCGAAGGTCACTGCGAGAAGCTTCCTGCTGGGACGATATCAGTAGGCTTTTATGTCGGCAAATGCATTCGATCTCCTCGGGATCATCATGATGCTTACAGTGGATGGAATGCAATGTCAAGAATTGTCATTGAAGAGCTGCCTCCACCTCAGACATAGAGAATCATTAGAGACGCCTGCTCTGCTTTGATGTGATTTCTGTGTTGTACTTTGTTTTGCCTACCAGTTGATTTGCTAAATGACAGCAGGCTCCAATTTTAGGAATATATACAGCAACCAATTTCATTTTGGTAGATAGTTGTAGCTTTCGTGAACAACCTGTCGAAAATTTATCATGCAGGAAATCTAATCAATGATTATCTACTGTAGACGACGCGGTCCGCCCAAAGCCGGGATACCGGTGACTTCGTCGATCGAGGAGCACGTTCACAACAGAGCTGCAACGCGAGCCAGCAATGAGCGTCACGAAAGGCAAGCTGTTCACGCAGTAGATCTAGGCTGAACATCGCATAGACAGTAGTAAACACGGTGGCCGCTGGCGCTACTATTTTCTACGGCATTTTCGTCATCGCTTCGGCAAAGCACGACACTGCGTGGGCCAGTTCCCGCTCCTGGAGGCTTTCCACGTGGCAAAAGATGCGGGGACTTCGTGTTTTGGCATTCTTGATCACCGGAAACGTCTCAAAATGAGGCAATGCTAAAAATAATTTAGTAGACGCGGACATCTGATTGTACCACTATACTCTAGTATTTGCAGTCTGACGGCGTTGGATGATCCTAGCGGTCCTTCGATCTCATCTGTGTGTATGCCATTATCTCCGGCAGTGACGTCAAGGCAATTGCTTTGTGGTCAAGTAGAGTAACTCCGCGTTTTTTGATTGAGCCAGAAAGACCCGTTATTTAGAGCGATTAGTCAAACACTATATAAACAGTAAAAATTGGACTCAAACAGCATCGTTTTTTGCGATCAAATGACGACAAAGTTCAGCATCTACGTTTTGATTGCGTTTTATGTTTTTGTGCTTCTATCTCTCACCAGAGCACAAGACTCTGATAATAGCAAGGTAGAAAGTCTTACTTATAACCTCTAAGACAGGTTACGTGATCTTTTCTGCATCTAGTCTTCGCTGTTGGGTGCAGGAATACCAGGCATACCAGGACAGCACGGTTTGCCTGGAAGAGATGGACGTGATGGCGTGGATGGAGTGAAGGGCGAGAGAGGAATAAAAGGAGATAGAGGCGCTAAAGGAGACATCGGTTTAGCTGGAAACAATGGACGTGACGGTATTCATGGAAATACGGGTCAGAAAGGAATTAAAGGAGATAGCGGTGCTAAAGGAGAAGTGGGTCCACCTGGGCCTGTTGGTGAACTCAACTGGAAGCATTGCGTGTGGTATGCAAATTCAGGCTTGGATGCGGGTCTTGTTAAGGTACATGTAATACTGTATGTTTTGTGTGCTATCATGCAGATTATCATGTAGGCGTGTAACTTTGTGAAAAAGTCTCATGCTACGGCAATTCGTGTTCTCTATCAGGGAACACTTCGGACGTATTGCAGTTCTGGTGAATGCTGCAACCGCTGGTACTTCACTTTCAATGGAAACGAATGTGGAAATCCTGCAACCATTGAAGGAATAATATACGGAGCGCCAGCAAAAGACAATCCCAACAGAGTGACTCAGATTGAAGGTCACTGCGAGAGGCTTCCTGCTGGGACGATAGCAGTAGGCATTCATGTTGGCAAATGTGTTCGAGATCCTCGCGATCAACACAATGCTAACTCTGGATGGAATGCAATGTCAAGAATCATCATTGAAGAATTGCCTCCACCTCAGTCATAGAAACACCAGACCTAACCGCTGCAGCCTGTTTGAAATTATTTTCACTTTAGTCGTGCTTTCTTTCTTTTTCTTTCACATACCTGTACCAGACCTTTCTTTCCTAAACTTCGAACTGCTCTATTTTGCGCTGCAGGGAGACCAAGCGCTGCTCCCAACAACAGACACGCACAGAGTCCACAGACATGCTGTAGTGAGGTTGCCAACCTTTATTAGCTAATAACTGACAGACACAGATGCTGGCTAAACAGAAGCGGGCACACACCGTCATGCACAAACTATAAAAGATCAAGTCTTTGACGTGATTTAGTCTAAGACCATCATAAGCAAGTGTGTGCATAGGAAATGTCCCAAACAAAGCGCCCAGTCAAGCATTAGAGAATAGCGCAAAAACCTTTCGCTTCAACGATGTCGAACTCAGACACTGTACCCCCTTTGCTTGCCTTCTCCACTGCGGCAACAACGGACTTGAACTCAGGAAAGGAACCCTTTGCCTTCTTTGAGAAAACAAGCACGCCGCCAATGGAAACTTCAAAGTCGCCTTAATTAACGAGAGCCAATAAATCAGCATTGGTACTACGTAGATACACGTGCACACACCAGTATTGCCGACATTTCCCGTCACGTCAGCATCTGGGACGGACTCTTTGATCTCGTTCGCCAGTTGATGATAACGGGGGGCGTAGCCTCAGGAGCCACTACACGGAGAACGAAGGGTTCTTTCGGTCGAATGACACGAACGAGTGCGATTTTCAGCGACGACGTTGCGTCGAAGCTCTACTTGGAGTCTAGCGCGCTGCATTCTACAGCCCGTTTGCCTTTCGGGTTGCGATCTCGCTCACCAGTAGCTAACGTGAACTTTGACGGACATTTTCGGAGAAATCGGTCGTTTATGGTGAGGCGATTCGCTAAAGGAAGTCAAGACGTGGCGTGTGATGACGCGAAGAAAGTACGGGATATGTATCGCAGCCACGTGAGTCACGCTGCCACGCCGCCCGATCTCGTGGCGGACGATCTTTTCACTGTGCAAGATCGACTTGGAGCGTGGATGACATCCCTGCGGCTTCGCAGTTTCTTCCGCTTACCCGAGACACTCAACAGACTGTGGATCGCACGAAAGGAGCGAGAGTTTTTGTTCAGGAAAGATTCCCTGTAGGTTATAGCAAAATGCATCGCAGAAGCATTCACGCCTACGCGCACAGAACTTCTTTTCGCTAAATATCGTCCACCGGACGTTCCCTCCCGTCGCGTGGTGTCGCCCCCGCGCATATTTATTTTTTTATCCGGGAAATACTTGTAAAATCGAACCTCCCGTGTTCTCAGCAGAGAGATCCCCAACGCTTTGCCGACTTTTTCTGCGTCGATCATGGACGAAAGGGGCCAGATTCTCAGCGGAACCACCATTGCCAAGTATCGCCGACTCGCAACGAGCTCCAAATAGCCGAATTCATTCGTTTCACTGCAGATCGATTCGATCGAAGCTGAAGGAGGAGATCGACGCGATTCGCGCCGACTATCCGAATTTTTCGGCGCCTTCGCTGGTGGTCGTGCAGGTGGGAAATCGCAGCGACTCGAATGTTTATATTCGAAACAAATTGAAATTCGCGAGCGAAGTGAGAGAGAAAAAAACGGAATTATTTATAGTCAAGAGAAGTTGTATTTTGGGGGGGCTAATCTAGGTTGGAGTCGATGCTCGACACATCAAATTGGGAAGTGGTACTAGTCAGTCCGAATTGATCAATATACTGCAGAGACTAAATGGAGATCCGACTGTCGACGGCTTTTTTGTTCAGGTAGGACTACCATGGGAAGTCCATCTGTGTACGGGGTCACCTGTTATTATTGCAGCTTCCTTTGGATTCGACTGAAACAATTGACGCCGACTATTGCACCAGCATCATTGACCCTTTGAAAGACGTTGATGGGTGAATTAGATCAAACTGTAGGCATGGTTTATATATACATAGCCGTTTTTCTCTTGCAGACTGACGTCGCTGAACGCCGGCAAATTGGCGCGCGGCGAAACGGAGAGCGACGGCATTCACGTTCCGTGCACGGCCCGCGGCTGCATCGAACTGATCAAAGCCACTGGAGTCAAAATCGAAGGCAAAGTAGCCGTGGTGATAGGTCGCAGCAAAATCGTCGGCGCGCCAATGCGCGATCTTCTCATCAATCACAACGCCACGGTCATGGTGTGCCACTCCAAAACGGAAAATCTACCGGAAAAGGTATATAAGTCGTACACATCGTTCAAGAGGCATGTGTTGACGTGGCGTTATTAGGTACGTTTGGCTGACATTCTTGTTGTAGCGGCAAGGCAACCGTGCATGGTTAAGGTATGGTAGCGGAAAGCCCCTCACCGTACAGTCACTTAGTCTTTCTAGGGCGATTGGTTGAAACCTGGTGCAGTTGTTATTGACGTTGGAATGAACAGTCTTCCAGGTCTGGTCAAAGCGGTAGTCTTATATTATAATTAATCAATTAAAAGCGCGGCAAGTGTCTTTGTGCGTGGGTGCTTTGAGTGTTGAGCCGTAGGGCACGGAAAGCCAATTTTTAATTAGTTATCCTCAATATCTAGACCCAAGTGTAGCTAAAGGCTATCGTCTCGTTGGCGATGTGGACTACAAGAGTTGCAAGCCTATTGCTTCTTGGATTACTCCAGTTCCCGGGGGTAAATTTTCTGAGGACTTTAGGGTGGGCGTTTTCCTTACAGTCTCTCTAGGTGTTGGTCCCATGACGGTTGCTATGCTACTGCAGAATACTTTTGAATGCAGCAAACGCAGATTGGAATTGCAACGGAAAGCCGGAGCACCTTGGTTACTGCGAAATCTCTCACTCAGCATCCAAGCTCCCGTTCCGAGGTAACGTAGTAAGAACTCTTCAAGAAATCAATAGTAATCTTAATTTTATTTAGTGATATCGTAATAGCTCGGAGTCAGACTCCAAAGCCAATAGACGAACTGGCTAGAGAGCTCAGACTCTTGCCTTCGGAAGTAAATGTCTATCTAATAAAAAAATTTAGATGCTCATTTTTGCATGCACGTGAATAGATCGATTTCTATGGCTCAAAGAAAGCCAAAGTGTCTCTTTCCGTACTGAATCGTCTCAAGGACGCACCAGATGGCAAATACGTCGTCATCACGGGGTAAATAACGAATACGATTCTCGCAATGCGTATCTACAGAGGCGTTCTACTAATAGAATAACCCCAACTCCTTTGGGAGAAGGAAAGAGCACGACAACCATTGGGCTGTGCCAGGCGCTGGGAGCTCGTCTGCGTAAGAACGTTTTTGCCTGCGTTCGACAGCCGTCGCAGGGGCCCACGTTTGGCATCAAAGGCGGCGCGGCCGGCGGCGGATACTCGCAAGTCATACCCATGGAAGAAGTTAGTTGGCATTTGTTGTGTGGAAAGTGAAAGTGTTTCGTAGTAGCGAGGTTCTGGTTTTAGTTCAATCTTCACTTGACGGGAGATATTCACGCAATCACAGCCGCGAATAATCTTTTAGGTACGGTATTGCATGTCTGCATGTCGTACACTTATGTTTTTTTGTTTGTTTCTCTGAAGCGGCTGCTATTGATGCTCGCATGTTTCACGAGTCTACGCAAACGGATAAAGTGAGAATTCGAAGACGGAACGTACATTCTAACGAATGCGTTCTTCTTTTCAATTAGGCTCTTTTCAATCGCCTCGTTCCGACCCAGAAAGGGAAAAAAAGACAATTCTCAGCAATTCAACTGAGGAGACTTGAGGTACGATTGCACTGTCATTCTGCAGAGAAAAGAAAATTCATAGTGTGTGTGCTCTCTATAGAAACTCGGAATTGACAAGACGGATCCATCCTCTTTGACTTCCGCCGAAATCAAAGCGTTTGCTCGACTCGATATTGACTCTTCTACAATCACGTGGCAAAGAGGTGAAATAGAGTCACGCAATCTTTGCAAAAAATATTCATTTTAACGTCAAGTACTCGACACAAATGATCGCTACCTTCGAAAAATCACGATTGGTCAATCGGCAACGGAGAAAAATCTCACGCGAGAAACTCAATTTGACATAGCTGTCGCAAGTGAAATCATGGCCGTCCTTGCATTGACCACAAGTCTGGCCGACATGAGGGAAAGGTATTATGGTTTTGCGAAGAGGAGGGGAGATATATATTAAATTTAATTTAGACTCGGGAAGATGGTTGTTGCGAGCAGCAAAGCAGGCGTTCCCGTCACAGCTGACGACTTGGGCGTGACCGGAGCTCTCGCCGTTCTCATGAAGGATGCCATTCGTCCCAATCTCATGCAAACTTTAGAGGTGAGGGGTCGAGTGGGCAGAGTATATTTAATTATAAATCAACTTTGTTCTTGCAAGGGTACTCCCGTTTTTGTTCATGCTGGCCCTTTTGCTAATATAGCACATGGGAATTCGTCGATACTCGCTGACAAGATTGGACTGAAATTGGTTGGTGAAGACGGCTTTGTTGGTAAGTACGCCGAATGTAGTTGCTATTGCTACTACTGTACTATTGTTTGTATTTTTTAGTGACTGAAGCAGGGTTTGGTGCGGACATTGGAATGGAGAAGTTCTTCAACATCAAATGTCGCTCGAGTGGTAAAATAAAAATTGTATTGATTTCTGCTATTGAGTCTGTATTGGTTTCATCAGGACTCGTTCCAAACTGCGTTGTTTTGGTTGCAACGGTGAGAGCTTTGAAGATGCACGGCGGAGGACCCAAGGTAATTAATTGCGTCGCTTATTTATTTGTATTTTTTTGATTGATTGAATCCAAAGGTGACAGCTGGTCAACCTCTGCAAGCTGAATACACTAGCGAGGTAACTATACGTATATGACTGCCGTATTTACATTGTGCGTTTATCTTGTGAGTGTAGAACGTAGAATTGGTTGCAGCTGGGTGCTCCAATCTGGCCAAACACATTGAAAACGCTCAGTTGTTTGGATTGCCTGTTGTCGTGGCAATAAATCGATTCACGTCAGTCACTTGCTTTAAATCAATCAAATAATACTATATTTATCTTGTTGTGTTTGCAGAACGGACACGGACTCCGAACTGGAAACGGTGCAGACGAAGGCTAAAGAAGCGGGGGCCTTCGACGCTGTTGTTTGTAATCATTGGGCAGAAGGAGGTAAAGAAATAGTCAATTATTGAGAGTCTTCACTCACTGCGTTTTGCAGGTGAAGGGGCAGCTAATCTTGCAAAGGCTGTGGAGAACGCCTGCAGTCAGCCCACTGATTTCAAGTTTTTGTATGATCTCGAGGTTGTATACGCTGTTTTTCTTTTCTTTTGTATTAATTAAGGACTTCTATTCTAGCTTTCCATTGAGGAAAAGATAGAGGTCATTGCCAAGAAAGTGTACGGCGCTGACAGCATAGAGATATTACCTGAAGCGAGGAAAAAGATTGACTTGTACACAAAACAGGTAAAGTATGTAATTTATGTAGTCGACAAATGAAAAATAAGAGGTCTGAAGGGATTCAGCAACTTGCCCGTGTGCATGGCTAAAACGCATCTTTCCTTGTCTCATGATCCTGAGCTGAAAGGCCGACCATCAGGTATGGTGAAACGATCAGATAGGAAGGTATCTTATGTTTTATCTGACGTTGATGTTCTAAGGTTTTATTGTTCCAATTCGAGATGTGAGATCAAGTGTTGGTGCTGGTTTTCTCTATCCACTCCTTGGAACGGTAAGAGGAGTCGCAATGGTAGTATGAACCTCTATTTTTTGTCTCAGATGAGCACAATGCCCGGTCTTCCAACTCGACCCTGTTTCTTTGATATCGACATCGATCCAGAAACAGAAGAGATCAGCGGTTTGTTTTGATTCTTTCATTTCTCCTGAGTAAATTGGTGTGAACTTTATTGCTGACATTTATTTTTGTAATGTCAGGGATCACTACACAGTACTGTCAGTTTCTGCGTCGAAGACCCGTATATTGGTGCCTTTTGTCAATTAGCTAATTCGCCGACGTCGTCACCAGAGATATAAAAGAGTATATCTCTGCCGTCACTACAAAGGCTCATCCGGGATGTGCACTTTGTTCGCGACAAGGCAGGGCCTGGCGACAAGGATTGCAGCCAGTGGCAGCAGAAGCAACGGACGATTGTTACGCACTCAGCAAGACACACGTTCACATCGCGTTGGAACGACCAGGTCGGAACGAGTCTTCACGCCCGCCTACTGTAGTAAGCGAGAGGAAGCTTTCTTTCGCGACAGATCCCACACCCAGCGTGAGCTCATCATTCGTAATCAGTACGGAGTCTACTGTACTCCTTCCGACACTGTACCCTGTTGCAATCGCAGGCGCGTGGCTATAAAAAATGTGTTTTCTTATCGAAGGGGCTTGTGAGCAAGCAGAGATCGCTGCTGGAGTTCGTGATACATACTACAGGGTAAAAAAAAGTTCCAATTATGGAACAGTGTCTATGATGAGTCCTTTTCTTCTCAGCGATTGTTCTACAGCACCTGAAATGTCGGCTTCATGGCACGCCTCCTTCAGTTTTGATGCCGTTGCATTTCGACCTTCGTCCGCCCTCCACTCGTGCAACACGGTCAGCATCCTTTCTTTGTCATCAGCCAATTTATCAAACTTAGAATCTAGTACGTTCTGGTGAAGAGAGTATCCTACTGTTCTCCATTTCCATCCTCCTCCACTAGCAACGCAAATCGCCACTTTTTGAAATGTTTTGTCATCGTCTAGATTAGGCCAGGGTACCTCTCGTCCGACACTGATTCTACCCTCTCTCTCATGAAAGAACTCGTGACCAGTTACGTCAGCGAACCAATACTGTAGTCCAACTAATTCCAAATCGTCCACGGCTGTTCCTGATTCTGTCACCAAGCATTGTCTATTCTTCGGGGGATAGCCTGTCAGGCACATTGTGCTGTCTTTTGAGACGATCTCGTCGTCGTGGTCTCCTTCAGCATAACAAACGCGCAGCTCAAGATGCAGTCCCTTCATTCCTCGCATTATAGCTTTATCAAGGGAATCTGTTATGAACTGACGGATCAAAGGACAGTGCTTGATAAAGGCCGTATTTTGAAAAGAAGCATCCCGTGACACACACGATAAAGTGACAGCAATAAGCGAGCCTTCCTGTACATAGCGAATTTCCAATTTCAGTAGATCTTGAAGATAGAAGAGACACCGATTTCGCTTCAAAAGCGGTCGATTGTGTTCATTCCCGAAACGCTTTACGCATTGGGAGACGAGACGAAAAAACAGCTGTTCTGGAACGACAGCAACATTGGCAGGGTAGTACAAAAGAGATGGCGGGGAATAGCAGAAAGGTGAAGCAGGTGTAAGTGGGTCTAGTCGCTTGCAGTCGGTCAGAAGACAAGGGATGAAAAAATTCATTCCAGGTTTAACATTAGATGACTCATCTGAACAGATGACGTCAAATAGTTCAAGTACTTCCAAGATACTGGCTATTTCCTCCTGGGTAATATTTGCCTTTTCTCTGAGCAAGTGATCGGCGAGACTCCACACCATGATGCCCGTTTCGTACACGCCGAGCCAGGCCTGGTGGAGGTGCCGATTGGCGAATGTTAGAGGACTAGGAGGAGTGATGAATATAGCCATTGCGTCAAATAGCCACTGGGGATCAGTGAAAACCTTGTATCTAAGCTGCGGAGCGTCTGAAAAATGTAGAACGGCATTGAAACTATTGAGATAGGCTAGGGCTGTCGAAACAGCATTTTTGGGAATGTGGCAGTTTTCCGTTGCTAGTTGATAGACCTCAGGAAGAGTAGCGATTGCCCGACCAGTCCTTTGTCTAAATTCAGCCAGAATTTGCATCAGATTGAGCCACGGTAATGGAAGCGCTGGCTGTTTTGACCAATACGAAGCAGCCATCCGTTTTCCTTGCTCGCGGATGTCTTGGATGGTGGGGTCTTGACTAGAAGGACCCGAAAGAGTGTTCTCAACAAGACAAAACACTCGTTTTTCTTCCAGGACATTCTCAGCAGGTTGTGACGAAAACGCCTTACGTAAAGTTCTGAGCAATCTCCTTAGAATGTTCTCCTGAGGCTCAAGTTTTCCCAAAACTAGAACGTGCGAGCTAATGTTGCAGTGATGAACTAATTTTGTCAAAAGCTCATTTTGACGCTTCAAGAGCTTCGTCGTAGCATTCTTGTCTCTACCGTGGGTGGCGAGAAACACAAATATAGGGTACCGTAACTGTTCATCTAAAACCCGGCCCAAATGATCAGTCGTTGAAGAAGCGGCAACTTCATCGTGTCCTCCTTCCGCTAACATTTCCGCCGTTATCCAGTGCTCGAAATTTTTCAAAGTAGTTACCGTGACGCTGTGGGTTTCCTGTCTTTCACCTCGGCTCTCTGGATCCAATCGAAAGACGGACACAGTCTCTTCATCGAGAGGCTTGCACACGTTGAAGACGAGGATGTTAATAGTCGACTTGAAGCGAGACCGAGACGCTGTGAGGCTGCTGTGAGTCATGAGAAATCGCCCCTGACCGGCTTGATCGCGAAAGTTTACAACCAGTTCTTCAGTTTTCTGCGACACGGGAAAGCGTTCATAATTTCCAGGTGTCGTCACCGTTCTTTTAATGCGTTGAACCTTATCACGAGTCAAGTCAGTGATTTCACTGACTTTCAATTGATCACCAACAGTGTCTACTTTCTCTATTTGCATTGTTATTTGACCATCGTCGGTCTTATGCATAACACGTATACAGGGCGAAATATCTGTATGAATAATCGCTTGTTCTTCTTCAACGGGTCGAATCATGTCTAACGTGTCTTTCTTCTTACGAAGAGTAAATATGTTGTTAGCGATTGTGACACTCACAGTGTCTTCGCGAGCTTTTTTGCTCATTTCTTTCCAACATTTAGCTGATGTCATAGCAACTTGAGTTTCTATACCTCTTGTGCTTGGCTGATGTTCAAATGGTAGTCCAAGCAAATGCCTCCTCAGACACGTTTTGCCGACGCCATCCGGGCCCATCAAATTGATAGTCAGCACTGGAATGATGGCCGATCCCTCGCGCAAGGCCTCTTGATAGATTTGACCAGCTTCCGGATCTTGGTTAAGAATGCGCGCTGCAAAAAAATGACCATAATCAAAAACGTTTTCGATCAGAGTTCTTACCGTATGTCTTCAGTTTCCGCTGTCGTTCATACCTATCATAGCTGGTCTTATACAAGTACAGATCATCATCAATGATCAATGACGACTGCATCCACCTTCCTGTGATGTCACATTCATGATTTTGCCTGTTCCTACATCGTATTCTCCAAAAGTGATACATTACAGATGTTTGATTGCCATCTGAATTCCAACAGATGATTAGGCGTCGCCCGTTGCTTTGTACACAATGTTCAGGAAAATAATTTTCTCGCGGAATTTCATCTGCTAAACACGAGCAATACATTGCAATCATAACACCCTCGTTTCTTGCGTGGTGTCCACACGCGGCAATTCCCATCTCATCCAATGTCGCGCCACAGTCTCGAAGCCATTGGCCAGATGATGCACAATCCGTTACTAAACCAAAGTAAGCTCCTGGGGAGAAACTCCTGTAAAGGTCAAATATGTCTTTGAAAGAAATCGTATTTCCATCTGGTAAACACCAATCGCCCGTTAACAGTTGTCCAGCACCGAAATACCAAATAATTATATCTGAAAAATTGCTTTACGACAAGGATGTGTCTAATTAATTACTGTTACAGTACCTTCTTCGACTCTCAGACGCAGGAAGCTGCGAATATGATCAAGCAGACCGTCCCGAGTCGTCGTCGATTTCGTCTCGAATACCTCAACGCTATACAGAGCCCTGCTCAGCAACTCGATAATGTAACCTCTCTCGCCAGAGATCTTTGTTTTCAACGACGGGAGCAAGCGAGGGAGAAACGTGGAATCGCAGCCGACCGCAGTCGCATCATTACCGTCGATAACCAAGGCAGATTTCATGATTTTCCTCTAGACGCCCTTGGTATGCAAACTGTTATGCAAAACTGGTATGCAAAACTGTCCCGTATCATAAATTGTGCCACCTCAGCAACATTCATTTATTATTTGGCGCAAGCGAGCAACCAAAACAAAAAAGCCTAAAACCTCAGTCGATACAAGCAAATCTCACACTAGTAAATTAAATTGCCTCTAATCTTTACTACAATATGCCAAATCACAAGCGGGGACGAACGGCAAATAGTAGACGTGGAAAGCTCCGCAGTTGACGATTTTGGCTTTAACGTGATGAGCACAGCATCCACCGAATTGGTTGTAGAAACACACTTCGGCATCAATCTCGACCCCCACCACTGTTGGCACGACTCCATTGAACCAACCTCCGTCAGAGCTGCCGCAAGCGTGCGAATTTTTGATGCACGCAGTTGGCATAGAGCCGCCAATTGCATCATCAAAACGATTCCATCCAACTTTGAAGCCCGATTTTGAACTGCCGCCCGATCCATCACAATAACTGCCAAAGCCTGTATTGGACGCTTTTCTCCATTGCTGATCGAGAAGATTATATTGACTACACGCCGAATGGGGCTTAAGCGCGTCGCCTATCAAGACGACAGAATCACCCCCAGTTGAACCAGCGAACGGTATCGTTCCGCTCGAAGTCGTCAGACTCATTGTAACGGTGTTTTGTCCTCGGAACATATTCGAATACTTTTGCAAATTGACGACGATCTGATTTGATGCCGTTGGTAGCGTGCTGACGGCCAGCGTCGTGCTGTTCGGCCACGTGAACGTCGCCGTGACCTCGAATAACGGATTGAGACCGTAGGCTGAAATCACAACCGTTGAATTGGGCGTGAAAAATTCGTACGATTTCCAGTTCTCTTCAAAAACGAGCTGATCGTCGCCTAGCTTGCCGCTGTAAAATAGAACCGATTCGGAGTCGTTGCGAAAGTAGACGGCCACTGTGAATGTCCGATCGTTCAACGGCAGGGCACTCACGGTCGGCACGTCGCATTGAATAGTTAGCTGCTTTGATTGGGGTTTCGCGTAGCCGAGCCACGCGTACGGTGAAAACAACTTATCGCCGTTCTTGTTCTCGTAAACGCAGACGAATTGAGGCGACATGAGCTCGTGGTAATACTTGTCCAGACCGAACACAACGATGCTGATTCGTCCGCTCTCGTAAGCGGGAACCGATCGTAAGTTGATGTTTGACCAGTTTGGCCCCGGCGCCTTGTAAAGTGCGTATTCGTACGCCTGCGACGAAGATCCGCCGCCACCGGAGGAGGGACAGGAGCATACGCACGTGCTCTTTGAACCGGGAAGCCCATCGCGGCCGTTTTGGCCGTCACGACCATCGCGTCCTATACCGCGCAATACACAATTTTTACACAGAAGCGTTTTCTGATTTTTCTGTACCTGCGTCGCCTTTGCTTCCATCGCCTCCTCTGTCTCCTTTTAGTCCTTGCTTGCCTGTTTCGCCTTTGTCGCCCTTGAGACCCTGTATCATCGACGCGCCGCCACTCTTGTTCGATCCCGTGTCGAAGCAGATTCCGTTCGGTGCGGCGAGGTGCACTTTTCCGCTATTATCGGCGTAGATTGCCGGTTGAACGTCTGGCGGTGTCTGGGCAGCGTATCCGACGCCAGCAACAACGACGACGACGAGATGGAGGAGCATATTGCAAGGAGACGAGGGGTTGACCTGCAGGGGGTGTGTGTTTCGGCCCTATATGATATAGGTGCAAGCTAGTCCTCCCCCGGCACGCGCTTTTCATAATGGCGCGTGATCGCGAGCCAATCACGAGCGCCCATTAGCTTGGTCGGTATCCCACTCTTTCACCACTCTTCCGGCCTATATACCGAAGAGCAGCGTCTAAATTCGCGCTTCTGATTAGAAACAAAGAGACTCACCATTCTATACACTTTTTGAGAAAACGTTGCTGGGATCTTCACTCGCTAGTATAATAAAGCCAGCAACATTCACTCATTTATTTCTTGCAAACGTGAAATTTTGCCAATCAATGACTCTCGTGCTAACAGCAGGCCATGCAACAGGCCTTCTCTAAATCCTTTGCCATTCAATTGCCTTTTAGACCTTGCTACAATATGCCAAATTACAAAAGGGAACCTGCGGCAAATAGTAGATGTTGAAAGCTCCACAGTTGACGATTTTCACGTCGACTTGAGTAGCACAGCATCCACCGTATCGGCTGTAGAAACACACTTTGGCATCAATCTCGACCCCCACCACTGTCGGCACGGCTCCATCAAACCAACCTCCGCGAAAGGCGCCACAAACGTACTGTCTTTCGACGCACGCATGAGGCATAGAACCGCCAATTGCCGCATCAAAACGATTCCATCCAACTTTGAAGCCCGATCTTGAACTGCCGCTCGGTCCATCACAATAGGTGCTAGAGACTATATTGGACGTTTTTCTCCATTGCTGATCGAGAAGATTATATTGACTACACGCCGAATGGGGCTTAAGCGCGTCGCCTATCAAGACGATAGAGTCACCCCCAGTCGAGCCAGCGAACGCTATCGTTCCGCTCGAAGTCGTCAGACTCATTGTAACGGTGTGCTGTCCTCGGAACGTAGTCGTATACTTTTGCAAATTGACGACGATCTGATTTGATGCCGTCGGTTGCGTAGTAACGGCCAGCGTCGTGCCGTTCGACCACGTGAACGTCGCCTTGACGTCGAATGCCGGATTGAGACCGTAGGCTGAAATCACGACCGTCGAATTGACCGTGAAAAATTCGTACGACTTCCAGTTCTCTTCAAAAACGAGCTGATCGTCGCCCAGCTTGCCACTGTAGAACAGAACCGATTGGGAGTCGTTGCGAAAGTAGACGGACACTGTGAATGCCCGATCGTTCAACGCCACGGCACTCACGGTCGGCACGTCGCATTGAATACTGAGGTAACGCGATTGGGGTTTAGGGTAGCCGAGCCACGCGTACGGCGAAAAGAACTTATCGCCGTTCTTGTTCTCGTAAACGCAGACGAATTGAGACGACAGGAGCTCGTGGTAATACTTGTCCAGGCCGAACGTCACGATGCTAATTCGTCCGCCCTTGTAAGCGGAAACCGATCGTAAGTTGATGTTGGACCAGTTCGGCCCCGGCGCCTTGTATAGTTCGTATTCGTACACTTTGCTCTGCGACGAGGATCCGCCACCGGATAAACTGGGACAAGAGCACACGCACGAGCTATTTGCACCGGGAAGCCCGTCGCGGCCGTTTTGGCCGTCACGACCATCGCGTCCTATACCACAATACTCGATTTCTTTTTACGCAGAAGCATTTTTCTGATTTTTCTGTACCGGGAGCTCCCGCGTCGCCTTTGCTTCCATCGCCTCCTCGCTCTCCTTTTAGTCCTGTTTCGCCTTTTTCGCCCTTGAGACCTTGTATCATCGACGCGCCGCCGCTCTTGTTCGATCCCGCGGCCGTGTCGAAGCAAATTCCGTTGGGTGCGGCAAGGTGCACTTTTCCGCTATCATCGGCGTAGATTGACGGTTGAACGTCTGGCGGTGTCTGGGCAGCGTATCCGACGCCAGCAACGACGACGATGACGACGAGATTGAGGAGCATTGCGAGGATACGACTGGTTGGGCGGCTGGGGTGTGTATGGCTGTGTTTCAGCTCGTGCGACCTTCAAATATGATAGGTGCAAGCCCTCCCCCGTGCTCGCGCTGGGCGATGCCGGCACGCGGTTTTCTTTTGATATTGTAATTGAGCTATGTGATTTGCGTCTGCGAGCAGCGAAATCTTCTAGGAGGAGAGCATAGACAAGATAATTCAGCAAAACAAGTCAATTCAGGCATTCTTTTCCAGCTTTCCGTATGGCAAACGAGAGTAGTAGTTGCACGTGGTGGGCGTCCCACACATGCCTTTCTTGGGAATTGACGTCAGTTGTCCGCATTTCGATTGGGCAACCCATACGCTAGACAACAGACCACTTAGCTGCGGTACAAAAAGTAGAAAGGACGAGTCGGGCAGTCGAGTTTCCTTTGGCTGTGCTAATGGGTTCCTTAGGAAAACAAGGTGGGTTGGGCTTGGAGTTCAAAGTTCAAATCGGTATGAATTCAAACACGTGTCACGAATTAGAAGGTTGGAGGGAAAGCAATTTGTTGTTCGATGAAAGCGTACAGTAGTAGTGCCGTGTGTAGTTGGCAAAACACGCCAAAATTTGGAAGCTGCTGGGGTTAATAATTCCTTGAACATTCCTTGTTACAGAACATTCAATCAAATATTTTACGCCTGTCTCGCCATATACGAATCGAAAGTGCGGAGACCCGCCCATTCGCATTTTAGGCACGTGCAAAGGGAGTGGTAGAAAGGATTTGAACACTACGATTTATGGCATCTAATGCATGTCGAGCTCGCTCGCTTGTCTGCAGTACTGTATCTGTGTATGGAAGATATAGCAAACTCGTGGTCGAAAGAATGCTATCCCCGGATACAAAGTCAACATGGCCGACATTGGCCGTCCGCGTCGCCTCAATCTTCAACCCGAGCTTACCGCGTACCGAAAAAAGGAAAGAGGAACTGTTTCGATGCTTTTAATTGCGTTGGCGACATGAAAGAACGGTTTGTCCTGCTGCATCGAAGGAATGCGAATCACGAGGCGCACCGCGAGCCTCACATTCGAGTCGATCGGTCCTTTCTCGTTCCTCTCTGCATCAAGCGTTTTCCGAAGCGAAGAATCACGTCGAGAAGATTCCCTGAAGGCGCTTTCTTTCTTACTTCCGGGTAGCGTGTCCAGTTGGAACCGGTTGTGAGACCTGATAAGACAAAACTCAGTCCTGGTCCATATCCTGTGACCAGTGTCTCAGTTCGTCAACGGACTGAAATCAAAGGCACGAAGATATCAACTCGCAGTACTGTACCTATATTCTGTGAGTTAGGAGTTCCCTACTGTAGCCGAAAATAGACGGAGGAGGACTTCTCTTTCATTTTGAACCAGGTATATTGATAAGATAACCACAAGATGCAATAGCTTACTCCTCATGTAAATTCCGTGGACTGTCACAGCATCGTGATAGTCAAAAAGAGCATCATCACAAGGACTAATTCAATTTCTAATTGTAACTGTTCTATTAGCAAGCAAACAAGCAAGCTAGCTAGCTAAAGCACAGTTAGTCGTTCAGTTTCTTGAGCGGCGAACCTCCTTCTCAATGGCTGCTGCAATAAGCCATATCGCATCTGGGAGGCGGTGGCAGATAGTAGACGTAAAATTCGCCGCAATTGATGACCTTGATCGACGTCTTATAGTTGCAACAGTAGCAGCCCCAACGAAAACAGACCGTATTGGCGGTCTCGATTCCTTTCTCGGTGGGAAGCGCGTCGCGCAGCCAACCGGGCGAATAAGTACCGCAACGGTTATAAGACGGACACGATCGGGGCAAATTGCCGCCGATTTTCGGATCGATGCGATTCCACCCGTACGTTCGTATTCCTACGCTTTTCTGATCGCAGTAGCGCGGATGAGTGGCCGTGTTTGATACCTTTCTCCACGGTTGATCGACGACCTTATGATTGTCCGGGTCGCATGCCGCGTGGAGAAGAGGTTCGATGACGACCGAGTCGCCGCCTTTGTCGCCGCCGTAGACTATGGCGCCTTGAACCGTTTCGATTGTTATTTTTCCCATTTGTTCTTCTTCTAGAGTTTGAACGTCGTCCTTTAGGTTGTAGACGATTTTAGTCAGGGTCTTGGGTCGCGCGCAAGCGGTGAATTTTTTCCCGTTGTCTAGTGTGAGTATTACCGTGTGGTCGTATTCGGGATCCAGACTGATGCCGTATATGACGAGTATCGCTTTGAACGTGTCGTATTCGAAACTCGTCCACTCGCTAATGAACGAGATTTCGTTCGCGCCTTCTATTCCGACAAATTTTAATCCTGTTTTCTTTCGGAAGTGAACGGAAACGAGGGCGCTTCGTTCATCGAACTTCCACGACGCCACGCTCTCGAGCGGGCAGTCGATAACGAGACAAGGATCGTCGTCTTCGAGCTTTCGAAGACGAGCGTAGTCGGTGTTGACAATCAGCCCACGATCGCCCTTACTCGTATAGCGGCAGGTGAATTGGGGAGTCATTAGAGAATGAAAGTAGTTGTCGAGGCCGTACGTGACGACGGTGACCGTTTGACCGGGATGGGGTATCGCTGGAACTCGGGTCGTATTCAAGTTGAGCCAGCTCGGTTCGGAAAGACTTTCCGCTTCTAGGGAAGGAATTCCGTTGTCCTCTTCCGGTTTCTTTGACATGGCTGATACCGTATGGATAAATGGGAAGACGAGCAGAAGTATCAGCTTCAGCATAGCCGAGTTCAGATCGTTCTGCTGCCTGACTGTGTGGAAGGAGAAATGAGCTGTTGCCTTGTCTGTGGTGTCTTTTATATATTAGTCTTGTCTCCTGGAAGCTGACATCAGTTCCTCTTTGGACATCCTGTGTCGACGTTGGAGACCTTGCCAGATTACTTCCAGCTGTGTTTATTCGTCCTTTGATTTGCTCCCTGCGGTGGTTCCAGCTTGAACGACCTATGACTGTAATAATTATTATCGTTTTCTTTTCCCGGTTAGTCAGTCCTTTAGGGATGAAGCCCTCACCACAAATCAAAATCTTTATTCGTTTGCAAGGCCGGCTCACGGAAATTAGGGTTGTGTGGGCCACTGTGCGCGAGAAAGTTTGGGGGGCATGGCTTGTGGTCCGCCTTTGTTTGCAATCAGGATTCTATCTATAGACACGTGCAAACAAAGCGCAATCATATCCGCTGTCTATGGCGTAGAAAAATAGCGCCAAATTATTGACATAATAGTCTTGCAAGCCTCGAAGAGTTTGAGCGGTTCACCTTTGACCAGTGCTGTTAAAAGATCATAGGTATTTCCCACTGGGCACGTCGCACAGTGGTGGGATCGTTTTAGGTAACGAAGAAAAACGGCTAATCCCTGAAAAGACTATGCCAGCGTGGCGGGTCACGTCGCCTCGTAGCTTCCACGAAAATCGGTTAAGAAAAACAGCCGACCCCCCTTTGAGTTTATTGCAATAACCAAAGGGAATTTCTGCATGAGTAAGAGTAAACATGCACTTTGTCGTTATGACTTCACTTCCTCCATAAGGCAGACCCTACATAAAGAAGGCTGCGAGCAGCACTTACCACAGTCACCAACGCACTTGTAAGCACGATGCTGCCAGCCGCGCTCGTCTTCTTATTCGCTGCTCCGATATCAGCCATGGCCCCGGTACAGGTGCAACCGAAACCGCCGCCGAAGGAGAGCAACTCCGAGTCACTGGATCTAAAAGGCTTCACTACCGAGCCGGGCTGGCTCAACTTGAACATGTCGCAAGTGCCGTCAATACCGTATCCCGGTCAAACAGTCTCTGTTGTCGTGTACGCTCTCAGTAACTATTATCATTCCCTGATGAGTCCCCAGTTTGTGTGTCGCTTCAAGAGCAAGACGAATCCATCGCAGACGTTCGTCTCCGATTACGCTCGACTCCGACCAATCGCGAAGGGGGACCCGTGTTTCGTCATCGACTGTCCGTTGAAGAGTGTCGCTTCTTGGAAGATCAAAGAACGAACGGCCGTCGTTTCCGTTCTGTATCGATCGAAAATCGAACTGACATACATTGGGAAAGAGGGCGACGACATGGTGACATTTACGGACTTATGGACGAGTTTTATATATGATACACTCGAGGCAACCATACTCATTCGCGGAAAAAGTCTCAATCCCGATCACGAGCATTCGGCTAAGTTTGCGCTCGAAAATGGCCAAACATTCACCGTTCTAGCAAGGCCAGCATCACTCAATGAAATAACCTTTGACTTGAGCAAACACGTCGAAGATCTGAAAGAAGAGATTCCTGCTCGGATAACGCTTTTCACGACGCAAGGACTAGTGCCTTACGACGGCGATAAAGGGGGCGACACGGTCGTTCTTGAGTCACCTGTCAAACACGTGGCATGCAAAACCCATCGTGTGGTTGACCAGCTATGGAGAAAAGTATCGAATGAAGTCCAGTCTCCTCAACACTGCGACAACCGTGACATAGGAGTTAAAATTAATGCGTGGAATCGCATCGCTCCGTCCATCGGCGGTCGACTTCCTCAATCGTGTCCACCAATACAGCGTTGTGGTACCTATGCAACCGGATGGCTGCGTGATGCTCCTCCTACCAAGAAAGGAGTTGAAGTGTCGAACGCAGTTTGCTGGCACAGGGGCAGCAACTGTTGCTATAGTCCAAGATCGGTGAAAGTCCTCAATTGCGGCCCGTTCTTAGTCTATTATCTGCCCAGCGTTCCGACCTGCAATCACGCCTATTGTGGCGATGCCTAAAGAAAAGTTGACTTCCAAGAGACTATAGATTGATGTGGCTAGCTGTTCTTTAGTTTCTCTTTGGTTGCACGTGGTGCTGTTTTAGAATCTCACAATATACCTGTTCAAGTCTACGCGCTAGCCTCGCGTGCCAGGCTCTCCCCGTAGTCACATAAGGAAAGACAGAGACATCAAAATCGCTGAGCACAAGAGATAGCAGCACAAGACCAACAGAAACAAGTTTTAGTTTGGAAAAATGTCTCGGTTTGTCTTGCATGAAATTGCAGGTGTAACAGTAAAATATAAAGCAGAGTGCAACGTGAAGGAAAAAAGAGAAGGGTACTTGATGGTGATGATGATGAATATTATCATCGATGATCAAGTATTCTTCTCTTCCTCAATCATACACAATAATTACAAGGGACTGGCCAACTGTTCTCTCCTGTAATAAATTACAGGAAAATTACAAGGGACTGGCCAACTGTTCTCTCCTGTAATAAATTACAGTGAAATTACAAGGGACTGGCCAACAGTTCTTTCCTGTAATAAATTACAGCGAAATTACAAGGGACTGGCCAACTGTTCTTTCCTGTAATAAATTACAGGAAAATTACAAGGGACTGGCCAACTGTTCTCTAGTGTAATAAATTACAGTGAAATTACAAGGGACTGGCCAACTGTTCTTTCCTGTAAGAAAATTACAAGGGACTGGCCAACTGTTCTTTCCTGTAATAAATTACAGGAAAATTACAAGGGACTGGCCAACTGTTTTCTCCTGTAATAAAATTACAAGGGATTGGCCAACTGTTCTTTCCTGTAATAAATTACAGGAAAATTACAAGGGACTGGCCAACTGTTCTCTCCTGTAATAAATTACAGGAAAATTACAAGGGACTGGCCAACTGTTCTCTAGTGTAATAAATTACATTGAAATTACAAGGGACTGGCTAACTGTTCTTTCCTGTAATAAATTACAGGAAAATTACAAGGGACTGGCCAACTGTTCTCTACTGTAATAAATTACAGTGAAATTACAAGGCCAACTGTTCTCTCCTGTAATAAAATACAGTGAAATTACAAGGGAATGGCCAAATGTTCTCTACTGTAATAAATTACAGTGAAATTACAAGGCCAACTGTTCTCTCCTGTAATAAAATACAGAAAAATTACAAAGGACTGGCCAACTGTTCTCTCCTGTAATAAATTACAGTGAAATTACAAGGGACTGGCCAACTGTTCTCTCCTGTAATAAATTACAGGAAATTACAAGGGACTGGCCAACTGTTCTCTCCTGTAATAAATTACAGAAAAATTACAAAGGACTGGCCAACTGTTCTCTCCTGTAATAAATTACAGGAAATTACAAGGGACTGGCCAACTGTTCTCTCCTGTAATAAATTACAGAAAAATTACAAGGGAATGGGCAAATGTTCTTTCCTGTAATAAATTACAGAAAAATTACAAGGGACTGGCCAACTGTTCTCTAGTGTAATAAATTACAGTGAAATTACAAGGGACTGGCCAACTGTTCTTTCCTGTAAGAAAATTACAAGGGACTGGCCAACTGTTCTTTCCTGTAATAAATTACAGGAAAATTACAAGGGACTGGCCAACTGTTTTCTCCTGTAATAAAATTACAAGGGATTGGCCAACTGTTCTTTCCTGTAATAAATTACAGGAAAATTACAAGGGACTGGCCAACTGTTCTCTCCTGTAATAAATTACAGGAAAATTACAAGGGACTGGCCAACTGTTCTCTAGTGTAATAAATTACATTGAAATTACAAGGGACTGGCCAACTGTTCTTTCCTGTAATAAATTACAGGAAAATTACAAGGGACTGGCCAACTGTTCTCTACTGTAATAAATTACAGTGAAATTACAAGGCCAACTGTTCTCTCCTGTAATAAAATACAGAAAAATTACAAAGGACTGGCCAACTGTTCTCTCCTGTAATAAATTACAGTGAAATTACAAGGCCAACTGTTCTCTCCTGTAATAAAATACAGAAAAATTACAAAGGACTGGCCAACTGTTCTCTCCTGTAATAAATTACAGTGAAATTACAAGGGAATGGCCAAATGTTCTCTACTGTAATAAATTACAGTGAAATTACAAGGCCAACTGTTCTCTCCTGTAATAAAATACAGAAAAATTACAAAGGACTGGCCAACTGTTCTCTCCTGTAATAAATTACAGTGAAATTACAAGGGACTGGCTAACTGTTCTCTCCTGTAATAAATTACAGGAAATTACAAGGGACTGGCCAACTGTTCTCTCCTGTAATAAATTACAGAAAAATTACAAAGGACTGGCCAACTGTTCTCTCCTGTAATAAATTACAGGAAAATTACAAGGGACTGGCCAACTGTTCTCTAGTGTAATAAATTACAGTGAACAAGGGACTGGCCAACTGTTTTCTCCTGTAATAAAATTACAAGGGACTGGCCAACTGTTCTTTCCTGTAATAAATTACAGGAAAATTACAAGGGACTGGCCAACTGTTCTCTCCTGTAATAAATTACAGGAAAATTACAAGGGACTGGCCAACTGTTCTCTAGTGTAATAAATTACAGTGAAATTACAAGGGAATGGCCAACTGTTCTTTCCTGTAAGAAAATTACAAGGGACTGGCCAACTGTTCTTTCCTGTAATAAATTACAGTGAAATTACAAGGGACTGGCCAACTGTTCTCTAGTGTAATAAATTACAGGAAATTACAAGGGACTGGCCAACTGTTCTCTCCTGTAATAAATTACAGAAAAATTACAAAGGACTGGCCAACTGTTCTCTCCTGTAATAAATTACAGGAAATTACAAGGGACTGGCCAACTGTTCTCTCCTGTAATAAATTACAGAAAAATTACAAGGGAATGGGCAACTGTTCTTTCCTGTAATAAATTACAGGAAAATTACAAGGGACTGGCCAACTGTTCTCTAGTGTAATAAATTACAGTGAACAAGGGACTGGCCAACTGTTTTCTCCTGTAATAAAATTACAAGGGACTGGCCAACTGTTCTTTCCTGTAATAAATTACAGGAAAATTACAAGGGACTGGCCAACTGTTCTCTCCTGTAATAAATTACAGGAAAATTACAAGGGACTGGCCAACTGTTCTCTAGTGTAATAAATTACAGTGAAATTACAAGGGAATGGCCAACTGTTCTTTCCTGTAAGAAAATTACAAGGGACTGGCCAACTGTTCTTTCCTGTAATAAATTACAGTGAAATTACAAGGGACTGGCCAACTGTTCTCTAGTGTAATAAATTACAGTGAAATTACAAGGGACTGGCCAACTGTTCTCTCCTGTAATAAATTACAGGAAAATTACAAGGGACTGGCCAACTGTTTTCTCCTGTAATAAAATTACAAGGGACTGGCCAACTGTTCTTTCCTGCAATAAATTACAGGAAAATTACAAGGGACTGGCCAACTGTTCTTTCCTGTAATAAATTACAGGAGAATTACAAGGGACTGGCCAACTGTTCTCTAGTGTAATAAATTACAGTGAAATGACAAGGGACTGGCCAACTGTTCTCTAATGTAATAAATTACAGAAAAATTACAAGGGACTGGCCAACTGTTCTCTAGTGTAATAAATTACATGAAATTACAAAGGGCTGGCCAACTGTTCTTTCCTGTAATAAATTACAGGAAAATTACAAGGGACTGGCCAACTGTTCTTTCCTGTAATAAATTACAGCGAAATTACAAGGGACTGGCCAACTGTTCTTTCCTGTAATAAATTACAGTGAAATTACAAGGGACTGGCCAACTGTTCTTTCCTGTAATAAATTATAGGAAAATTACAAGGGACTGGCCAACTGTTTTCTCCTGTAATAAAATTACAAGGGACTGGCCAACTGTTCTTTCCTGTAATAAATTACAGGAATATTATAAGGGACTGGCCAACTGTTCTTTCCTGTAATAAATTACAGAAAAATTACACGGGACTGGCCAACTGTTCTTTCCTGTAATAAATTATAGGAAAATTACAAGGGACTGGCCAACTGTTCTCTCCTGTAATATAATTACAAGGGACTGGCCAACTCTTTTCTCCTGTAATGTAATAGTTAGGGCCGGTCTCGCTCTTTTCAAAAATGTCACAGACGTTTGGAACTATACCTTTCAGTTCTTATGCGCTTATCGTTTGCAGCATTGGGTTCTTTCTAGGGCATGGGCGAAGTGGCGGCAACTGAAAGAATGTATATGGCAGAGATTTTTGTGTCTGTCGAGGGCTTGGTTGGTTAGGTACTTCAGGTTGCTCAAAAATTCTATCATGGGCGATGCCGGCGCTTTCATTTCTGCAGCAGCAGAGGCTATGATAAGCAGTACAGCATGCGTGACTAGCTTACTCTGAATGAGCGGCAAATGAGACTACGGTAGAGAGGCGCTTCGCTTACCGTCACGCCTCCCTACCACGTCTAGACAAAATACCGCACGCACCTCATTCACATCGCTCATTTCAGCGAGTCACAATGCTGAGCTCCTTAGCGTCACTTCAACTGCTGCAGCGACGGACACAACGCCATCTCCCAGGCCCGCCCGTATAGAATTAAATGATGAAGAGCGATCAGTACCTAACCAAGCCCGACAGACACGGGCACATATCCCTTACATATTTCTTATGTCAGTTTTCACCACTTTGCCCAAGCTCCGGAACAACAAACTGAACGCCGCAAACGGTAAGTGCACATCGGCACGACCTTGAAAAAACCGAAAGGTAAGCGCATTGTCACAACGGGTGTACCGAAAAACATGACACCATCCGTTCTGACCGCAGCATTCCAAACTTCTGTGACGTCACATCCTGTTTCACGAAAAGACCCAAATTTCTCCGAAACGAAAAGAGAAGGACCTTAACAAATACCCAGGTGCACAACTACAATGTATCGGACACCTGAGGGACCCAGTCGCGAGAGCCTACTACCCACCACTTTTCCGGTACGCCCGTTAGTAATTTTTTACATCCCGAAAACTATGTCTCGGTACTCAGGTACCGAGACAAAAAAGAAAGCATACTGTAGCACATAATTCTGAACGTTTGTTGATTGTCAATCCTCAGGGCATCGCCACAATAGGCATAGACTAAGAAGTCGCCGCAATTGACAACCGCAGGCTATTGCCAGTTGTAGCAGTGGTTGCCCCAGTGATAGCAAACGACTTATAAGCCCCAGCAGCTTCAAATTTTGGCGTCTGTTCGCCATTCGCATTTTAGGCACATGCAAAGGGAGTGGTGGAAAGGAATTTGAACACTACGATTTATGGCATCTAATGCATGTCGAGCGAGCTCTCTTTCCTGTAAACATCTACATCTGTACTGGGTGGAGTTCGTCGAAAGAATGCAATCCCCGGATACGAGATCAACATGGCCGTCGCCTCAATCTTCAACCCAAGCTTACCGCGTACCGAAAAGGTTAGAGGAGCTGTATCAATGCTTTTCATTCATTGCGTTGGCGACATAGAAGAACTGTTTGTCTTGCTCTATCGAAGGAATGCGGTTCACGAGGCCCACCGCGAGCCTCAATCAGTCCTTTCTCGTTCCACTCTGAATCAAGCGTTTTCCGAAGCGAAGAATCACGTCCAGGGTTCCTACGTCCAGAAGATTACCTCAACGCGCTTTCTTAATTTCTTACTTCCGGGTAGCGTGTCCAGTAACTCTCAGTTCATCAACTGCATAAAGCGACTAAAATCCTTGAGATTGATGAGAAAGGAAAGACACGAAATATCGACTTGAAGTAAATTCCATGACCGTCACAGCATCGTCAGAACGAGTCCTCCTATATATAGCTAAGAGCATCATCACGAGGACTATTCAATTTCTAATGGTAGCGGTTCTATCAGCAAGCAAACAAGCAACCTAGCTAAAGTACAGTTAGTCATACGTAAGGAACGTGACGGTCAGTTTCTTGAGCGGCGAACCTCCTTCTCAAGGACTGCTGCAATAAGCCATATCGCATCTGGGAGGCGGTGGCAGATAGTAGACGTAAAATTCGCCGCAATTGATGACCTTGATCGACGTCTTATAGTTGCAACAGTAGCAGCCCCAACGAAAACAGACCGTATTGGCGGTCTCAATTCCTTTCTCGGTGGGAAGCGCGTCGCGCAGCCAACCGGGCGAATAAGTACCGCAACGGTTATAAGACGGACACGATCGGGGCAAATTGCCGCCGATTTTCGGATCAATGCGATTCCACCCGTTCGTTTGTATTCCCACGCTTCTCTGATCGCAGTAGCGCGGATGAGTGACCGTGTTTGATACCTTTCTCCACGGTTGATCGACGACCTTATGATTGTCCGGGTCGCATGCCGCGTGGAGAAAAGGTTCGATGATGACCGAGTCGCCGCCTTTGTCGCCGCCGTAGACTATGACGCCTTGAACCGTTTCGATTGTTATTTTTGCTGGCTGTTCTTCGTCTAGAGTTTGAACGTCGTCCTTTAGGTTGTAGACGATTTTATTCAGGGTCTTGGGTCGCGCGCACGCGGTGAATTTTTTCCCGTTGTCTAGTGTGAGTATTACCGTGTGGTCGTATTCGGGATCCAGACTGATGCCGTATATGACGAGTATCGCTTTGAACGTGTCGTATTCGAAACTCATCCACTCGCTAATGAACGAGATTTCGTTCGCGCCTTCTATTCCGACAAATTTTAATCCTGTTTTCTTTCGGAAGTGAACGGAAACGAGGGCTGTTCGTTCATTGAACTTCCACGACTCCACGCTCTTGAGCGGGCAGTCGATAACGAGACAAGGCTCCTCTTCGAGTTGTCGAAGACGAGCGTAGTCGGTGTTGACAATCAGCCCACGATCGCCCTTACTCGTATAGCGGCAGGTGAATTGGGGAGTCATTAGAGAATGAAAGTAGTTGTCGAGGCCGTAAGTGACGACGGTGACCGTTTGACCGGGATGGGGTATCGCTGGAACTCGGGTCGTATTCAAGTTGAGCCAGCTCGGTTCGGAAAGACTTTCCGCTTCTAGGAGAGGAGTCATGGCTGATACCGTATGGATGAATGGAAAGACGAGCAGAAGTATCAGCTTCAGCATAGCCGAGTTCAAATCGTTCCGCTGCCTGACTGTGTGGAAGGAGAAATGAGCTGTTGCCTTGTCTTTGGTGTCTGTTATATATGAGTCTTGTCTCCAGGAAGCTGAAATCAGTTCCTCTTTAGACATCCTGTGTCTACTTTGGAGACCTTTTCAGAATAAGTATTACTTCCAGCTGTGTTTATTCGTCCTTTGATTTGCTTCCCAACTTGAACGTTCTTTGACTGTTATAATTATTATCGGTATTTTTTCCGATTAGTCAGTCCTTTATAGGGATGAAGCCCTCACCACAAATCAGAATCTTTATTCGTTTGCATGGCCGGCTCACGGCGGACAGTGCGCGCGAAAGTTGGGCTTGTGGCCCACCTTGGCTTGCAATGAGAATGTACTATCTATAGACACGTGCAGACAAAGCGCAACTATATCCGCTGTCTATGGCGTAGAAAAATAGCGCAAAATGGTTGAAATAGTCTTGCAAGCCGGACCCCTCGAAGACTTTGAACGGTTCACCTTTGGCCAGTGCTGTTATAGATCATCGGTGTTTCCCAGTTTGGTACAGTGTGATCGTTTTAAAAAACGGTAATGAAGAAAACGGTTTGCGGGAATCCCTGATAGCTTCCACGAAAATTGTCGGAATCGGTTAAACAGCCGACCTCCTTTTGGGTTTATTGCAATAACCAAAGGACATTTCTGCATGAGTAAACATGCACTTCGTCGTTATGGCTCCATCCCATCCGGCGGAACGCAGACCCTACATAAAGGAGGCTGCGAGCAGCACCTACCACAGTCACCAACGCACTTGTAAGCATGATGCTGCCAGCCGCGCTCGTCTTCTTATTCGCTGCTCCGATATCAGCCATGAACCCGGTAGAGAAAACAACATCGACGCCGCCGAAGGAGAGCAACTCCGAGTCACTGGATTTAAAAGGCTTCACTACCGAGCCGGGCTGGCTCAACTTGAACATGTCGCGAGTGCCGTCAATACCGTATCCCGGTCAAACAGTCTCCGTTGTCGTGTACGCTCTCAGTAGCTATTATCATTCCCTGATGAGTCCCCAGTTTGTGTGTCGCTTCACGAGCAAGACGACTTCATCGCAGACGTTCGTCTCCGATTACGCTCGACTCCGACCGATTGCGAAGGGGGACCCGTGTTTCGTCATTGACTGTCCGTTGAAGAGCGTCGCTTCGTGGAAGATCAAAGAACGAACGGCCGTCGTTTCCGTTCTGTATCGATCAAAACTCGAACTGAAATACATTGGAAAAGAGGGCGACGACATGGTGACATTTACGGACTTATGGACGAGTTTTATATATGATACACTCGAGGCAACCATACTCATTCGCGGAGAAAGTCTCAATCCCGATCACGAGCATTCGGCTAAATTTGCGCTCAAAAATGGCCAAACATTCACCGTTCTAGCAAGGCCAGCATCACTCAATGAAATAACCTTTGACTTGAGCAAACACGTCGAAGATCTGAAAGAAGAGATTCCTGCTCGGATAACGCTTTTCACGACGCAAGGACTAGTGCCTTACGACGGCGATAAAGGGGGCGACACGGTCGTTCTTGAGTCACCTGTCAAACACGTGGCATGCAAAACCCATCGTGTGGTTGACCAGCTATGGAGAAAGGTATCGAATGAAGTCCAGTCTCCTCAACACTGCGACAACCGTGACATAGGAGTTCACCGTAATGGGTGGAATCGCATCGCTCCGTCCATCGGCGGTCGACTTCCTCAATCGTGTCCACCAATACAGCGTTGTGGTACCTATGCAACCGGATGGCTGCGCGATGCTCCTCCTACCAAGAAAGGAGTTGAAGTGTCGAACGTAGTTTGCTGGCACAGGGGCAGCAACTGTTGCTATAGTCCAAGATCGGTGAAAGTCCTCAATTGCGGCCCGTTCTTAGTCTATTATCTGCCAAGCGTTCCGGCCTGCAATCACGCCTATTGTGGCGATGCCTAAAGAAAGGCGTTCAACTTTGACTTCCAAGAGACTATAGATTGATGTGGCTAGCAGCTCTTTAGTTTCTCCATAGATTAAATAGAGAAATCTATGGTTTCTCTTTGGTTGCACGTGTTGTTTTAGAATCCCTCTTACTCACAATATACCTGTTCAAGTCTACGCGCAACCAGCCACATAAGGAAAGACAGAGACATCAAAATCGCTGAGCACAAGAGATAGTAGCACCAGACCAACAGAAAAAAAAAAGCATAGCACATAATTCTGAACGTTTGTTGATTGTCAATCCTCAAACAATAGGCATAGACTAAGAAGTCGCCGCAATTGACAACCGCAGGCTATTGCCAGTTGCAGCAGTTGTTGCCCCAGTGATATCAAACGACTTATAAGCCCCAGCAGCTTCAAATTTTGGCGTCTGTTCGCCATTCGCATTTTAGGCACATGCAAAGGGAGTGGTGGAAAGGAATTTAAACACTACGATTTATGGCATCTAATGCATGTCGAGCGAGCTCTCTTTCCTGTAAACATCTACATCTGTACACTCGTCCTCGTGGAGATGCTCGTCGAAAGAATGCAATCCCCGGATACAAGATCGACATGGCCGTCGCCTCAATCTTCAAGCTTACCGCGTACTGGGGTATCGCACTGTGTACTGTAGTATCGACTCGACAGCGAACGGTTTGCTGACCGCGTTCCGCGCTGTGTCGTTTGACAAAAACTCGATCGTCTGACTTCCGCGGAACGGCTCTGCGACTTCCGCGATCCGCGATGGGCTTTCAGCCTGCGCCACAATCACTTATGACGCAGCAGGAAGCGCAGACGACGCGAGCGTCAGCTGAGGGGCAACAATAACAGAAAACAGCGCACGCGTATAGACTCACTAAAATCAGAGCCCTATAAAAGACTAAAATTAACCGCTGACCGAACGTCCTGTGTTTTGACCGGTCTGACTTCCGCGGATCTAACGAAGACTTCCGCGGAAGCGATGGGCTTCCGCTCCATGCAAGCATGTAAAAACAGAGAGTGGGTGTTTTGTAATGACGCAGGAGGAAGTGCAAGTGGCGGGGGCACTGCTGCTGGTAGAAACCAGCAAAAACGTTCAAATTCCCATTGCATGTATGCATGAGTGGACACAGATGTGGACATGAATTAGGTGTCAGCAATTAAGCTAGCAAAGACCGTACAGTACCTGCGTGAATACGCGGGTTTAATTGTTCGGCATTGAAGCGACGTCATAATTTAATAAGCGAAAAGGACTTCAATCAGTGGATGTGCGTCTCTCTCCCCAAACCGCATGTGCGTCTCTCTCCAAACCGCGACGTCACCTTGTACTTTAATTTTATTAGGGCTTCCAACGTGCGTTATAAAAGGACGACGAGTTTGGGAGATCTGGCAGTCCTCGTCTAGTTGCAGAAGACAACGATACGATGAAAACGGCTGTCTTGGGTATGCACGTCCTCCTCCTCCTCGCTGCAGTCGTTGCAGGTAAAAGAATTCGAAGGGATTCGGTTCCGTTGTATTTGCTACAATAAACTATTATTTGCAGGAAAGAGATACGTCAGTTCGTGCGAACCTAAGTTTCTACCTGGAAATCGAGGGACCTTGGAGTATCCTCCTCCAGACAGCCGATTATCCCGCTATCGCGCAAATGTTGACTGCACGTGGAAATTGCAACCTGTGATGTCGCCTTTTGGCCATACCAACATGTGCGATCAAATGGTTGCAACAGTGGAGTTTCTTGACACCGAGAAAGACGGAGACATTCTCGAGATCATAGATTCATCAACGAACAGAGTCTTGGCCAGACTTTCAGGGAAATCTAATCGTGGTTTTCCTAAGCAGTACGTCGCTTGTTCTTCCGAATTAACAATTCGTTTCAAATCGAACAGTAACTGGGAAAGAGGAGACGGGTTTAAAATTTCCTATACAACAGACAGTACGTGTCGAATGGTACTGCTGTATAGATAATTATTTCAAACCTTACCTTAGGAAACATGATCAGTCGAAACATTATTTCGGATGATGGGACGTTTCGTGCAGACTGGACAATTTGCGGATCCGAGAGTCGTCCGGCCTGCTTGAATTTCTTCAATATCCCTGACAACACCGATGCGTTTTTTGCCGAAGTTTCGAACGGAGAGGGCGACTCGGAACACGTCAAAATTACTTACAAGGAAGGTTCAAGCAAGACTCTCTCTGCTGAGAGATTGGTCACTTTTAAACTGTCACGGACCTATCAAGGCTTCAAAGCGCATCTCTGTGGTAACAGTAAATATTGGGCTAGAGTAGCAACGTCCAAACACAATTTATGTTAGGTACCACTACGTGTAAAACTTCGTCAGTGCTAAATGGACGCGAACTTCAATCTACGTATCAATATGGAAGAAGATGCTCTAGGGAGGCAACTACCTACTGCAAGCAAGGGTACCACAATTACGATAATTTTAAAACACGAGTGTGTAAGCACGACGGAAAATGGGATCATTCAAGTCCACCTCAGTGCAAAAGTAAGGAATTTTCAAGACACTCGTGTTTTATAAAATGGCGTTTTATGTGGTAGAAATCAAGTGTTCCAACATACCTACCATCGAAAACGGGCATTTCATCTTTTCCAACGAAAACAAAAGCGAATATTACGATAAAGAAAAGATCAAGTGGAAATGTGACAAGGGCTACTCCCACGTAGAGGAATTTTATGGGAGACGTCCATTTCCCTTTTCTCCTTTTCCCTTTGATTCGATCTGGTACGAGATGGAACGAAGGTCACATTACTACAATGTTCCTCCTGCTTTACACTGGAGTCTGCCAGGACCAAGCTCTGACAATTACCTCCGGCGTACGGCATCGCGAGTAGGAAATATGACTTGCGGGGCTCAAGGATGGAGAGGAGTTCCAAGATGCAAACGTAAGCTATAGGCCGGGCCTCTATACTTCTAAAGAAAATTTTGAATATGAATTCTATTGCAGCCGTTCGATGTCCACAAATCAGTCTGAAAAACGGCACTGTTTCGACTAGAAAACAAGCCCGTTATACGTACCTCAACGGGAATATTCGACCTCATCAAATAGACAGGAGACCTCAATATCTGTCGACTGCTAGCTTTTCTTGCAACAGCGGATTTACTCTTGTTGGCTACAGTGTCGCCACCTGTATGGCTAATTCGAAATGGAACGTCCCTCTTCCAAACTGTACAGTGGAGCCATTGTATAGAATGCTAATTATTATTGATTCATTCACATTTAGGTTTGCCTGAAACGAATTCGGTCAAACACCAAATCGCGACGTTCGAGAAAAAATTCCTGCTTCCTTTAGCAACGTATTCTCGCAATGCCCAACCCGACGAGAATCTTCTCGGAACACACGATCGCTCCGACGTGCTCGACGCGCAGTCCGACGTCAAACTGGATCTCCTCTTCGCTTTCAATATTGGTGAGAGAAGTCCTCTGGAAGAAGTGTATAAAACATTTGTGAATAACACCATTATGAACTTTCCCATCGAGGCAGAAAAGACCCGCGTAGCTGCCTTGGTTCTCATGAACGGAACAATTTGGAAATTCGTCGGTACACCCAATCAAACTGACATTCTCGAAGGAAATCCTCATAACGTCTCAGAAAATCTTGAAGAGTTCATGGAAAATATTAACTTGATGTTTGAGACGGGATTAGGCAGCGAACCGAGAGATGCGAAGAGAGTGGCTATAATTGTCAGCGAGCAACTTCCGATGGTCGCTAATCAACAACGCGCGTTGGCTGCACTGCTGCGTTTCGGGCAATTGAACGTCAAATCACTCATTATTTCGACGCGAGACTTGCCGCATTACATGGAACCCACGTCGGATTTTATCGAATTTAACACCGCCGATGATTTCCACACCTTTGTGAATTACTCAAGCCCAAGTAAAAATGGGGTGTTGCGTTCGGACTGGCGTCAATTTAATTATGTTTTTCTTTTTCTGTGTAGCTACGGTCGACGATCTTTGCGGTGTAGCTGGAGCTCCGGGCCAGCACTATCCCTTTTCCAACTTCTCGGTTGCTGCACGTGGGGCCTGGCCCTGGCTCGTCACCGTCCTAGGCAAGGGAGAGTTCGAATGCGACGGCGTACTCGTACACCGCCGATGGGTAGTCACCGGTGCTGACTGTTTCAAGAAAGCGACTCGTGCCAGCGGATTGTTCGAAGGCAAAATCAGCGGTTATCGAATAGGAGTCCGAGTTGGACAATACGAACTTAACGACAATGGCGATGGACTGACGGTAAGCAAGTACGACGGAATTGACGTAGTTACTCGAGGAGATCATCCGCCGCCTGGACTGAAAGTGTGGCGCTCAACAAGAAGATTCAAACCGGATATACTCGAGAACAACATGGCTGTGATAAGGCTAGACGTGCCCATAGAGGTGAGCCGCTTTCAAAAGCCAATCTGTTCGCCACGGCATTTTGAGTACAACACGATGATGAGCGATGAAAGGATTGCAGTCGGACAGACGGCGTTCCTTGTCGGGTATCAATACGTGAAAAATGGCGAAAGAGTCGTCTCGAATGTTCCTATTGAGTCGAGTGTTGTTATAGCTAACTTGTCCGAATGCAAGCAGAGGTGGCCTCGGAAAACAATTATAGATTCGAATCTCTGTGTTCGAGGCATTCCTGGAGATATTTGCTATGGAGGGACTGGCACTCCTCTTATGTGTCAGGATCCCAAGACGAACCGATACGTTCTTTGCGGTGTGGGCAGTTTTGGCTTTGAGGACTGCAAGGATGGATACGCCGTGTATACTAATATGAGGAAGTACGAAGAGATGATACGCGACACCGTTAGGATGGAATCAGATGGGTATAGGAAGTCTCAGTACTGAACAGACTCATCGCGCAACTCACTGTGACCGTGTGAGTAGAGTTTGTTATCTTTCTTTCTCGTCTGTAGTAGTGTTTCGCGTCATTCTTCTTTGGACATTCAGTGCAAATGCTTTTTAGAGGGTTTTGAAAAATACACCCAATATACCTCCTATATAGGTAGGAACTGAAGCTAGTTGGGAATTGACGTCGGTTGTCCGCATTTCGATTGGGCAACCCATACGTCAGACAACAGACCACCTAGCTGCGGTACAAAAAGTAGAAAGGACAAGTCGGGCAGTCGACTTTGCTTTGGCTGTGCTAATGGTTTTCTTAGAAAAACAAGGTCGGTTGGGCTTGGAGTTCAAACGGTATGAATTCAAACACGTGTCACGAATTAGTAGGGTGGGAAAAGCGATTTGTTGTTCCAAGACAGGCGTAAACTATTTGATTGAATGTTCTGTAACAGAATGTTCAAAGACTTATAAGCAGCTTCAAATTTTGGCGCCCACTCAGCGACGAAGGCGTGGAAGAGCTCGACCAAAGACGTCTTTTGGGGCCATCGGAGGACGTCGGAAACGATCAAAATCTCAGTAAATGGCGACCAAATATTTTTGATGGAGCCGGATGGTGTTTATTTCAATTTCTTTTGGCCGGCGGCCTATACCGGACATGATTTCGATAGAGATGAAGTCGAAGGTAACGCGAATAATACACTCGGATGCACAGTAACTTGAAATTATTTCATCCGATCATTTCGTATGGTTTCGTATAGTGAAGTTGGGAGGAAAACGGATTTTTATTTTGTGGCCTGCTCTGTTGTTCTGAAACTGGACCTTGATCTTGTGAATTAACGCACGATGCCTAAAGAAAGGCGTTCAACTTTGACTTTCAAGAGACTATAGATTGATGTGGCTAGCTGCTCTTTAGTTTCTCTTTGGTTGCACGTGATGCTGTTTTAGAATCCCTCTTACTCACAATATACCACCTGTTCAAGTAGACTATGACTACTGTACGCGCAACGAGCCACATAGGAAAGACAAAGATATCAAAACTGCTGAGTACAGGAGATAGCAGTACGAGACCAACAGAAAAAAAAGAAAAAAAAGCATAGCACATAATTCTGAGCGTTTTTTTATCTGTCGACCCTCAAGCATCGCCGCAATAGCTCAAATGGCAGTGCCCGCCTATTCGCGTTTTAGGCACGTGCAAAGGGAAAGGAATTTGAACACTATCTAATGCAGCTCTCTTGTAGATACTGTACACTGCTATCTATATATGGAAAAATAGACTATTTCTGATGGAAGCTTAGATACATAAGAGGAAGCAAACTCGTGGGTCGAAAGAATGCATCCCCGGATACAAGTTCAACATGGCCGTCGCCGCCGTCGCCTCATAGCCTCTTCAACCGCGCCCCGAAAAAGGATAGAGGAGCCGTGTCGATGCTCTTTTCATTGACATGTGCTGTACCGAAGGAATGCGATTCATGAGGCGCACCGCGAGCCTCACACTCGAGTCATAAAGCGATTGAAATCCTTGAGATCGATGAGCAAGGAAAGGCAAGGAAGGTATCTTACAGTACCTAATATCCTGTGAGTTAGGAGTTCCCTATAGCCGAGAATAGACGGAGACCAGCTCCATAAGAAAACCACATGCAAGAAGACATACTTACCCCTCATGTAAATACCATGACCGTCACAGCATAGTCAAAAGGAGCATCCACTAATTCAATTTCTAATGGTAACATTGGAAAGCAAACAAGCAAGCTAGACTAAAGCACAAGCCACAACGAGTCGTTCAGTTTCTTGAGTGGCGAACCTCCTTCTCAATGATTGCCGCAATAAGCCATATCGCATCTGGGAGGCGGTGGCAGCCAATAGACGTAAAATTCGCCGCAATTGATGACCTTGATCGGCGTCTTGTAGTTGCAACAGTAGCAGTTCCAACGAAAACAGACCGTATTGGCCATCTCCATTCCTTTCTCGGTGGGAAGCGGGTCGCGCAACCAACCGGGCCCATACGTGCCGCAACGGTTATAAGACGGGCACGATTGGGGCATATTGCCGCCGATTTTCGGATCGATGCGATTCCACCCGTGCGCTCGTATTCCTACGCTTCTCTGATCGCAGTAGCGCGGATAAGTGGCCGTGTTCGATATCTTTCTCCACGGTTGATCGACGACCTTATGATTGTCTGGGTGGCAGGCCGCGTGGAGCAGAGGTTGGAGGACGACCGAGTCGCCTTTGTCGCCGCGGTAGACTATGACGCCTTGCGTTGTTTCAATTGTTATGTTTGCCATGTGTTCTTCTTCTAGAGTTTGAATGTCGTCCTTTAGGTTGTAGACGATTTTAGTCAGGGTCTTGGGTCGCGCGCAAGCGGTGATTTTTTTCCCGTTGTCTAGTGTGAGTATTATCGTGTGGTCGTATTCGGGATCCAGACTGATGCCGTATATGACGATTATCGCTTTGATCGTGTCGTATTCGTAACACGTCCACTCGCTAATGAACGAGATTTCGTTCGCGCCTCTAAATCCGACAAATTTTAATCCTGCTTTCTTTCGGAAGAGAACTGAAACGAGGGCTGTTCGTTCATCGAACTCCCACGACGCCACGCTCTCGAGCGGGCAGTCGATAACGAGACAAGGATCATCGTCTTCGAGCTTTCGAAGACGAGCGTAGTCGGTGTTGACACTCAACCCACGATCGCCCTTACTCGTATAGCGGCAGATGAATTGGGGAGTCATTAGAGAATGAAAGTAGTTTTCGAGGCCGTACGTGACGACGGTGACCGTTTGACCGGGATGGGGTATCGCTGGAACTCGGGTCGTATTCAAGTTGAGCCAGCTCGGTTCGGAAAGACTTTCCGCTTCTAGGAGAGGAGGAGTCATGGCTGATACCGTATGGATGAATGGAAAGACGAGCAGAAGTATCGGCTTCAGCATAGTCGAGTTCAAACGTTCTGCTGCCTGACTGTGTGAAAAGAGAAGTGGCTGTTGCCTTGTCTGTGGATGTCTCTTATGTATTAGTCTTGTCCCCAGGAAGCTGACATCAGTTCCTCTTTTGGACATCCTGTGTCGACGTTGTAGATCCTTTGCAGAATAAGTATTACTTCCAGCTGTGTTTGTTCGCTTAACCCGAATCGTCTCCCTGAGGTGGTTCCAGCTTGATTGAACGACTTTTGACTGTACTAAATATTATTATTGTTATTATTTTTTCCGGATTAATCAGTGCTTTAGGGATGAAGCGCTGACCACCACAAATCAGAATCTTCATTCGTTTTGCAGTGGGGATGCTATGTACAGTATAGTTAGTATGCATTAGTAATGTGCATGCTTGCGCGCGCAGGCTGAAGGATAGCCATATGTGCAGACAAAGCGCAATCATATTCGCTGTCTATGGCGTAGAAGAAATAGCGCGAAATTTGACATATAGTCTTACAAGCCGGTTCCTCCGAAGAGTTTCAACTTTGGTCAGTTACTACCAGTGCCGTTGATCATGTATCCCACACCCCAGTTTGGTGCAGTGTGATGGTTTAGGTAATGAAGAAAGACGTCGGAGACCTTTGCAGAATAAGCATTACTTCCAGTTGTGTTTGCTCTCATTTTTCCCGATTGGTCCGCCCTTTCGATGAAGCGCTAATGACAAATCGGGTTCTTTGTTCGTTTTGCAATGAGGATGCTATATACAGTATAGTTAGTATACATAGACATGTACTCACGCCATATAGTCATGCAGAAAGTGCAGATGGTCATACGCACGGACGAAGGGCAATCATATCCGCTGAAAATAGCGCAAAATTGCTGACATATATAGTCTTGCAAGCCGGACCCCTCGAACTTTGGTCAGTTACATAGGTATTTCATTTCCCACATCGCAATTTGGTACGTTTTTTAGTAACAAAGAAAGACGTCGGAGACCTTTGCAGAATAAGCATTACTTCCAGCTGTAAAAAGTATAGTTAGTATACATTAGTAATGTGCTCATTAGGCTGAAAGACAGTGCGGATGCGAAGCGTAATCATCTAGGCATAGCGTAGAGAAATTGACATACAGTCTTGCAAGACCCTTCGAAGAGTTTGAGCGGTTCACCTTTTATCATAGGTATTTCCCACATCGCAGTTTGGTACAGTGTGATCGTCTAAGTAACGAAGAAAAACGGTTTCCGGGCATCCCTGAAAAAGACTATGCCAGCCATCGTGGCGGGTCCAACTTCCTTTTTTGAATATACGATCACCACCTGCCAGACACACCGAAGGCCAAATCTCTTTCATTCATCGGGTCCGGTCACGTCCCCTCATAGCTTCCACCAACACACCTGCAGCTGCCAAGTCCGACTCCCCTTTGAGTTTATTTGCGGCACTCCTGAGTGTTTAAAGCATGCATGCACTTCGCCGTTATGATTTCACTTCCTCCATCCGTCAGACCCTACATAAAAGAGGCTGCGAGCAGCACTTACCACAGTCACCAACGCACTGTTGCAACTTGCAAGCATGATGCTGCCAGCCGCGCTCGTCTTTCTATTCGCTGCTTCGATATCAGCCATGAGCCCGAAACAGACAACACCGTCGTCGCCGCCGGAGGGCAAATACGAGCCACTGAGTCTAATAGGCTACACCGCGGAGCCCGGCTGGCTCAACTTGAACATGTCGCGAGTGCCGTCAATACCATTTCCCAATGAAACAGTCTCCGTTGTCGTATTCTCTCTCGGTGACTATTATCATAAACTGATGAGTCCCCAGTTTGTGTGTCGCTTCACGAGCAAGACGAATCCATCGCAGACGTTCGTCTCCGATTACGCTCGACTCCGACCAATCGCGAAGGGGGACCCGTGTTTCGTCATCGACTGTCCGTTAGAGAGCGTCGCTTCGTGGAAGATCAAAGAGCGAACGGCCGTTGTTTCCGTTCTGTATCGATCGAAACTCGAACTGAAATACATTGGAAAAGAGGGCGACGACACGGTGACATTTGCAGACTTATGGACGAGTTTTGAATATAATACAACCGAGGCAACCATACTCATTCGCGGTCAAAGTCTCAATCCCGATCACGTGCATTCTGCTAAGTTTGCGCTCGAAAATGGCAGCACATTCACCGCTCTAGCAAGGCCATCATCACTCGACGAAATAACCTTTAATTTGAGCCAACCCACCGAAGATCTTGACGGAAAGGTTTCTGCTAAGATAACGCTTTTCACGACGCAAGGACTAGTGCCTTACGACGGCGATAAAGGAGGTGACACGGTCGTTCTTGAGTCATCTATCAGACACGAGGCATGCAAAAAGTATCGTGTGGTTGACCAGCAGTGGAGAAAAGTATCGAATACAGTCCGGTCTCCTATTCGCTGCGACAACCGTGACTTAGGAGTTCAATTTAATGCGTGGAATCGCTTCGATTCGTCCATCGGCGGTCGACTTCCTCAAGAGTGTCCACCAGTATGGCGTTGTAGTACCGCTGCGACCGGATGGCTGCGCGATGCTCCTCCTACCCAGAAAGGAGTTGAAGTGGCGAAGACAGTTTGCTACCACTGGGGCAGCAACTGTTGCTATTGGAAAAGTTCGGTAAAAATCGTCAATTGCGGCAGGTTCTTAGTCTATTATCTGCCCAGCGTTTCGTACTGCAATTCCGCCTATTGTGGCGATGCCTAAAGAAAGGCGTTCAACTTTGACTTTCAACAGACTATAGATTGATGTGGCTAGCTGCTCTTTAGTTTCTCTTTGGTTGCACGTGGTGTTGTTTTAGAATCCCTCTTACTCACAATATACCTGTTCAAGTAGACTATGACTACTGTACGCGCAACGTACGAGCCACATAAGGAAAGACAAAGATATCAAAACTGCTGCATGAGTACAGGAGATAGCAGCACGAGACCAACAGAAAAAGAAGAAAAGCATAGCACATAATTCTGAACGTTTTTTTATATGTCGACCCTCAAGCATCGCCGCAATACATGTAGCTCAAATGGCAGTGCCCGCCTACCTTTAGGCACGTGCAAAGGGAAAGGAATTTGAACACTACCTAATGCAGCTCTCTTGTCTGTAGATACTGTACACTGCTATCTATATATGGAAACATAGATGGAAGGCTTAGATATAAGAGGAGAATGCATCCCCGGATACAAGATCAACATGGCCGTCGCCGCCTCAGTCTTCAACCGCGCCCCGAAAAAGGATAGAGGAGCCGTGTCGATGCTTTTCATTGACATGTGCTGTACCGAAGAAATGCGATTCACGAGGCGCACCGCGAGCCTCACACTCGAGTCATAAAGCGACTGAAATCCTTGAGATCGATGAGCAAGGAAAGGCAAGGAAGGTATCACCCTTGCAGTACCTGAGTTAGGAGTTCCCTATAGCCGAGAATATACGGAGACCAGCTCCATAAGAAAACCACATGCAAGAAGACATACTTACCCCTCATGTAAATACCATGACCGTCACAGCATAGTCAAAAGGAGCATCATCATCACGAGCACTAATTCAATTTCTAATGGTAACATTGGCAAGCAAACAAGCAAGCTAGACTAAGTCGTTCAGTTTCTTGAGCGGCGCGAACCTCCTTCTCAATGATTGCCGCAATAAGCCATATCGCATCTGGGAGGCGGTGGCAGCCAATAGACGTAAAATTCGCCGCAATTGATGACCTTGATCGGCGTCTTGTAGTTGCAACAGTAGCAGTTCCAACGAAAACAGACCGTATTGGCCATCTCCATTCCTTTCTCGGTGGGAAGCGGGTCGCGCAACCAACCGGGCCCATACGTGCCGCAACGGTTATAAGACGGACACGATTGGGGCATATTGCCGCCGATTTTCGGATCAATGCGATTCCACCCGTGCGCTCTTATTCCTACGCTTCTCTGATCGCAGTAGCGCGGATAAGTGGCCGTGTTCGATATCTTTCTCCACGGTTGATCGACGACCTTATGATTGTCTGGGTGGCATGCCGCGTGGAGCAGAGGTTGGAGGACGACCGAGTCGCCTTTGTCGCCGCGGTAGACTATGATGCCTTGCGTTGTTTCAATTCTTATGCTTGCCATGTGTTCTTCTTCTAGAGTTTGAATGTCGTCCTTTAGGTTGTAAACGATTTTAGTCAGGGTCTTGGGTCGCGCGCAAGCGGTGATTTTTTGCCCGTTGTCTAGTGTGAGTATTATCGTGTGGTCGTATTCGGGATCCAGACTGATGCCGTATATGACGATTATCGCTTTGATCGTGTCGTATTCGTAACACGTCCACTCGCTAATGAACGAGATTTCGTTCGCGCCTTTAAATCCGACAAATTTTAATCCTGTTTTCTTTCGGAAGAGAACTGAAACGAGGGCTGTTCGTTCATCGAACTCCCACGACGCCACGCTCTCGAGCGGGCAGTCGATAACGAGACAAGGATCGTCGTCTTCGAGCTTTCGAAGACGAGCGTAGTCGGTGTTGACAATCAGCCCACGATCGCTCTTACTCGTAAAGCGGCAGGTGAATTGAGGAGTCATTAGAGAATGAAAGTAGTTGTCGAGGCCGTACGTGACGACGGTGACCGTTTGACCGGGATGGGGTATCGCTGGAACTCGGGTCGTATTCAAGTTGAGCCAGCTCGGTTCGGAAAGACTATCCGCTTCTAGGAGAGGAGGAGTCATGGCTGATACCGTATGGATGAATGGAAAGACGAGCAGAAGTATCGGCTTCAGCATAGTCGAGTTCTTCTGCCTGACTGTGTGAAAAGAGAAGTGGCTGTTGCCCTGTCAGTGGATGTCTCTTATATATTAGTCTTGTCCCCAGGAAGCTGACATCAGTTCCTCTTTGGTATCCTGTGTCGATGTTTTTAGATCCTTTGCAGAATAAGCATTACTTCCAGCTGTATTTGTTCGCTTTACCCGAATTGTCTCCCTGCGGTGGTTCCAGCTTGATTGAACGACTTTTGACTGTAATAAATATTATTATTGTTATTATTTTTTCCCGATTAATCAGTTCTTAGGGATGAAGCGCTGACCACAAATCAGAATCTTCATTCGTTTGCAGTGGGGATGCTATATACAGTATAGTTAGTATGCATTAGTAATGTGCATGCTCGCGCCATGTAGGCTGAAGGATAGCCATATGTGCAGACAAAGCGCAATCATATTCGCTCTCTATGGCGTAGAAAAATAGCGCGAAATTTGACATATAGTCTTACAAGCCGGTTCCTCCGAAGAGTTTCAACTTTGGTCAGTTACTACCAGTGCCGTTGATCGTGTAACACCCCAGGTGCAGTGTGATGGTTTAGGTAATGAAGAAAAACGTCGGAGACCTTTGCAGAATAAGCATTACTTCCAGCTTTAAAAGTATAGTTGGTATACATTAGTAATGTGAGCTTTAGGCTGAAGGACAGTGCGGATACAAAGCGTAATCATCTAGGCATAGCGTAGAGAAATTGACATACAGTCTTGCAAGACCCTTCGAAGAGTTTGAGCGGTTCACCTTTTATCATAGGTATTTCCCACATCGCAGTTTGGTACAGTGTGATCGTCTAAGTAACGAAGAAAAACGGTTTGCGGGCATCCCTGAAAAAGACTATGCCAGCCATCGTGGCGGGTCCAACTTCCTTTTTTGAATATACGATCACCACCTGCCAGACACACCGAAGGCCAAATCTCTTTCATTCATCGCACTGGCGGGTTCGGTCACGTCACCTCATAGCTTCCACCAACACACCTGCAGCTGCCAAAAATTGTCCGACTCCCCTTTGAATTTATTTGCGACACTCCTGAATGTTTAAAGCATGCGCTTCGCGCCGTTATGACTTCACTTCCTCCATCCGTCAGATCCTACATAAAAGAGGCTGCGGACAGCACTTACCACAGTCACCAACGCATTGTTGCAACTTGCAAGCATGATGCTGCCAGCCGCGCTCGTCTTTCTATTCGCTGCTCCAATATCAGCCATGGCCCCGTTACCGATAACAACACCGTCGCCGCCGCCGCAGGAGGGCAAATACGAGCCACTGAGTCTAATAGGCTTCACCGAGGAGCCGGGCTGGCTCAACTTGAACATATCGCGAGTGCCGTCAATACCGTATCCCGGTCAAACAGTCTCCGTTGCCGTATTCTCTCTCAGTAACTATTATCATAAACTGATGAGTCCCCAGTTTGTGTGTCGCTTCACGAGCAAGACGAATCCATCGCAGACGTTCGTCTCCGATTACGCTCGACTCCGACCAATCGCGAAGGGGGACCCGTGTTTCGTCATCGACTGTCCGTTACAGAGCGTCGCTTCGTGGAAGATCAAAGAACGAACGGCCGTCGTTTCCGTTCTGTATCGATCGAAACTCGAACTGAAATACATTGGAAAAGAGGGCGACGACACGTTGACATTTTTGGACTCATGGACGAGTTTTGAATATAATACACTCGAGGCAACCATACTCATTCGCGGGCAAAGTCTCAATCCCGATCACAAGCATTCGGCTAAGTTTGCGCTCGAAAATGGCCAAACATTCACCGTTCTAGCAAGGCCAGCATCACTCGACGAAATAACCTTTAACTTGAGCAAACACGTCGACAATCTGAAAGAAGAGGTTTCTGCTCGGATAACGCTTTTCACAACGCAAGGACTAGTGCCCTACGACGGCGATAAAGGGAGCGACACGGTCGTTCTTGAGTCACCTGTCAAACACGTGGCATGCAAAACCCATCGTGTGGTTGACCAGCCGTGGAGAAAAGTATCGAATCAAGTCCAATCTCCTCTTCACTGCGACAACAGTGACACACAAGGAGTTCACCGTTCTGGGTGGAATCGCATCGCTCCGTCCATCGGCGGTCGACTTCCTCAAGAGTGTCCACCAATACAGCGTTGTGGTGCCTCTTATACCGGATGGCTGCGCAACGCTCCTCCTACCAAGAAAGGAGTTGAAGTGTCGAACGTAGTTTGCTGGCACAGGAGCAGCAACTGTTGTTACCATTCATCAACGGTGAAAGTCATCAATTGCGGCCCGTTCCTCGTCTATTATCTGCCCAGCGTTCCGGTCTGCAATTCCGCCTATTGTGGCGATGCCTAAAGAAAGGCGTTCAACTTTGACTTTCAACAGACTATAGATTGATGTGGCTAGCTGCTCTTTAGTTTCTCTTTGGTTGCACGTGGTGTTGTTTTAGAATGTCTGTTCAAATAGACTACAGTATGACTACGCGCAACCAGCCACACATAAGGAAAGACAGAGACGTTTGTTGATTGTCAATTCTCAGTCACGATAGGCCAAACTGCAGGCAGGAGGCGGGGGTGGATAATAGACTAAGAATTCGTCGCAACTAACAACCGTAGGCTATTGCCAGTTGCAGCAGTTGTTGGCCCAGTGATAGCAAACGACTTATAAGCTCCAGCAGCTGCAAATTTTGGCGTCCGTTTGCCATTTTCGCATTTTAGGCACATGCAAAGGGAGTGGTGAAAAGGAATTATAACACTACGATTCATGGACATCTAATGAATGTCGAGCGAGCTCTCTTTTCTGCGGATACTGTAAACATCTATCTGTATATGGAAGCATAGATATGTCTATCTCTTGCGCTCAGCAATTTTGATGTCTCTGTCTTTCCTTAGAAGTGGCTCTCGCCTAACAGTACCGCTAGCTTATAGACCCTACAGCTGTTGTATCACTGTCGGAAAAATTGGCTGTGCTTGGCTGAGGTGAAATTTAAACAGCTATAGATCTTTTACTTTGAGTAAGAGGAATTTTAAAGCAACACGTGCAACCAAAGAGAAACTAAACAGCAGCCACATCAATCTAGTCTGTTGTAAGTCAAAGTTGAGCGCGCCTTTCTTTTAGGCATCACCACAATAGGCCAAAGCGCAGATAGGAGGCGCGGGCAGATGATAGACGAAGAATTCGCCGCAATTGACAACTTTAACTGCCGATTGCCAGTTGCAGCAGTTGCTGCTCCAGTGGTAGCAAACCGTGTTTGCCACTTCAATTCCTTTCTCGGTGGGAGGAGGATCACGCAGCCATCCGGTCGCAAGGGTACTGCAACGATATGTTGGTGGACACGATTGAGGCAGTCGGCCGCCAATGGATGAATCAAAGCGATTCCATCCGTTGGCTAAAACTCCTACGTTCTTGTTGTCGCAGTAGTATTGAGATTGAACGGTATTTGATACTTTTCTCCACGGCTGGTTAACCAAATTATAGTTATCGCAAGCCTCGTGTACGACAGGCGACTCGAGAATGACCGTGTCACCTCCTTCGTCACCGTCGTACGGCACCAACCCTTGTGTCGTAAAGAGTTTTATCTGAGCAGAAACATTTTCTTTGAGATCCTCAACGTTTTCGGTCAAGTTAAAGGTTATTTCACTGAGTGATGTTGGCCTTGCTAGAACAGTGAATGCATTACCATTCTCTAGTACGAACTTGGCGGAGTGCTCGTGATCGGGATTGAGACTTTCCCCGCGAAGGAGAATAGTTCCCGCGTTCGTGTCGTATTCAAAACTCGTCCACGCGTCGATGAACGTCAGCATGTTGTCGCCTTCTTTCCCAATGAATTTCAGTTCGAGTTTCGATCGATACAGAACAGAAACGACGGCCGTTCGTTCTTTGATCTTCCACGACGTGACGTTCTGTAACGGGCAGTCGATGTCGAAACACGGGTCCCCCTTCGCGATTGGTCGGAGTCGAGCGTAATCGGAGACGAACGTCCGCGATGGATTCGTCTTGCTCGTGAAGCGACACACAAACTGGGGTCTCATCAGTTTATGATAATATTTACCGAGAGAGAATACGACAACGGAGACTGTTTCATTGGGAAATGGTATTGACGGCACTCGCGACATGTTCAAGTTGAGCCAGCCCGGCTCCGCGGTGTAGTCTTTTAGACTCAGTGGCTCGTATTTGCCCTCCTGCGGTGTTGTTATCGGTACCGGGGCCATGGCTGATATTGGAGCAGCGAATAGAAAGACGAGCGCGGCTGGCAGCATCATGCTTGCAAGTTGCAACAATGCGTTGGTGACTGTGGTAAGTGCTGTCCGCAGCCTCTTTTATGTAGGGTCTGACGGATGGAGGAAGTGAAGTTATGACGGCGAAGTGCATGCTTTAGACACTCATGCAAATAATTCAAGGGGACAATTCTTGGCAGCTGCAGGTGTGTTGGTGGAAGCTATGAGGTGACGTGACCGGACCCGCCAGTGCGATGAATGAAAGAGATTTGGCCTTCGGTGTGTCTGGCAGGTGGTGATCGTATATTCATAAAAGGAAGTTGGACCCGCCACGATGGCTGGCATTGTCTTTTTCAGGGATGCCCGCAAACCGTTTTTCTTCGTTACTTAGCTAAACGATCACACTGTACCAAACTCCGATGTGGGAAATACCTATGATAAAAGGTGAACCGCTCAAACTCTTTGAAGGGTCTTGCAAGACTGTATACTAACTATACTTTGTACAGCTGGAAGTAATGCTTATTCTGCAAAGGTCTCCGACGTCTTTCTTTCTTACTAAAAAACGATCACACTGTACCAAACTGCGATGTGCGTATGACCATCTGCACTTTCTGCATGACTATATGGTGTGAGCATCAAACATGACATCAAACATGATGCAAACGTGCTGCAAACACGACCTATTATTAGAACAATACACGATCAACATGACAAATATTGATTAGACAAAGCGCACGCTTGATGACGTATTTTTGGCATAGTACGCTAGCCATAGCACATATTCTCTATGATCCCATAGATATCTCTCATATATATCTCTCATATATCTATGATGGAAGCAGAGATTAAGTCTAGTGTAGGTAGTGTAGGTGGGTACCAAGAAACGTCACGTGATAGCGCGAGTTACGCATCCCTCTCCTACTTAATCTCTGATGGAAGAGTTGATGGAAGCAGATACACTCGTGGTCGTAAGAATGCGCCATCCCCGGATACGAGATCAACATGGCCGTCGCCTCAATCTTCAACCCGAGCTTACCGCGTACCGAAAAGGTTAGAGGAGCTGTATCAATGCTTTTCATTGCGTTGGCGACATGGAAGAACCGTTTGTTCTGCTGTATCGAAGGAATGCGGTTCACGAGGCGCACCGCGAGCCTCAATCAGTCCTTTCTCGTTCCACTCCGTTTTTCCGAAGCGAAGAATCACGTCGAGAAGATTCCCTGAACGCGCTTTCTTTCTTAATTCCGGGTAGCGTGTCCAGTTGGAAAAGACAAAACTCGGACATCCTTTGACCCTGTCTCAGCTCATCAACTGCATAAAGCGACTGAAATCCTTAGAATTGATGAGAAAGGAAAGACACGAAGATATCAACTTGAAAGACCTTATTACACCATGGTTACACCTAGGAGTCCCCTAGCCGAAAGTAGACGGAGAAAGACACCTCTTTCATTTTGTAACCAGCTATAAGGAAACCACAAGAAGACATACATACAATAGCTTAGCCCTCATGTAAATTCCATGACCGTCACAGCATAGTCAGAACGAGTCCTCCTATAGCTAAGAGCATCATCACGAGGACTATTCAATTTCTAATGGTGGTAGCGGTTCTATCAGCAAGCAAACAAACAAACAAGCTAGCTAAAGTACAGTTAGTCATACGTAAGGAACGTCAGTTTCTTGAGCGGCGAACCTCCTTCTCAATGACTGCTACAGTAAGCCATATTGCATTGGGGAGGCGGCGGCAGATAATAGACGTAAAATTCGCCGCAATTGACAACCTTGACGGACGTCTGATAGGCGCAACAGTTGCAGCCCCAACGAAAACAGACCGTATTGGCGACCTCGATTCCTTTCTCGGTGGGAAGCGCGTCGCGCAACCAACCGGGCGAATAAGTGCCGCAACGGTTATAATAGGGACACGATTGGGGCAACTTACCGCCGATACTCGGATCGATGCGATTCCACGCGTACGCTTGTATTCCGACGTTGTTCCGATCGCAGTGGCGCGGATAAATGACCGTGTTCGATACCTTTCTCCACGGTTGATTGACGACGTTATGATTTTCGCACGCCGCGTGGAGAAGAGGTTCGATGATGACCGTGTCGCCGCCTTCGTCGCCGCCGTAGGCTACGACGCCTTGAGTCGTTTCGATCGTTATTTTTGCTGGATGTTCTTCGTCGACAGTCTCAACGTCGTCCTTTATGTTGTAGACGATTTTATTCAGGGACTCAGGTCGCGCGCGAGCGGTGAATATTTCCCCGTTGTCTAGTGCGAGTTTTACCGTGTGGTCGTGATCGAGATCCAGACTGGTGCCGTATATGACGAGTATCGCTTCGATCGTGTCGTACTCGAAACTCGTCCACTCGCTGACGAACGACAGCTCGTTGGCGCCGGCTCTTCCGACAAATTTTAATTCGGTTTTCTTTCGGAAGTGAACCGAAACGAGGGCGCTTCGTTCATTCAAGTTCCACGACGACACGCTCTCGAGCGGGCAGTCGATAACGAGACAAGGCGCCTCTTCGAGTTGTCGAAGACAAGCGTAGTCGGAGTCGAGACTCAGTGTAGGATTGGTCTTGCTCGTATAACGGCAGATGAATTGGGGTGCCATTAGAGAATGATAGTAGTTCTCGAGGCCGTACGTGACGACGGTGACCGTTTGACCGGGATAGGGTATCGCCGGAACTTGTGTCGTATTCAAGTTGAGCCAGCTCGGTTCGGAGAGCCTTTTCGCTTCTAGGGAAGGAAGTCCGTTGCTCTCTTCCGGCAGCTCTGGATCCTTTATCTGTATCATGGCTGATACCGTATCAATGAATGGAAAGACCAGCAGAAGTATCAGCTTCAGCATAGTGTCTCAATCGTTCTGCTGCCTGACTGTGTGGAAGGAAGAGTGAGCGGTTGCCTTGTCAGTGGGTCACTTATAGATAGTCTCGTCTCTAGGAAGTGGATATCAGTTCCTCTTTGGACATCCTGTGGTCGACGTTGGCGACCTCTGCAGAATCAGCATGACTTCCAGTGGTGTTTGTTCGTCTTTTGCTTTTCCCGAATTCGCTCACTGCGGTTCCAATTTAATTGAGCAACCTTTGACTGTATTAATACATTTACTGAGCCATTTCGGGATGCACTTTCTAACCACAAATCAGAGTCTTTATTCGTTGCAATGAGGATGCTATAAACGGCGATAAAGAACACAGTGAAGATTGCCGTATGTGCAGGCGAAGCGCGATGATAACCGCTGTCTATGGCGTAGAAAAATAGCGCCAATTTGTTGACATATAGGCCTTGCTAGCCGGACTCCGCGAAGAGTTTGAGCGGTTCACCTTTCGTCAGTTACTACCGGTGCCGTTTATCATGGGATGGGTATATATTCCACATCGCAGTTTGGTACCGTGTGATCGTTTCAAGTAACGAAGAAAAACGGTTTGCGGCACTCCTGAAAAAGGCTATCTTGAACTTCCTGTTTTGAATCGGTGGGAGATCATCGCCCGCCGGGCTCACCAAAGGTCAAATGTTTGGCATTCATCGCGCTGGCAGGTCCGGTCAGGTCACCTCATAGCTTCCACCGACAGAAGCGGTCTTGCATCCTACAGCAGTGAAGAATCGTATAGTATCCAGCGTCTGATTTTTTTTGCAGGCTTTTCTGTCCTGCAAATTGTTCGAATCGGTTCAAAAAACGGCTGACACATTCCTAAGTAAAAATTACATGACTGCATCTAATTTGTCGTTATGACTGCACTTCCTCTATCCGGCGGAAACGCAGACCCTACATAAAGAAGGCTGCGAGCAGCACTTACCACAGTCACAAACGCATTGCTACAACTTGAGGATGCTGCTAGCCGCTCTCGCCCTCCTATTCGCTTCTCCGATATCAGCCATGGAACAACCAAGACCGCCGCCGGAGGAGAGCAATTCCGAGTCGCTGGATTTAGAAGGCTTCACTGCCGAGCCGGGCTGGCTCAACTTGAACACGTCGCGAGTGCCGTCAATACCGTATCCCGGTCAAACAGTCACCGTTGTCGTGTATGCTCTCAGTAACTATTATCATTCCCTGATGAATCCCCAGTTTGTGTGTCGCTTCACGAGCAAGACTAATCCATCGCAGACGTTCGACTCCGACTACGCTCGACTCCGACCGGTCGCGAAGGGAGATCCGTGTTTCGTCATCGACTGTCCGTTGAAGAGCGTCACGTCGTGGAAGATCGAAGAACGAACGGCCGTCGTTTCCGTTATGTATCGATCGGACAGCGAACTGAAATTCATTGGGAAAGAAGGCGACAACATGCTGACGTTCATCGACGCGTGGACGAGTTTCGAATACGACACGAACGCGGGAACTATTCTCATTCGCGGGGAAAGTCTCAATCCCGATCACGAGCACTCCGCCAAGTTTGTGCTAGAGAATGGTAATGCCTTCACTGTTCTAGCGAGGCCAACATCACTCAGTGAAATAACGTTTGACTTGACCAAAGACGTTGAGGATCTCGAAGAAAAAGTTTCTGCTCAGGTAAAACTCTTTACGACACAAGGATTGGTGCCGTACGACGGCGATAAAGGCGGTGACACGGTCATTCTCGAGTCACCTATCAAGCACGAGGCTTGCGATAACCATAATTTGGTCAACCAGCCGTGGAGAAAAATATCAAATACACTTCAGTCTCCACTTTACTGCGACAGGAACGGCGCGGGAATTTTAGTCGACGGATGGAATCGCATCGATCCGTCCATTGGCGGCCGACTGCCTCAATCGTGTCCACCAACACACCGTTGCGGCACACACGCAACCGGATGGCTGCGCGATCCTCCTCCCGTCGAGAAAGGAGTTGAAGAGGCAAACACAGTTTGCTATCACTGGAGCAACAATTGTTGCTTGTGGAACTCGGCAGTGAAGGTTGTCAATTGCGGCGACTTTTTAGTCTATCATCTGCCTGCGCCTCAGCACTGCAGTTTGAGCTATTGCGGCGATGCCTAAAAGAAAGGCGCGCTCAACTTTGACTTACAACAGACTAGATTGATGTGGCTGCTCTTTAGTTTCTCTTTGGTTGCACGTGTTGCTTTAAAATTCCTCTTACTCAAACTAAAAGATCTATAGCTGTTTAAATTTCACGTGCAGCCAAACACAGCCAATTTTTCAGACAGTGATACAACAGCTACTGTTAGGCGAGAGACTAGTATGCACAACGAGCCACTTCTAAGGAAAGACAGAGACATCAAAATTGCTGAGCGCAAGAGATAGACAGCACGAGAGAAAAAAAGAGAAAGCATAACACATTATTCTGAACGTTTCTTGATCTTTCGATTCTCAAGCATCGCCGCAATAGCTCAAACTGCAATGCTGAGGCGCGGGCAGATGATAGACTAAAAAGTCGCCGCAATTGACAACCTTCACTGCCGAGTGCCACGAGCAACAATTGTTGCTCCAGTGATAGCACACTGTGTTTGCCTCTTCAACTCCTTTCTCGACGGGAGGAGGATCGCGCAGCCATCCGGTCGCGTGTGTGCCGCAACGGTGTGTTGGTGGACACGATTGAGGCAGTCGGCCGCCAATGGACGGATCGATGCGATTCCATCCGTCGACTAAAATTCCCGCGCCGTTCCTGTCGCAGTAAAGTGGAGACTGAAATATATTTGATATTTTTCTCCACGGCTGGTTGACCAAATTATGGTTATCGCAAGCCTCGTGTGCGACAGGCGACTCGAGAATGACCGTGTCACCTCCTTCGTCACCGTCGTACGGCACCAGTCCTTGCGTCGTGAATAGTATTATGCGAGCAGAAATCTTTCCTTCAAGAGCCTCGACGTGTTTGGTCAAGTCAAAGGTTACTTTACTGAGCGATGTTGGCCTTGCTAGAACGATGAAAATGTGACCGTTGTCGAGCACGAATTTAGCCGAGTGCTCGTGATCGGGATTGAGACTGTTGCCGTGTATAGCAATGCTTCCTTTGTTTGTGTCGTATTCGAAGCTCGTCCACGCGTCAATGAACGTGATCATGTCGTCGCCTTCTTTCCCAATGAATTTCAGTTCGCTTTCCGATCGATACATAACGGAAACGATGGCCGTTCGTTCTTCGATCTTCCACGACGTGACGCTCTTCAACGGACAGTCGATGACGAGACACGGGTCCCCCTGCGCGACCGGTCGGAGTCGAGCGTAGTCGGAGTCGAACGTCTGCGATGGATTAGTCTTGCTCGTGAAGCGACACACAAACTGGGGATTCATCAGGGAATGATAATAGTTACTGAGAGCATACACGACAACGGTGACTGTTTGACCGGGATACGGTATTGACGGCACTCGCGACGTGTTCAAGTTGAGCCAACCCGGTTCGTCGGTGAAGCCTTCGGCCTTCAGCGGCGGCTTTGAGTTGCTCTCCTCCGGCGGCGGTCGTGGGTTTATACTTACCATAGCCGATATCGGAGCGATGAACAGAATGACGACTAGAGCGGTCAAAATCATCTTTGCCAAAGTGCGAGCCTTATGATTGTGAATCAGTTCACGATCGGTTCTTATAGTTGCGTGTGTGTTCACGCCCGCCCGCGAACAGGACATATCTTCCGCGCCTTCCTTTGTTTTTCCTGCTCTTGTAGCGATTCTTCAATTTTGAATCCCATCAATGCCACTTTTGATTTCACTCTACGGAATGCCTTATTTGGCTTCTTAGTTCTATACCGGCCCTGCCTAAGTCAGCTAGGGCTCTCTGCTCTTATCAGATGATTGTCCTCAGAAACATTTGTTCAAGGTGTGCCAAGCGGTCCGATTCCTTGCTCTACACAGTCAGTAGCAAGCAAGGTTCGCATATAACTCCATGGTGTAGCCATAGATATAATGGTGTAACCTTTCTAAAATTAACGCGACCGGCCCCAACCGCTTGTAGCAAAGTGTACGTTTGCCCTCTGCACTAGGAACCGTTCATTTTCACACCTGCCGGTTTGCATGTATCTTAGCTGAATTAGATTGGAGAAGCTGGATGCACACTATGGAAATGAATTTGTCTGACCTTTGAGGCATCCCAACAATTACCGTATTATCCTTTGGCTACAAATCAAATCTTTGGAAGAGGTGTTCACCTTCGGTATTGGCACTAATGAATTATTCACGAGAACTGTTACGATTGTCGTAACGCCAAACGAGTCGAAACAGCAGCAAGAAAGAGTCGATATCTACACAAAAATCGAAGCCTGGGAATGGAAGGATGCGAAGGAGAAGGAAGCGGTGCAGGCGAACGAGGCGAAAAGGAGAACGAACAGGCGAAACTTCTCTTGCAATATCTCGACGGTCGAATTGCATTCGACCAATGGTCGACCATGTCGGGAATAGAAGAGGAAGGGGCGGGAGCAAGGGAACGAGAAGAAGATGACGACGATGAAAGAGGAGGAGAGTCACGAAACGGTGCAAAGGAAATATCTTGAAGAATGATAGTGGATAGATACCCCTAATACGTTTTAGAGTCTCTCTGGGATGTTCTCAACGACACTTCGACAGAAATGGAGTCGGGAAATGTCGTTTCTAGTCGAGTTTCTGCCGGCAAAGGAGGTACAGTAGACACATGATCTCCATTGATTATTTATTGATTTTTTAGAACACAAAGACATTTCCTCCGCTTCTGCTTCTGCTGAGGCCGACGAATTTATTCAGGATTTAACTCGCGATCGACTGCAGAGGAAACGTCGTTTCATGGATCATTTGAAAGTGTCGAGAGTACGTAAGACACACGATATATACCAATGGGGCAAAGAACCTTGTTTAGGGTCCCGCTGTTCGACGAAGCCTGTCTTCACATCAGAAATCGATGATGGGTCGAGCGAACATTTGCTTTGCAAAGCAAGAAATGGAAGAAGCGACTAAACTGTGCATTGAACTAATACGGCAAGGTTATCGTTTTCACGTTGGATCGCGTATTACTTTATATACGGCGACTGGCGTCTTAGCTCCGTTTTGCGTTGAACCGTTTCAGACGTTGGCCATGATCTATGAGGAAACTGAAGAGCGGGATAAATGTTTTGAGGTCACGTCATTTATTGATATAGATATACGTTTTATTTAATTAATCGTTCTCTTGTTGTAGATTTCTTTGATTACCGCTCATCTCCAGCGCAATGACGTCGACTTGTGGGTGAAATTGGCCGAGATGTCGATGGAACGACACGACGTGAAGAGAGCCATTAGCTGTATCACCCAGGGTAACAGAACGCACGAGACGTTGGGTTCCCTTCGGTACGAGTCTCTTCGTTCTCTAGCAATCAGTTTGACTAGCAAGGATAAGAACAGCACGCTATTCTGCGCCGATCTTCTATGGAAGAGAGCCGGATTCTATCAGAGCTTGAGTCAACATCCTAAAGCCCTGTCTGATTACGAGAAAATAGAAGAGGCAAGGTGTTCTGATATCCCACACGGTCAAAAGGATTTAATTTGATTGGTAGGTTTTGCCGGCTGACGAGGAGGGACCGAAGCATTTTCAGGTTGCCATAGAGATAGCCAAGGTACAGGGCATGAGGAAAATCGCTGTAGTTTTTCTCACTATCGACATTCGGTCGTTGTTCAGCTTCACAACGAATCGACGAGATCTGACAAGGCTGTCAGCGTGCTTCACGCCGCCTTTGGGAAGTATCCCGACTGCATAGATTTGGACGGTAAGAAAAACAGGGAAAAAGTACACACGAGAAAAACGCTCTTCCTAATTAATCATAGGCGTGAACCTTTTGGCCGAGTTGGCTATAGCAGCTCAGAACTACGAACTTGCCCACGACGTAAGAGATGCAAAGATAGATCTAGGAGGCTTGAATTCAACACCTAGATACATGTATTGCTCCTTTCACTTTTATTTGTTTTGCTACAGGAATTGATTTACTAGTCACGACATTTATTTTTTCTTTTCAGGTCATTTGTTCTCACTGCAACGTTTCTCGCGTCGGCGCCGGCGCCGAACCACTCTCGTCATCCACCGGTGGTGATCTTCACGAATTGTCCTCGGTCGCTTTGCAGCGATCTGAACGCATCGAGGACACTTTGCTGTCCGCGGCGCCGGAGTCGGCCACTAGCGATATTCAGTTGGCTCGTTTTCTCGGCGACAGTGCCGAGATCGTCGTTCCGCCGGTTCCGGAGTTCGTGTACGCGGTGCCGGACGACCTTCACATTGACATACGAGCGAAGCTGATCGTCTGTCTCGTCCACAAACAACAAATCGAAGCGGCTAAGGTAAGCGCAGAGATGTGCTCCTGAAAACTGGTTCTCATCTGCGAAATGTCAGAACGCTACTGAAGTTCTATTACGGCAAGATCCGACCACTTTTGGAGATCTGTTCCTAGACGTAGCCGAAGTCTTTTCGCTCTGCGGTACTCTGGGAGGACAAATTTTTTTTGGCCCTTTGATGCTTATTCTCTCGCTCAGGCCGATACGAAATTGCGCTCTCCTTGCAATCTCAACTCGTTCAAACTGAGAAATATAATCAAGTAGAAAATTTCTATGATTAGAAATAAAAAGCTATCGTTCTCTTTGTGCAAGGCCGGCGTTTGGCTGCGCGTTGCCGAGTGTCACAGCGCTCTCGGCCAATTGGAGGAAGCGATCGTCGCATACGAACGAGTCGTCGCTCTTGCACCGACGCACTTGGACGCGAGACTTTCCCTGTCGTCGCTCTATCAGCAACTTGATCGTCCCGAGCAAGCCCTTCAAGCTCTTACTCAAACCGGTACGACAGCGCCCACCGGGGGCGGGTAAGCGGGAGCGGGGTCGAATTACGTAGGATACTTCGTGTATAACGGGCAGTCAAGCGCACGGTACTTAGATATCAGGCAAGAATGACTCTAAAAAACCTATTTCGTTGCCAATTCGCTTCTACTTCTCGTTTGAAGCATTTTCGAAGCGATTAGCGCGTAGCTAGTGCGTCACTGTTGACGTCATCTGAACGCGCGCGCACACCTACTGTCGTCGTCGTTTTTTAGACCGATTTGCGACGAAATGTTGCTTGGAACCTTTGCAGAAATGCATTTGCGGTTGATTTGTGCGAACGATTTGAAATTGCGCTGTGTTTAGAGTCGCAAAAAGCCGCAGTTGAATTACCCTGGAAAGCGATGATGTATATAAACCCCCATTTAACATCCTCTGCCAGAGGAGATAGAAGTTAGTTGGTAACTCTAACTCTCTACAAGGTGTAGGCAACTATGGCCTGGTGGCTGCCTATTGACAACGGCGCTCTGCACCTTCCCTGTCCACGCGGAACTTCCAACACACTCTGATACCGGATAAGTTTCCCATAGCACCGTCTTCCGTTGAAGACGTGTGTCGAGTGCCGATTTTCTTTTTGATTAACGGTTGATGAAACAAGGGCGGCCAAAGGGGGCCTCAGTAGATCGCGGTCACAAGTGCGCCATTCCACGACGCGATCGCTCAACCAAAAAACAAAATTATCTCTTTAGAACCTCATGATATTGGCATTGGGGCCTAAAACTTGTGAACGGTACTACATGTATATACTTCTATCCAGATGATGTGGCCAATTTTGGCGAGTACGAAATTGACGACGACTGGATCGAAGGCGGCCAGCTGGATTTGTCTTTTGTACACGACATTCCCGTTCCATTAGATAGAGAGGACGAGCAAACAAAGGTGCGTACGCTAAATATTTTTAATCTCACTGAATTGTTTTTCCTTTTGGGTTAGGATTACCAGATAATGCTTCACAAGTGCAGACTATTGAAAGATCAGAATCAATTGAACGAGTTCGCTGCTTGCGGTCTCGAAATGCTCAGCTACTATTTTCGCCACGTCTACTACGCAAAGAATCTACGAGGTACATACGTCGAAGAAAATCGTAAGTCGTCGTTCGATCGAAAATTCCGAATAGGCATCTGTTTGTACTCGTGTCGAAAAGCGCGACAGGAGATGAGAAAAGGCGCAACTGGGTCGGGTGAGGAGACTGCAGTGAGAAAAATTAGCGGCCAAGAATCTCTTTATCCGCAGATCCTTTGCCTCGTCGCCTGTGCGACTACGCCAAGGAAGCCAATATTGATGCAGAGGATTGGTGGAAATTGTTTATCGAGGTTCTCTCTCGCTCCTTTATGCTCTTTCTTCCTATAATATAGTAGTGGGTTTGTATCTCAGGTTGGCAATGCCCTGATCCAGTTGGGTCGTCTGGGAGAGCTGAGACGTCTTGCTTTTGCTTGCGCGGCGTCGCATCGGTTTGCTCCTCCCACTTCAAAGGGCATTGCTGAGGTGCTGTGTACCATTTGTAATTGAGAATTGTTTTTTCAATATAATCTTTTTTTCCAACTAGAACGTTAGAGTGGCGTGTGCCATTGCTTGTCTCGCCTGCAAGGAGTATCATGTAGGCTTTGAGTACATTCGGGTGCTTTGTCAAAAAGTAATTTTTTGTTTCCTTGCCTTTTGTTGCTGTTGTTGTTTTTATTATTGTTTTCCGACTGCAGCATTGTGACAACGTTCCTTTGTGGAATCTCGCCAATACGCTGATGAACGGACTACGCGACAGACGTCTGGCAAAATTCGCCATGCGCTTATTAATTATTAAGGTTAGCGATAGAAGGAATTGATTTGCAAACGTGGACGACCTCTTTTACTTCAGAACTCCTCCAAGTCTCTTCCTCTGCTGCTAACGGTCGGACACAACTGTCTCTACGCAGGAAGCCACAAACTTGGCCTTGGTATATGCCAAAGAAAGCCGTCACTCCTTCTATACAATTCTCGTTCTTTTAGCGACATATCAACGAGCTCTTGTGCAGGATCCGAATAACAGCCTGATCGTCTTGTGCGTTGCCATCTGCTACCTGAACTTGGCTATGAAACGGTTCAACTCCTTTCGGCACGCTCACGTCGTGCAGGCATTCGCCTTGTTTCGACGATACATGAATCTGCGGGGAGTCAATAGCGAAACGTACTACAACGTGGCGAGAGCATTTCATCAACTTGGTAAGGATTCAAAATAAACAGTTCCTCTACTTAATCCTATTACTAGACCTCAATTATCTCGCTGTCGTTTATTACAACAAAGTTCTCAATCTCGCTGCTGATTCGACGACGTCGCTTCACCGGGAGGCTGCTTTTAATCTATCACTTATTTATAGGCAGAGCAATCAGCCTTCGTTGGCAAGAACGGTCCTGTTCAGGTACTGCTCTATATGACTACGTATTTAGCCATAAACTTAATTATTTCTGCAAAACCTGTGAAATGCCAGGACACAAAGTAGATCAATGTAGGATATGAATCGACAAAAAGAAAAGCAAGCTGAAGACAACTTCTCTTTATTAGTTTAAAAGGCCCTCAACATTCAACAAAATTAGCGAAGGCACGGCAATTACGTACCCACACTGTCAGTGCTTTTTCACAACAGCAACAGAAAATGCACTGCACAGTGCACCTTAGTTAAAAAGCGCGTCCTTATTTACCGAACTAAACAAGTGACACGTTCGAACTGGAGCCTGACTCCACAGAGCCTCTCTTTCGATTCAGAGCGTCTCTTCGCTGCTGCGTTCTAACCCACATCTTGAGCTTGCTTCGAACGGTAGAGCGAAGCTCCACTCCAGCACGTTTCTCTTCTTCTTCCGGCTTCGACCATTTGACCAGAGGCACGTTGACTCGTCGCACGGCTACGGCAGAACGTACAAATTAGACAAAGCAAAGGGTGGGTCAATGGTACGCCTTGTGCTAAAAACGTTGCCTTGGGAACTACTGTCCGTAGACCGCAATGACATTGTCATGATTGAATGGGACTGTCTGTTCAGTGTACAAGCAGCCCAAGGTAAGGCAAATTTAGTTAGCGAATTGCACTATTGGAGCAGGGGCATGGGGGGGGGAGGGGACTACTACTTTTTAAAAGTATCTTCTAGTGTATCTACAAAATACAGCAACAACAGGTAAAAAGAAGATGCCTTTACCTCTCGAGACAATACGGAGATGTCCGACCGGAACGCATCCGACTTTTCCCGCCTCGTTTCTCACGAGGGGCCACCCATAAAGATGATCCTTCTCTTCCGCGACGACGGTCAGCTGTTCGCCCTGCTTCACGCTCAACTGCGCCGACTTCGCGGCGCAAAAATTATCGACGACTTCGACCCGATCGCCTTTCTTCGCGTCGACTCTCGTCGAAACGACGTCGCGACGTTTCGTCAGAGATATCTCCGGTTTCGTTACCGTCGTCGTCGTCGTCGTCGCTTCGCGCTCTTTTTTCTCGTCGTCATAGCGCCGAACGGCGTGCGCAGGTGCATAGGCGCGGCAGTAGTGAGCGGGAATGTATCCCTCGCCGTCGCCGGTCGCCGCCGCCGCGTAGACCCAATCGATGGACCACGTCGACGATCGGCGATAGAGAACGCGAACGCGATCGCCCTCTTTCACCGTCAATTGCGATTCGAAGCCCTTGAGCTCCGCGGCGGCGACGCGCGGCGGAAAATCGGCGACGACCTCCGTGAGAACGGGCTTGGGAAGGGCGACGAGATCGTCGTCGAGCTCGACTTCGTCGTCGTCGTCGTCGTCGATCTCGATCTCTCGCCGCTGCTCGCGACGCGATAGGGATTCGTCCAATTCTATTGCGAGAGAGAAAATTGGTGGGGTAAACACTAATCGCAGTAGTAGGGCAGGCGCGGCCTCTTTTACGCCGCCGCCAAAGCGAACACCTGCAAGGCTTCGGGGGGACGCGATCTCTTTATCATAAACATGGCCTAGGCTACAGTATCGTGACGTGCGCGTCGTCGTCGATATCTTGGAGAGTTGTTTTGCGAGTGCTAGGTAAGGGAGATGTGTTTTTAGAACGGTCGTGCGATGGAGGCAATGCAAAAGAGACGGGGAGGGCCGGGCCGGATCGGATAAAAAAACGAGTTTGCGCTTACGTCGTCGGTATTTGTCCTCTTTCTTTTCACTGCGGCTACCGCGTCGGCGCCAAAACATCGCGAACGTCACCGATTTTTACACGCACGTCCTGTACAACGTCGAGTCGGTCTTCTGCGGTTAGATTCTGAAGGGGGTTGGTCTGGCGACGTCAACAAGGTAAATTATCCGGGACTGTTCATCCGGTAGTGAACTCCACGATAACGGGGACGCACGGAGCTCGAAGGAGCTCGATAGCGGCGAATAACGGCAGAACGGCAAGCCTGTACGGCACGGACGGGCACAGAACAGCCAGAATGTGTCTACACACCTCACGCGACGAGACGACGACCACGTGCCACGTGCACTTGTTGTTCATAGAGCCAAAAACGCGCAATGCAGTTCGCGTACAAACTGTGACGTTCGCTCAGTCTAATTGCCACGCTCCAATCATTGGGTCGTAAGCCATGCGATAGTCGACTGCCCACTCTTCGCCGAGCTTCAAGTCTCGGACGATTTCGAGCGGAGCTTCGCCGTAGTGTCCGTGAAAGGTAAGCCTCATTTTCAGTCGGCATTCTTCATCTATGAGAAATCGTTGTCGAATTTTTGTCACCAAATAACCTGATCACTTTTTTTACCTTTTTCAATGTTGAGGTGAGTTGAAAATGGTTCAGCAGCGAGATTTGCCTGCGCAGCCAAATTTGCGCCAGATTTGCCAATAATTTCAATATCAATAGTCTAGGTGCAGCCGTAAATACGATGTACACTTGAATGACATTGCCTCTAACGCTACCTGAATAAATGAGTAGGGCAAGTCACAGTGTGCGTCCAAGCCAGTTACGGTAAAATTCTGTGATTTTTTGTTTTGTTCAGGCAATGACAGTTGCACCCGCAATCGTCTCTGCACTTTGAACGGAGGAATGTCAATTCCAAGTCTCTGTTCAGAAAAATCAAAACAGAAAATGAAGTGATACAATGGAGCCTCTTATTTAGATTTACTACGCTACCTCTTTGAGAAGACCGATCATGACGTCATCACACTTGGCGTGAATGGTCATTGACGCCAGATCATCAAGAGGAGTCCGTTGCAAGCTGCAAAAGAACGAAACAAATTAAAAATACACGGTCTATAAAGCAATCTCTTTCCTACTTGCAGATGACCAACTTGCCGCCAGCTTCAGCTACGATCTGTGGCACATTGGCAGCTGGAGTCACCCTCAGACTTGAACCCAAGACAATGCACAGGTCAGCCTAGTCGCACACACAAATGTTAGATACACCACGGATACTACTTGTAGTATCCGTGGATACACACGTACTCAAGGGATCGATAGGTGCTGTATCTACGGACCTTTCTTGCGTTGTCAAACGCCTTGTTCAATTCTCCTTCCGGCAGATTCTCGCCGAAATTCACGATCGAATCATAGAGACGACCTTGACAGGCGACATTGTCGCACAATCTCGTCGTCTCGTGATTGAATACTCCCATAGCAGACCTGAAAATTCGTTCATCTCCTAATGTAGTACGTGCCTCTCGCTCTCACATACCTCGTTTCAAAATCTCTCAAGTACTGACGCGAGCACTTCTTGCACGTCTCCAAATTTGTGTTGCCGTGCAATTCGGCAAGCTGATTGGCCGGAATTCCACTTCGCCGATGCAGCCCGTCGACGTTCTGCGACACAGTCACTTTCACCAGACCAACGTTGTGCAGCTCAACAATGGCCATGTGACACGGAGACGGAATCGCCTAAAATAATAAAATACTTCTAAGCCTTATACGAGAGAAGAATCATACATTAATTAATTAATGTTTATGTACCTGAAGCATGGAGACGGTTTTTGCTTTGGTTGAGCGATTGGCACCGTGAGCTTGCAGTTCCCACACGCCCGGCCCCGTTTCGAGGACGGTGTTCATTCCACTGCGAAAGTCTGGAATGCCTGTACTATGTGCCCAAATTAATTAGAAAAATCAGTGCCATTTTTAAATGTTGGAATTTTACCTCGTGCTAACGCCCGCTCCCGTGAAAATGATTGCGTGCTTGCTCGACTTCACCCACTGTGCTAACACGTCTAATTTTCTGAAATTGATTTATTGAATAATCATAATTATATATGCCGCAATTACAACTTTCTTACTTTGAAAGTTCTTCTGGTGACTCAAAGAACTCCTTCTTTTCTTCATTGTTTTTGATGGCCGTGTCTGGACCGGTTATCCCTGTTCCAGGTGATGATGGAGCAGGGACACCAACGACGGGAAGGTGTTTCTCAACGGTCTAGATTACAAATGAATAAATATTTGGGAATGCCAATAGTTCATGCACGTCGCGGCCGAAATGAAATATGAAACAAATAGGATTTATGTACTACAAAGACCGCAATCTCAAATACATAATGTAAAATGTGAGATAAAGGTTAGTTTTGGTTAAATTTATTTTAGTTTACTTCTGCTGGTCTCAGCTTTTCCTTTGTCTTTTCCAGCTCGTTGCCCGAGAAACTGATTGGCGTTTTTGGAGGAGGAGAAAGAGCCTGGGGTTCCTTTGTTTCTTTTGTTTCTTTACTGTCAGTCTTTGACGGAGGCGGACGCTTTGAAATTTTGATAGAATCGGTAATCATCTTCTCAAACTTCTTCACAGCTAATCAGACATTCAGATTTATTACAGATAATAATATAAGCTCACCTGCTTCTAGTTTTGCATCTGCAGCTGCCTTTTTCGAAGCCGTAGTGGGATAACCGTGAGCCCCCTCTACATTCAGAACAATATGTGAAGTCAGCGTGCAAACAAAAGAATACTCTATTTACCTCTGACGACTTTTTCTGAGGTGAAGTTTTCACCAGTCCAACTTGAGATCAGTTGACAGTCAGCATCTGTTTGGGGTGGAATAGGAATTGAGAAGACAGATCCGGAGATGGAGACGGCAATATCGGTCGAGTTTTGAACGTAAATCGATCTGGTCTGAAATTAAGTATATTGCCATTTTGCGTTATGGTTCCTTAATGGGTTTTGCCTGTTCTTTTGCATCCAGGACTGCCAATGTAATATTTCTGCTCGTTTCGACGGAGACTACTGGAATGACTATTCCACTTCCAATGTCAATTTTCACATCTTTGCACTTGTAAATATCCTATAAGAAATCCATATGTAGTACTTAATAATTATTGTTGCTTTACAGTACCATAGTGCCGGAATATATTGGTCCTCGGACAAGAAATTCGACGTCTTCACATTCCTCTGCAACATGGTTGTAATATGACTCAGGAAATATTAAATCATCTGACCTAGAAACACTTTGGCCGAAGGTGTGTTCAGGTTCACTTTGCACCTAACGCACTTGGTCAGAAAGACGAGCTCTTGCCTTTGCGAGGAAACATCGAACTGCGCGTCTCTTTTTCCTTCCTGTTGTGACAGACCATATCGCAATTCGAAACGGAGAGAAGCGACTCGGAAGCGGAACCTACCACTATCTGTTTGGGACGGCTTGCCAAAGCGAACATGGTGAAGGGTGAGTGTCTCGCGTTTCTTTAGGGTAAACCTGGAACGACCTAGCACATATATAGATCGCAGGGCGTCCGCTCACGTCACCTGCTGATGATGATGATGATGTCATTTGTTGGAATTAGAACGGTGACGAATCTGCTCATTAATTAATGTATTCTTTCTTAGCCAATAGGTGATGTCATTTGAACTCATCCAGGGCTACGAATGAACTTGAAGCACTTGACTAATGTTTGGGATCAAGTTTAGAGAATCATTGATCGAGCTCCTAGAAGTTCCGCGTCAATTAGGTCGCCTAAGAGATAGCCTCCGTCTTCTCCTCATGCAGCTTCAAGATCATGCAGTTCACTTTGAAGGGTACGACAGAGCTTACTGGATAATTGGAAGAGCTAGGTCAGCGTGCACACGATCGAGTAAGCATGCAGTGAGCGCTTAATTCTGACGGTATGCCGTACAACATAGACGTTTCATTACTCCTCCGGAGTCGCGAACAATAAACTGGTCTCCTCGCCTCAAGCGTTTGTGAGTTAATAAATTACAGCGAAATTACAGGGGGTTAGCCAACGGGTTTCTCCTGTAATAAATTACAGCGAAATTACAGGGGTTAGCCAACGGGTCTCTCCTGTAATAAACTACAGCGAAATTACAGGGCGTTAGCCAACGGGTCTCAAACTACAGCGAAATTACAGGGGGTTAGCCAACGGGTCTCTCCTGTAATAAATTACATCGAAATTACAGGGGGTTAGCCAACGGGTCCCTCCTGTAATAAATTACAGCGAAATTACAGGGGGTTAGCCAACGGGTCTATCCTGTAATAAATTACAGCGAAATTACAGGGTTTAACCAACGGGTCTCTCCTGTAATAAATTACAGCGAAATTACAGGGGTTAACCAACGGGTCTCTCCTGTAATAAACTACAGCGAAATTACAGGGGGTTAGCCAACGGGTCCCTCCTGTAATAAATTACATCGAAATTACAGGGCGTTAGCCAACGGGTCCCTCCTGTAATAAATTACATCGAAATTACAGGGGGTTAGCCAACGGGCCTCTCCTGTAATAAATTACAGCGAAATTACAGGGGGTTAGCCAACGGGTCTCTCCTGTAATAAATTACAGAGAAATTACAGGGGTTAGCCAACGGGTCTCTCCTGTAATAAACTACAGCGAAATTACAGGGGGTTAGCCAACGGGTCTCTCCTGTAATAAATTACAGCGAAATTACAGGGGGTTAGCCAACGGGTCCCTCCTGTAATAAATTACAGCGAAATTACAGAGGGTTAGCCAACGGGTATCTCCTGTAATAAATTACAGCGAAATTACAGGGGGTTAGCCAACGGGTCTCTCCTGTAATAAATTACAGCGAAATTACAGGGGTTAGCCAACGGGTCTCTCCTGTAATAAACTACAGCGAAATTACAGGGGGTTAGCCAACGGGTCTCTCCTGTAATAAATTACAGCGAAATTACAGGGGTTAGCCAACGGGTCTCTCCTGTAATAAACTACAGCGAAATTACAGGGGGTTAGCCAACGGGTCTCTCCTGTAATAAATTACAGCGAAATTACAGGGGGTTAGCCAACGGGTCTCTCCTGTAATAAATTACAGCGAAATTACAGGGGGTTAGCCAACGGGTCTCTCCTGTAATAAACTACAGCGAAATTACATGGGGTTAGCCAACGGGTCTCTCCTGTAATAAATTACAGCGAAATTACAGGGGGTCAGCCAACGGGTCTCTCCTGTAATAAATTACAGCGAAATTACAGGGGGTTAGCCAACGGGTCTATCCTGTAATAAATTACAGCGAAATTACAGGGTTTAACCAACGGGTCTCTCCTGTAATAAATTACAGCGAAATTACAGGGGGTTAGCCAACGGGTCCCTAATGTAATAAATTACAGCGAAATTACAGGGGGTCAGCCAACGGGTCTCTCCTGTAATAAATTACAGCGAAATTACAGGGGGTTAGCCAACGGGTCTATCCTGTAATAAACTACAGCGAAATTACAGGGGGTTAGCCAACGGGTCCCTAATGTAATAAATTACAGCGAAATTACAGGGCGTTAGCCAACGGGTTTCTCCTGTAATAAACTACAGCGAAATTACAGGGGGTTAGCCAACGGGTCTCTCCTGTAATAAATTACAGCGAAATTACAGGGGGTTAGCCAACGGGTTTCTCCTGTAATAAACTACAGCGAAATTACAGGGGGTTAGCCAACGGGTCTCTCCTGTAATAAATTACAGCGAAATTACAGGGGGTTAGCCAACGGGTCCCTCCTGTAATAAATTACAGCGAAATTACAGGGCGTTAGCCAACGGGTTTCTCCTGTAATAAACTACAGCGAAATTACAGGGGGTTAGCCAACGGGTCTCTCCTGTAATAAATTACAGCGAAATTACAGGGGTTAGCCAACGGGTCTCTCCTGTAATAAACTACAGCGAAATTACAGGGGGTTAGCCAACGGGTCTCTCCTGTAATAAATTATAGCGAAATTACAGGGGGTCAGCCAACGGGTCTCTCCTGTAATAAATTACAGCGAAATTACAGGGGGTTAGCCAACGGGTCTCTCCTGTAATAAATTACAGCGAAATTACAGGGGGTTAGCCAACGGGTCTCTCCTGTAATAAACTACAGCGAAATTACAGGGGGTTAGCCAACGGGTCTCTCCTGTAATAAATTACAGCGAAATTACAGGGGGTTAGCCAACGGGTCTCTCCTGTAATAAACTACAGCGAAATTACAGGGGGTTAGCCAACGGGTCTCTCCTGTAATAAATTACAGCGAAATTACAGGGGGTTAGCCAACGGGTCTATCCTGTAATAAATTACAGCGAAATTACAGGGGGTCAGCCAACGGGTCTCTCCTGTAATAAATTACAGCGAAATTACAGGGGGTTAGCCAACGGGTCTATCCTGTAATAAATTACAGCGAAATTACAGGGGGTTAGCCAACGGGTCTCTCCTGTAATAAATTACAGCGAAATTACAGGGGGTTAGCCAACGGGTCTATCCTGTAATAAATTACAGCGAAATTACAGGGGGTTAGCCAACGGGTCTCTCCTGTAATAAATTACAGCGAAATTACAGGGGGTTAGCCAACGGGTCTCTCCTGTAATAAACTACAGCGAAATTACAGGGGGTTAGCCAACGGGTCTCTCCTGTAATAAATTACAGCGAAATTACAGGGGGTTAGCCAACGGGTCTATCCTGTAATAAATTACAGCGAAATTACAGGGGGTTAGCCAACGGGTCTCTCCTGTAATAAATTACAGCGAAATTACAGGGGGTTAGCCAACGGGTCTCTCCTGTAATAAACTACAGCGAAATTACAGGGGGTTAGCCAACGGGTCTCTCCTGTAATAAATTACATCGAAATTACAGGGGGTTAGCCAACGGGTCCCTCCTGTAATAAATTACAGCGAAATTACAGGGGGTTAGCCAACGGGTTTCTCCTGCAATAAACTACAGCGAAATTACAGGGGGTTAGCCAACGGGTCTCTCCTGTAATAAATTACAGCGAAATTACAGGGGGTTAGCCAACGGGTCTCTCCTGTAATAAATTACAGCGAAATTACAGGGGGTTAGCCAACGGGTATCTCCTGTAATAAATTACAGCGAAATTACAGGGGTTTAGCCAACGGGTCTCTCCTGTAATAAATTACAGCGAAATTACAGGGGGTTAGCCAACGGGTCTCTCCTGTAATAAACTACAGCGAAATTACAGGGGGTTAGCCAACGGGTCTCTCCTGTAATAAATTACAGCGAAATTACAGGGGTTAGCCAACGGGTCTCTCCTGTAATAAACTACAGCGAAATTACAGGGGGTTAGCCAACGGGTATCTCCTGTAATAAATTACAGCGAAATTACAGGGGGTTAGCCAACGGGTCTCTCCTGTAATAAATTACAGCGAAATTACAGGGGGTTAGCCAACGGGTCTCTCCTGTAATAAACTACAGCGAAATTACAGGGGGTTAGCCAACGGGTCTCTCCTGTAATAAATTACAGCGAAATTACAGGGGTTAGCCAACGGGTCTCTCCTGTAATAAACTACAGCGAAATTACAGGGGGTTAGCCAACGGGTCTCTCCTGTAATAAATTACAGCGAAATTACAGGGGGTTAGCCAACGGGTCTCTCCTGTAATAAATTACAGCGAAATTACAGGGGGTTAGCCAACGGGTCTCTCCTGTAATAAACTACAGCGAAATTACATGGGGTTAGCCAACGGGTCTCTCCTGTAATAAATTACAGCGAAATTACAGGGGGTCAGCCAACGGGTCTCTCCTGTAATAAATTACAGCGAAATTACAGGGGGTCAGCCAACGGGTCTCTCCTGTAATAAATTACAGCGAAATTACAGGGGGTTAGCCAACGGGTCTATCCTGTAATAAATTACAGCGAAATTACAGGGGTTAACCAACGGGTCTCTCCTGTAATAAATTACAGCGAAATTACAGGGGTTAACCAACGGGTCTCTCCTGTAATAAATTACAGCGAAATTACAGGGGCTAGCCAACGGGTCTCTCCTGTAATAAATTACAGCGAAATTACAGGGGGTCAGCCAACGGGTCTCTCCTGTAATAAATTACAGCGAAATTACAGGGGGTTAGCCAACGGGTCTATCCTGTAATAAATTACAGCGAAATTACAGGGTTTAACCAACGGGTCTCTCCTGTAATAAATTACAGTGAAATTACAGGGGTTAACCAACGGGTCTCTCCTGTAATAAATTACAGCGAAATTACAGGGGCTAGCCAACGGGTCTCTCCTGTAATAAACTACAGCGAAATTACAGGGGCTAGCCAACGGGTCTCTCCTGTAATAAATTACAGCGAAATTACAGGGGGTTAGCCAACGGGTCTCTCCTGTAATAAATTACAGCGAAATTACAGGGGGTTAGCCAACGGGTCTATCCTGTAATAAATTACAGCGAAATTACAGGGTTTAACCAACGGGTCTCTCCTGTAATAAATTACAGCGAAATTACAGGGGTTAACCAACGGGTCTCTCCTGTAATAAATTACAGCGAAATTACAGGGGCTAGCCAACGGGTCTCTCCTGTAATAAACTTCAGCGAAATTACAGGGGCTAGCCAACGGGTCTCTCCTGTAATAAATTACAGCGAAATTACAGGGGGCTAGCCAACGGGTCTCTCCTGTAATAAACTACAGCGAAATTACAGGGGGTTAGCCAAAGGGTCTCTCCTGTAATAAATTACAGCGAAATTACAAGGGGTTAGCCAACGGGTCTATCCTGTAATAAATTACAGCGAAATTACAGGGGTTAACCAACGGGTCTCTCCTGTAATAAATTACAGCGAAATTACAGGGGTTGACCAACGGGTCTCTCCTGTAATAAACTACAGCGAAGTTACAGGGGGCTAGCTAACTCCTCTCCTGTAATAAACTACAGTGAAATTAAAAGATATTGGCCAACCGAAGACAATTTTTGAAAATCGTTTAAGATAATTTTAAAAATCGTCTAAGACAAGATTTTAAAATCGTCTGTGACGATTTTTAAAATTGTCTCAGACCATTTAAAATCTCGTACTATATCTTATTACCACACTGAAAAAATTCTCGGCAGAACCTTGTTATTGCGTACTTGTTATCCACTTGGTCATGTCATTAATTCTCCATGCAAATTTCCCATGCAGTCCCTGGTCCCCAGTTTAGTCCCCGCGGTTTCTATGCTACAAAAACCCCTGCCTTCTGGCACCATAGAAACATATAAGAAAAGCAAAGACTTTTATATATAACGTTCAATAGGTGAGCTCTCTGTGGCGGCTATACAGTAGGTTTTCCTGGTCCCCGTGCCTTGTACCCCTAGTCCCGGCTCGTCCAGAGAGTCCCTCCCCTTAGTGTATATAAAGGCAGAACTTTTCAACGGTGAACAAGTTAGTTTCCTACACGATGAAGAAAAGATTCATTGCAATTTTTGTGGTGGCTCTTCTGTTGTTCGTGCCTCTTTTTCTTTTGGTTGCCAATAGGTATAGCGGCAAGTGCGGTAGCATTTGGGATTCTCCTACAGTTTCACACTGTGAACCGATTCCGAGTCCCGGCCATCCGCCACTCGTTTGGCGTACGTGCGATGAAAGTTTGACCCCACCTGGCAAGGAAAATGGATTTCTTTCGGTGCCAAGGTCCTTTCCAGTACACGTACTTTCCGGATCACTACATATTATATCCGTTCTGTTCATTTTCTCTGCCTGGCTCAACTCGGCGTGTCATTCTAGCAAAGAAAAAGACGGAGATGAACCATCGACGCCAGTGTTCCAGAAGAATGCGAAGTATCAAGTATCGGCCAAATCCTTGGTCCTTATTTTTGTGTTAGGGATCATTTCATTGGTGTATCAAGGCTTCAGTTTTCTCCTAATAATTCACAAGTGTAAACCTGGCCCTAAAGAACGAGCTGCTGAAGTTTTCTGTCTTCTTTCTGGCTCAATAGAAGTTGTTCTGCAAGGTGAGTGATTGGCTGCTATTATGTTAAGCACCTGCTACGTTTAGTTTATTCTAATTCAGTTTGTTACTTGATCTTTGAAGCAAGGCGGATCCGACGCAATACAGACCGAAACGACTGGGCTTTTCTGTTCATCGGCACTTCCAATTGTCTTCGTTGGATTCATGCCATAGTGAATATGGCCTGCTTGAATGATAAAGCAAATGCTCTAGTTGTTTCGGAAGGAGTGTGGACACATCTACGTCCATTATTCAGAACTTCAGTCGTGTTTTTTTACATTTTAGCAGGCATGTCTTACCTTTGCCTCTTGAAAGATCGAGACAGCACTGAAGATGAAGACAGCGCTAAAGATGAAGACAGCGCCACTGAAAACGGGTCTCAAAAAGACTCTGAAAAACGCACAATGGCAACTTGGCTATTGTGTTTTTCAGTCGTTCTGACCGTTGTTGTTCTAGTGTTTGTAATTTGGACACGATCAATACAAGAATCGTTTCAACCTACATGCGACGACATTCTCAATCATGGAGGACACGCGGAGAAGCTGAAAGCAGGAAGAAATTTTAGCAAGAAAAAAATCTATTCCGTTTGCGGTAGCACATGGCTTTGCTATGGTTACGTGCCTTCTTCTAGCATGCCTGTACCTGTTTAAGCAAAACAGTAACTTCAGTGGCAAAGAAGTGTGGCATCATATGACAGAGGACCCGGAAACCATTGTTTTCTATGTTTTCAGTATTGGCAGTCTTATCTACTTCTCCGGTTCTATAGGGATTCACGTGAAGGAAAGTAGCAGCTCAACCTCGGCGATTGAGCTGATATCTTCCTGTCTCGGCTTTTTTGCGTGTTTGCTTCAAGTGATCATTGTTACTTCTATTAAAGTACAAAGAACATCTGTTTCTGGTTGGTATACATTATATTGTTACTTCTATCAAAGTACGAAGAATATCTCCTTTAGGTTGGTACAAATTAAGAGCCCTGGCTTGTTTGGTTTTATTTTTCACTTTTGTTATCCAATTAGTCGTTAGCGTGCTACACGAAGGATTTGATCATCACGTTCACACTTTGGAATTCCTGCATGGTGCGTTGCCGTTAGCTGTCGACTTTTTCTTGAGTGGAGCAATATTAATGGCAGAAGAGATCGAAAATTTGGTTTTGTAGAATTGAGTCTTCAGTCTTGGTCTAGCGCACGTGCGGGATGCGGAAGCTCCCTATTGTTTTGAAGTGCGCCAAGAAACCTTTTCGTAGCCGAACGTATTTTAATAACTGACGGACCAATCATGTTATCTGCAAAGATTATGCATGCACTAGCTGAACGCCTCATTCTACCTATACACATGCAACCAACGCGCAGTTTAGTTCTAATACAATCAAATCATTTAGATCTTGTCGTCGAAATCTAACATTCGCGTCGTCTCGTTGTCCCGCCGTCGTCCGGCATCCAATCCAACGATCTATCATGCCCATTATACGTAGCACAACGTCCGCGTCCTTCTCAGGCGTCCTCCGTCTGTAGGATTGAGCGTACGTCTCGCAAATGATGAATAAATAAATAAGATTATTAGTAGTTCGCGTACGTTGCGGCCACAAGACAAGATACAAAGTACGTCTTACTAAATACAAAACAGAATAAATAATATGTAAGTAACAAAATACAAAATTCAATTACGGCAGCAATATTGGCAATTTAGTAAGCAGTTAATTAATTTTACCTAATTAACTTCTATTGATCTCAGCTTTTCCTTCATCTTTTCCAGCTCGTTTTTCGAGAATCTGATTGGCGTTTATGGAGGAGAAAGAACCTGGGATTCCTTTTTTTCTTTTGTTTCTTCACTGTCAGACTTTGACGAAGGCAAACGCTTTGAAATTTTGATAGAATCGGTAATCATCTTCTCAAACTTCTTCACAGCTAATCAGAACATTTAGATTTTTATTACAGGTAATAGTGTCATCTCACCTGCTTCTAGTTTTGCATCTGCAGCTGCCTTTTTTGAAGCCGTAGTGGGATAACCGTGAGCTCCCTCTACATTCAGAACAATATATGAAGTCAGCGTGCAAACAGAAGAATACTCTATTTACCTCTGACGACTTTTTCTGAGGTGAATTTTTCACCAGTCCAACTTGAGATCAGTTGACAGTCAGCATCTGTTTGGGGTGGAATAGGAATTGAGAAGACAGATCCGGAGACGGAGACGGAAATATCGGTCGAGTTTTGAACGTAAATCGATCTGGTCTGAAATTATGTATATTGCCATTTTGCGTTATGGTTCCTTGATGGGTTTTGCCTGTTCTTTTGCATCCAGGACTGCCAATGTAATATTTCTGCTCGTTTCGACGGAGACGACTGGAATGACTATTCCACTTCCAATGTCAATTTTCACATCTTTGCACTTGTAAATATCCTATAAGAAATCAATTGATTAATTAATTAATTAATTAATTGTTTGAAGCTCTTATGTGTACCATAGTGCCGGAATATATCAGTCCTCGAACAAGAAATTCGACGTCTTCACATTCCTCTGCAACGTGATAACGTTTGTAATATGACTCAGGTAATATTAGATCATCTGACCTAGAAACACTTTGGCCGAAGGTGTGTTCAGGTTCACTTTGCATCGAACGCACTTGCTCAGAAAGACGAGCTCTTGTCTCTGCGAGGAAACGTCGAGCTGCTCGTCTCGCTTTCCTTCCTACAGCGCGGCGGAGAAAGGGAAATCGTACAGTCAGTCTGAGTCATTCGCGAATGGGAGATAGTGAACCTACCACTATCTGCTTGGGACGGCTTGCCAATGCAAACATCACGAAGGCTTTGAACTTTGAAGTTCTTCTTCTCAACGTAAGCCTGGGCAGAGCTTTTATAGTCTGGGACTTTGGGGCATAGTCAGAGGTCAGAGCCCTATCATCTCACTACGTCACCTCCAATGATGTCACCAGTTGTGATGTCACCTGCTGGAATTAGACAGTGACGTGTTGTTCTCAAATAACATTCTTTAGTGGTCTATTCAACTATTGCTAATCAACTTGAATCCGAAGAAAGAAGAGAAAAGGCAGTCGCTGAAGAATTTAAGATTCGAGCAATGAAAAATGACCAAAAGATAACGAATCGGCTAACGGATCAGGGTTTCAACACTGTTATCTATACATGATGTACAGCAAGGCGACGCTGCTTTTTAATTTTTTTAATTTTTATTTTTAAACTCTGTACACTGTTTTGATGAAGTAATAAACTGAAAAAGCGCCAAAAAATGTACCAGAGAGAAAGACAGACACAGACACAGACACAGACACAGACACCTAAAGTCCCGTATATTGTAGGGTAACGCCTTTTTCCTCGATTTTCCTTGAAAAGCCGTTTACCCTACCCGGACATACGGGCATCAGACAAAAGCAATAGATTAATACCGCTGTATCAGCCCAATGTTCACAGCCACAACGCGTTGAAATATTGCGTATAATATTAGAATATTCAATCATATTGTATATCTGCAAAGACTACCTGCAAAGACTCCATGCACTAAGCGAAACGCCCACGCAATTACAGCAAAGTTCAGTTCTAATACATCTATATCTCGTCGTCAGAATCTAACATTCGCGTCGTCTCGTTGTCCCGCCGTCGTCCGGCATCCAATCCAACGATCCCAGCATGCCCATTACGCAGCACAACGTCCTCGTCCTCGTCCTCATCCTCGTCCTCCTCTCTCTCAACGTGCTTCATGTACTGCTGATAGGCGGGAGCGAAATTGTGCACGGCGTCGCTGACGATGTCGGTGGGATTGAGCGTGTGGCGAATATTCGACGAGATCCCTTTCATTGGTATGCCGCGCCCCTCCTCGTCTCTGCGCCGATTTAGATAGACCTTGTGCGGAAAGGCGTACCAGAGAAGAATGGCGGCAAAGAACATTTCAATCGTTATGATGAAATTTTGTATCGCCGTCGCTATGGATTCCTGACCGACTGTTTTGCCCGTGACGTCAACGGCTGATTTGATGAGGCCAACTTCTTCGGCGATGGCAAGTGCAACACCTGCAGGTAGATACATAATTAGCCAATTTTTCAAATGAATAAAAGGGGTTCTTTCCTTGCCAAAAGGAGAGGAATACTACAGATTTGACGGCTAGAAATTTCAAAACAGGTTTGTGGGGTCTAAGTATTTCCTTTGTGGCACAATAGAATAGGACCAAAGCGTAGAGAGCCAATGTGATGGATATATTGTAGGCGAGCATTTCATACAGATAAGCATGATTAAGACTAGAATAGAAAGAGCAGTTCAGGCCATCCATTGATTTATTTTAATTGGCTCACCTCCAGTCTCCGTCTTTATAATGACCTGTTGCGTGGAGGATTATAGTTATTATTGCTACGAGGGGTTTAATAAAGCAGAATTGAAGTGTTGCCTAATAAAAGTACAGTTAACTTTGATTTAATTTTTTGCCTTGTATTTAACCTGTTTGCAGAATTTTAGAAATGATAGAGAATAGTGAAATTTGGGGAGACAGCACGTGCCCGCCCACCAGCTACGTCTACATTAGAAGATAGAATAGAATCGATTGATTCTTTTTTCAATTGATTCTTACACCACAGGTTTTCCTCCTATGGCCTCGATTATCCTCATTTCACCGCCTAAATACTCGTAGCACAAGCTGAGAAAACTGTAGATGACAAAAGCTAAAAATAGAAACATATCAATTATAATTGGATTACGTAAGTTCTCCCTTTTTCTTTTTTTCCCCCTCCTTACCTTCGTAGCAGTCTCGCACGGTGTCAAAATAGATGTAGTTCTGGTAGAAGACGAGACTGAGCCACGAAGCGAACGAGTAGATCGGAACGATGAACAGAATTCGTAGAATCCACTTCTGTTCTTTCGGCTCCGTATAAAACCGCCAGTGCATGTACAACTATAAAGATTCCGATGTGACGTCATCAACTCGAGAGGTTCGCCTAAAGAGCCCATTGGGACTCATTGGGACTTCTTCTTCTGACCTGTCGCGTGGTTGCTAGGAGAGCCAGGACGGTAAATACGCCCGATATGGCCCGCGCGGGCTGGCTGTCGACGAACGATGTGCTTGTGCTCGGCGCCGTTGCTGTCGTTGGAGTCGATGCCGTCGAATTCGTCATTCGGATGATAAGAGCAATAGGAATGGGTCGGAAGACGACTCGTACACTATTCGCCTGTGATATCGCGGCGAAGAGTCATCGTCTTTTGCGCGACGGAAGTGATGTCACCTAAGCCCGGATTGCGCTCCCGGACCGAATTCGCGATTTCTCGTCGAAATGGACGTAAAGGCAATTCGGGAGCGATCGAAGCGACGAAGAAAGCTTCTGGCAAAAGAGGTGAATTCATATTTTCGTGCAATCGCGCCGTCCAAAGCTCGCTTTCAGCTGGGAATCGAAAGCGTCGACGCTCTCGCCTATTTGGTGCATAGTCGCGCCGATTTGAAAGAGCGAAAAGGCTACATGGAAAGTCTGAAGGAGTACCAAAAGTGAATCGAACAAATAAACGCGCAAACAAGCCCGAAAAATCGTGTTTGCCCTCCCCCAACGTCTAGAAGCACGACAGCGAAACGCTACGCGTTCGAAGTGTACACCGCCGTCGAGAAGGCGATCGAGAGCCAGGAGGATCGCGTCGCGACGACGAGAGACGAGAAGGAGACGAAGAAGGAGGGGGAGAAGGAGATGAAGAAAGAGGGGGGCGCGGAAGATCGCGGGAACGAAGAGGACGAGGAAGTGCAGGAGATCTATAAGGGGTCGAGCACGTTTTTGAAGGCAAGTCGAACGTAAATATTATGTATGATTAATTAAATAATCGAAAGTTTCTTTTTGCAGGGAACGCAGAGTGCCAATCCTCACAATGACTATTCTCAGCACTACGTCGACACCGGACAAAGGCCTCAGAATTTTATTAGAGATGCCGGTAACAGACGACCATACAAATAAGTATTTAATTTCGTGATGGAATTCTTCAGGAATTCAGGATCGTTTTGAAGAGTATCCCAAGTTGAAAGAACTGATTCGACTCAAAGTACGAAATAAATAATCTACTATACCAAATGAATAGTTTACACTTACTGGGGCCGCTCAGCGTCAGCTACAGGCCTTCCCCAACCGTATCAGGGGCCTAACTAAAACTCTATTCGTCACCCTTATGCTAGCAATACTCTCTTGCACGTTTACCATTACGTTCACCTTTTTTTCCTGTTTTAAGTGCCACACAATTCAGTCTCTTGTAATTTTACTCTAATTTATTGCAAGAGAGTCGGTTGGCCAGACTCTTGTAATTACAGTGACTGTAATTACAAGAGTCTTGAGTGTAATTTATTATGGGCGTGGTAATGGCAGGATGAAAAAAAAACTCTTTAATAAGCAGTCGGGCGCTGCCGTTGACCACGCCATTACTATGCGCGAGCGGCGTTCCATGCGCCTGAACCGCAAGCGCCGCTCGCGCGCAACGAGGGAGACACTTGCACCCCAAAAGTAGGCGTTCCCGCCGCTACTCTTTATGCGCGAGCGGCGTTCCATGCGCCTGAACCGCAAGCGCCGCTCGCGCGCAACGAGGGAGACACTTGCACCCCAAAAGTAGGCGTTCCCGCCGCTACTATTTATGCGCGAGTGACGTTCCTTGCGCCCGAACCGCAAGCGCCGCTCGCGCGCAACGAGGGAGACACTTGCACCCCAAAAGTAGGCGTTCCCGCCGCTACTCTTTATGCGCGAGCGGCGTTCCATGCGCCTGAACCGCAAGCGCCGCTCGCGCGCAACGAGGGAGACTCTTGCACTGGCAAAACGGTTTTGAAGCAATAACAAGCAAATTTACAGTTTTGAAGCAAAATAACGGGCAAACAGTTTTGAAGCAAAATAACAAGCAAATTTACACTTTTGAAGCAAAATGACGGGCAAAACAATTTTGAAGCAAAATAAGAAGCAAATTTGACGGGCAAAACGGTTTTGAAGCAAAATGACGAGCAAATTTACAGTTTTGAAGCAAAATGACGGGCAAAACGGTTTTGAAGCAAAATGACGGGCAAACAGTTTTGAAGCAAAATAACGGGCAAAACAATTTTGAAGCAAACTAACAAGCAAGTAACAAGCAAGTTTACAGTTTTTGTTTCGAAACTATTTGCCCGTTATTTTGCTTCGAAACTAAATTTGCTTGCTATTTTGCTTCAAAACTGTAAAATTGCCCGTTATTTTGCTTCAAAACTGTAAATTTGCTTGTTATTTTGCTTCAAAATTGTTTTGCCTGTTATTCGTTCCCGCCGCTACTCTTTATGCGCGAGGGACGTTCCTTGCGCCCGAACCGCAAGCGCCGCCCGCGCGCAACGAGGGAGACACTTGCACCCCAAAAGTGCCAACATTACAAAGTACTTTTTATGTGCGAGTGGCATTCCTTGCGCCTGAATCGCAAGCGCCGCTCGCGCGTAACGAATTGAAGACAATTGTCACAGTAAAGTTATTGAAATTACCTTGGACCATTTTTAAATTTGTTTTGGACGATGTATCCACTGTAGTTATTGCAAGCTACGGGCTTTCATAACGTTTTAGTAGTATGGGTCGGCGATAGGGGAGTGAGGGTCGGGGCCGACCCATGCCGACTCGCGCGCAACGAATTACGGACACTTGCCAATAAAAAGTGGGCGCCCCCTTTGCAAGAGAGTCTGTCGGAGAGTCTGTCGAAGTACGGACGACGAGAGGATGGAATTAGCGTCGCCGAATATGGGGAAATATATGAAAAGTATATCCAAATTGAAAAACCAATGATTAATTTCTAGAAGGAGGACGGTTGAAAGAATGATTTCAGCCTTTTCCTTATTAATTTCTACAACGAGCAAAAATATATTTATACACTCAGGGAGCCGTCCTTCGCCCGGAGTATATAAATGTATAATCAGGGAGCGGATTGTTGAAAACGTTAATTAATTTCTACTAGGAATTAACACGGCTGAAAACATAATTTCAGCCTTTTCCTCATACACGAACTTTGTTTTTGGACAAATTTTGACGTTTATTTGTCTGTTGTGAGATAATTTGACGAGCGCGCAGCGCGCCAGTATTCAGTCAATTAGACTCAGTCAACGAGTGCCTGCGCGCGGCGCGCCAGTACTCTGTCAACGAGTGCCCGCGCGCGGCGCGCCAGTACTAGTCATGTAGCGTCTGATCAGAGTTGACAATATTATCTCTGGTCTGATCCGCTTAGCGCGCGTTTCGCTTATAGAGGCGGCACATATCACCTAGATTTCGCTGATCAAGCATATCGTCGTAACTTCGCATCCGTTTGCTTTTCGCCTCTAAATGGCGACGATATGTCTTTAGAATAGACCCACAATGCACTTCGCGGCGAATTCTTTGCCTCTACTTGTTCCTATGAAGCATTTTGTTGCATTCAACTGACGTCATATGTAGCGTGACAGGGCGTGCCTTTCGTACGTGGCACGCGTTATATTCTCCGTTTTTTCGCGTTTCTAGATTGATTTTCGACAAAATTCGTTTGTTATTGTTGTCAGAAATGTATTTGCGGCCGATTGAGAGAGTAATTTTTGTTGGTGAAAAGCTGCAGTCGAAGTGACCCCGGCAGGGTTCTCATATATATACCCAGCGTTTCCATATACTTATCAGTAGCAGGAGCATGAGCTCGTGACTAGGATAGAAGGGAGTTGGAAACTCTCCCCAAGGGTTTGACCATCATGGCCCGGTGGTCGGTCATTCTCCTCACCCGACAAGGGCTCCGGCCTTCCTAGTCATTAGCTCCGCTGCGCCTGTGAGATACCTCTGGTACCGGATAAACCTCCATAGCACCGTCTTCCGTGTGGTTTGTATCAAGTGTCGTAACCTTTTTTAAATTTTTTAAAAATTTGCTACGTCAAAGAGGCGCGTTTTTTTTCCGCCTCTTGTATTTTCACTGTAATTTATTAAAAGAAAGTCGCTTGACACTGTAATATATTACAAGAGATTCGGTGGGCCAGTCTCTTGTAATTTCACTGTAATTTATTATCCGAGACATTTTCCCCGAGTTTTTGGAGTATTGCTTCTATCATAATATATTATACCTATGCCTCCTGACCCTCTTCCCACTTTTAGAAATTCTTAGCTGAACCCTGTACTCGATGTCTAATTTCTTTATTAGGAGAAGCATCTTCAAGAACGAGCTACGCCTCCGATGTAAACCCTAATATGAACGTATCCAATACGCGCATTTTTATCTGAATGTTAGGTATTTGAAATGTGACTTGGAGGCGTTTGACTTGAAATCGATAGACGTCAAATTTGACGTCATCTACGTGAATCCTCCTCTGGAGGAATATCACCGTCGCGCCTCGGGAGTCGTCGTCAATCAGAAACCGTGGCAGTGGGAAGATGTGCGTCCTTCATTGAGCGAATGCGTTTTTTTTGTAATAAAAGAGCTCCGAGTCTAGGTTCTGAAGTTAGAGGTAGAGAATATTGGCTCTCCTCGTAGCTTCGTTTTCATTTGGTGTGGAGCTGCTGAAGGATTGGATTGGGGAAGAAAAGTGAGTGTACAATCGATTGATTTGACTGTGGTATGTGTATATGTATCTGCGGTCTTCTTGGTGTTGTAGTGCCTGAGAAAGTGGGGCTACAGGAGGTGCGAGGATATTTGCTGGATTAAGACGAATTTTAAGAATCCCGGCCACATTACTTACTTGGAGCCTAATTCAGTTATGCAGCATTGCAAGGTACACGCAAACGAAGTTCGTAATTTTACGAAAAAGAAACGTGCTCGGATTTAGGAGCACTGTCTGATGGGAATCAAGGGAACTGTTAGGAGAAGCGTCGACACGGATTTCATTCATTCCAACGTGGATATCGATCTCGTTATAACAGAAGATGTGAGCGCAATCGAGTGGCCATCCAAGCGCATATGCACGCAGCGTTTGTTTCCTGCCTGTATAGTTCCCAATCGGAAGCACAGAAAAGCCAACGGAACTCTTCAACATTATGGAGCACTTTTGCTTGGGCAGAAGGCGACTACATCTATTTGGAGATGATGCTGCAATTAGACCAGGTAAGCGTTTGTAGTATTAGCACTACTACGTATATGGTATTCAGTGCCTTCTAGGTTGGCTGACTCTCGGTCCTGACTTGTCCAGTTCGAACTATTCTCACGACGCGTACAAGAGCTACTTTGAGAAACCAGAAGACGCCGTTCTCGGCTATCAGAACGAAATCGAAATGCTACGTCCGAAATCCCCTGTGCCCAAAGGCAAGGGAGGTCGACCGCCGCCGCCGCCGCCGCCAATTTCGAACGTGGGACCGCCTCAGGTGGGTAGTGGGCAACCGGGACCCATTGCACCCGGCGACTATTCCTATGCTGGAGCGCCCATGGGCAATTACGCGCCAGGTTATCATCCCATGTAGAAATTTAATTACAACCAGGTGATGCACATACACGTGGGACAGAGAAAAAAAAGCGTGCTACAGTTCTTTCTGAATTGATACGTTTTGCCTCTAACAAGAGATTTCCCTAAAGAAGAACGAGCCTCGACCACGATAAATGATTACGACTATATCTAAATTTACCCAGCATTGGTGTTTCTTATGCTACTTCCAGTTGCTTTCCAAGGTATTCCCTATGCGGTGAAAGGATCATTAATTCTCCTTCCGGGCGCACGTCAATTTTGTTATTACCAGTTCTGAACCATCATTTTGTGCGTTGCTACCAACGCTTCGTATTTCACTTGAGACTCCTCGTGATGGAGAAGCTGCATGATTCGTCCCTTCACGCCCATGGTCTCAACGTAGCTTTTCAAAAAGAAGAATAAGTAGTATTAATTAATCGACTAGTAGATCTTACGCTTTTCCGCGTGGATAATATCTAACGTATTGGCCAATGTCATGCGAAGCAATGGCCAGAGTTTGGGGGTCATCCGCGTCCTCCAACAAATGAAGCAGAAGCCTACATAGGTAATAGCACAATATAAAAAAATAAGAGAAGTCCTCATTATCAATACCATTACCCTATAATTTCATGGCCTCTGTCATTGAATCTCATGACGTTTTCACGCTAGAACAAAACGGGTTAAATAGTCGTAATTGTGTAAAAGTTCTTTGCGTACCCAAAATTTGTCCGATTTGTGAGCAGGCGACCATTCGAGTCGACCTGACTTCACTTCGGTTACGTATTCGTCAAACGAGCTACGTTGTAACGAGTATAGGCAATACGTTGAACGTCTATATGAATTACGTGAGATCTTGCAAACTGCTGCTGAGTGTTTCTTGAAGAAATTGCAAGTCAGCCTAAACGCAAACGTCATACTAGCCATATGATTGTAGATTTTATGTGATGCTTACTTCGACTTCTGCGTCATCCCAACTGCGACCAGCTAAAACTTTCAACACCTGAATTGTCAACGTCAGTGTAGAATTGTTCCTATATAAAAAGTTCTTGCCTGCGGGACGCGTTGTTGAATCATGCCTTGGCAGTTGTCGCCGGCATTCTCCGGCTTTTCAGCGAGATTCTGAAAAAGGACAATGAATAGATACACGTCTCTCTTATCGTTCTTGAACTTTCTCACGCGAAGTGCTGCAATGCAGATTCTTTGCACCTTGATTTTAATCGAATTTTTCAATATGTCCGAAAGATGAACAACGATGCCGTATCTATAAAAGAAACCACGTCAAAATCATTTCGTAGATATGTACTTATGATACCCGTTGAGCTTGGCTGCAATTTCTGCATTGAAAGCCAATAGCCACGTGCAGAATATGAGCTGATACTGAAGTTGGAAACTGAGATAACGACCCTTTAACAATTTCGCCAATCTAAACAGAGAAATCTCTATAGGAGACTTTCGATTAGTTCTGTCATGGTGATACCCATCTAGACAGTGATGGGACACAAACGATTTTCTGTAGTGATCTCCTCTCAATACAAGTTGGAGCGACGACACAATTGTAAGCAAGAATTCGTCGTTCTTTATAAAACATACTGAGTGTAATTTCAAAGACTTGACAAAAAAAATTACCGGATTTTTCAAACGCTCTCGAATGTACTCAAAATAGAGCGTAATGTCAACCTCTTCCATCAGTTCTGGACTGGAACTGACCAGAAAGCCAATAATATGACTAGCCTTAAAATAAAAAAGTGCAAAATTTAACTTGAAATTGTAAAAATTATTCTTTTTACCACACTGGCCGTAAAGGGACTAGGTCTTGACAGCAACGAAAGCAGAGGTTGATACACAGGAAAGTTGCAACTGAAAAACAAAAATGTAGATCTATTTAATTTTTTTAGATAGAAGATACTCCGCAGCGTATTTGTGGAAGATTGCAAGCCGTTCCTTGTTCTCCTGTATCAAATCGAAGAACATTGTCAGCAGACACTGGACCGTGTCGTCGGTTCGAATCTTCTGCGGAACGCCCAGAAAAACTTTCGCACACTAAAAAAGCAATTTTCGGTAAAAATGACTATGGTCACGTGACGTACCTGCGACGGTTGTTTCAGAATGAGCTCGTTTTGGGCGGACGGTTTCGCGGAGTATTCGTTGAGAAAACGATATTCGTCTTCTGCGATGATCTCCGTTCTACGTGTTCGTCGAGAGGGGGTTTTCGAGTAAGGATTTCTCCGTCTTGTACCTGAAATATGTTTGCCACTCGATCTTTCTCCCTCGCAGCGTTTCCATGCGAAGAATGGCCTGGCTCATTGTGGGACTGCCGCTTCCCGAGCCGCCTGTACGCAACGATTCTTTCTTTGCTACCTAGTTGGTATATTTCTACCTCCTTCTGGGTCTCGGTCGCTGTCTGGCGTCAATTCCTGCGTTCCTAGTTTCGCGTAGCTCATCGTTTAGCCAGAGATAGAGAAGGAGAGGGATGTGCAACTCTCCCTTATCACGTGACTTTTCCTGGTCAGAGGATTGAAGCCGTTAAGTCCCGTATTGCCTCGTATTGAAGTCCACTTCCTCTGATCCGCGAAGCCCTAAGTACTCAGCTGCCTTTCCAAAAATGTTTCTTCTTTCATAAAATCGCGCGATAAATCTGTTTTGAGGGCGTGACATCCGTTTAAGGCCCCAAATCGCCGCCAGCGAGGACTAATTGTACTTTGCACCCTTTCGCGATGTCGTCATTGTCGTTTTTTCTAAACGTTTTGTGCATTTAATGGCCAAGTCGTGGCGCTAGCGAATGCTGGTAAAAGGCGGCAGACGTCGGCACGTGCTAAAACACGCAATCTTACAACGGCATAAAAATAGGAAGAGCCCAAACAATAGCACCATTCGCTTCCTAATGTGTGACTCTTTCAAACAAAAAAAATTCTAACAAAATTGGACATTGCGTTTGAGCGTGAGAGGGTGCAAAACATGACCACCAAGACACGCCCAATACGGCGTCTTTTTACGCAATGCGTCGAAACAGCGACTGGTTTCTGCCGCCTTTTACCAGCATTCGCTAGCGCCACGACTTGGCTATTAAATGCAAAAGAAAGTTTAGAAAAAAAGACAATGGCGACATCGCGAGAGGGTGCAAAGTACAATTAGTCCAAGTTCGCGGCGATTTGGGGCCTTAAATGGTTGCCGCGACCTCAAAACAGATTTATCGCGTGATTTCATGAAAGAATGAACATTTTTGGAAAGGCAGCTGAGTACTTACGGCTTCGCGGATCAGAGGAAGTGGACTTCAATACGAGGCAATACGGGACTTAACGGCTTCAATCCTCTGACCTGGAAAAGTCACGTGATAAGGGGGAGTTGCACATCCCTCTCCTTCTCTATCTCTGGTTTAGCGAGTCACGAGAATACGGGGTGTCGTGAGATCGCACTTTGACGTCACCCGACTTCAACGTGGAGAAGAATGGATTCAGAAGACGGAGAGCTAGTAAATCGAGCCGAATCGACGCCGCTTATACTCTCGCCATTCTCGGCGTTCATCGAAGAGTGGAAAGCGAAGCTTCCCGACGGACTTCTAACGAACGCGACGGCGTTTTTCGAAGCGCATCCTTTCGCCAGCATATGCGCGGGCGTCACTGTCGCCCTATCCTTCTTCCCGACGCTGGCATTCATCGTCTACACGCTTGTCACTCTCCTACTGACCATTCTCGCCGTTCTCGTGATCGAGGGGGCTCTTCTCGCCTTGGGCACTTTCGTGCTTCTCTCGGCGATGCTATTGAGCTTTGTCATTGCGACGGGCATCAGTGGACTTGCATTCGCCGTTTGGATGGCTGGCAAGTTGCTATCTAGATTACTCGGTAGAAAATCTAAACTTGCATAGAGAGAGATTTTATTTTGAACGTACGTAAGACGATGCAATTAAAAATGGATGTTAGGTTTGAAAAAGAACGTAGTAGAAACGTTTATTTTCCAACTGAAACCCAATATTCTATTTCTGCACAATCATGCTTGTTCCGTCGATGTGTAGTGTGCGAACCTCTCATTTTATCTGGCACATCCACTTTTCTTCCGGGCTACGAAATTTTGACGTCAAATTGAAAGTCTACGGAATGAGTTTTAGGATGTGTGGTTCGTCTATAGTTGGCGCCTCTCTCATTGTAAACAAAGGCATCTTTAGGAAGACAACAGTTTAGAAACCGCAAAGAGCCACTTGCACCAACACTGCTTAGGTCACTTTAGTCCCAACCACCTGCCCCGATCCCGCATCGATCCCGCATAGCTCTAAAAATTCGTCTTTTTTTTCGACGTCTCTATCCGGGAAGCGAGCCGTCGAACAAAAAATTCCAGGATGTTTTGGTGTTGGTCCGCTTCGCAGTCATCGTAGCGCCACATCCGAGATATCGCATTCTTCTAATCGCAATCTCGCGGGCGCGATGTCGGACTACGGCGACAGTCCGCGTCGCAGCGGCCGACACTGGTTTCGTCGCGCGAACGGCGCGACGGAAGCGAGCAGAGATGAATCCCTAAGGTCGAGAGATCCGAGTAGGATCGGAAGTCCCGTGTTTAGTTAGACAATCTCTTCTTTCTTTTTCTACTGTAGTCGACGAATTGGTCGTCACAAGTCGTTCGAAGCGTTCGACGCGCGCGGAGCCGACATCGGCGTCTTCATCGAACGCACGCCGCCGTCCATCGCGCGAACCCGGAGGCAAGGGAAAACGAGAGACTGTCCGGGCAACTCGCCTAACTACTATGGCTTTTCCCAGTCACAACGTTCGCGATGACGACATCGCGTCGCTGCCGCCGCAATGGCCCGATACGAGCTCCGTCTCGTCATCGTCGCTAGACGAAAGAGTCGACAAGCGTGGGTGAGTGACGACTTGTTCGCTTGACGCGCCACTTCCTCGTTGTGAGAGAAAAGTCGAAACCACGCCCCTCTTTTCTGCCTTTAGCATTCGACGCCTCCTGCCGCCGTCGCCCCGACGACGACAGTTGCCGGCGACCCCGAAACGTCGAACGCATCACGGATCGTCGTCGGCGTCGCCGAATCGAAGCCGCAAGACGACTACACGATTCGAAAGGGATTCTTCTGGTGAGAGAGAGAGAGATAGTGTGTGCGTGTGTGTGTGTGCGGTTGTCTGCCTAATTAATACGATATAGAGAACAGACTCCTATTATTGGGTAATGGGATAGGGAGAGAATTTTAATTTGCATAAGATATGTGACCCCCTTGTTGGGATTAGAATGTTCCTTTTTCGCTTTGGAGTTACAGTGGGTCGCGAGTTTAGGCAATTAGTTGCGGTTATGCGCTTTCGTAAGGCCGTAATTGCATTGGGATAGTGTACATACATTTTAGTGTGGGGCATCTTTCATTCAGAGAAGATACATAAAATGTGATTCGATTTTCAATTTTTTTAGTTCCCAGTAGTTCCGCTTGGCGTCTCGACGAGGAAGAGGAGGACAATTTCTTAGCGAACAGCACTCGTGCGGAGGACACGCCTTTCGTCGGAACCCACAAATATTTCAGAAACCACCGAAATGCATCGGTACGACGCCAAGAGACGCCGCCAAGTTTCCTCATTGTCTATTTATTCATCCTTAGGCGGGAGACATCTACGATACGAAACAGACGTTGGGCAATAGAGAAAAATCGTCTTTCGTATTCTGAATTTTTTTTCGTGTTCTTCATAGCAGCGGCAATTCTCGTACGCGCCTAACGGGTTTGGCCGCTCTCGTCGTAAAGCAGCTCAAACAGAAAAGAGACGCGGACAAGATGAAATCGGATGGCCGCAGGTTCTCATACTTCCTCCCCATGCTAATAACGCTGGATCTTGTCCATTATATATCTATAGATTGGATTCCTCCTCGTCTCTGATGACGCGTTCTGCGAGTATGGAACAGCTGCCCGGATGTAGAGACCGCGACGTAGCGACTCCTTCTCCGCCTCTGTCGGAGGCCGGACGATCTTGGTCCATTCGCAGGCATCGGCGTAAGAGTGCGGACAACGATCTCCAGTTGTCACGTGAGAATTGAAAAAAATATTTGATTTGTGCGTCGAAAACGTCTTGTCGTTTCTCAGTGCAATCGTTTTTCTCCATACGAGACAAATCGGTGAAGAAGCACGCAAAAGCGTCGAAGACGCTCGAGTTGTTGTTCGAGGCGATTGAGACAAGGGACGTCGAGAAGGCGACGATGCTGCTAGAAGATTCCAATCTTCCTCTGAACGAGTAAATCATTGAGAGAGTGAGACGAAAAACGGGAAAGAGTCACTGTGATGTGCGCGTAGGCCCAGCGAGAAAGGTCACACCGCATTGGACTGGGCGATCATGATGAATTTTCATCCAATCGTTTATCTTCTCTTATCGAAAGGAGCCAGGGAAAATCCAAAGGGTTCGTTTTTTTTGCTTGGCTGAGGAGGTTCTATTTGTCGTCCTGCAGTCATTCACATAAAGGGATTTCGAAGTTTGCAGTTGGAGAAACTGACGACGGAAGCGGAACGACACGTTGCGGAGTTGACTGGCGTCATTCTCAACTCGACCGCGGCTGCGGGAACCGGATCATCGAATTCGTCTCTACTGAAGGTAGTGGAATCGAACTAGCAATGCATTTTTTGTTTGTTTTCCTACGTAGAATTACGAGAATATGCTTCGAAAGTGGCAATGGAGAAAGCAGGTGATCAAGACGATGCAACAAGAGCACGAAAAAGCCGGTAAGTAAGGAATTTTACAGAGAAATTCAATTCATGCATCGTGGGCGTTTTGTACGTAAGACCTGCCTGATCAGCCGGCGCACTGCACTGCTAAAGCCGAGTCAAAGGATTCGCTGCGCGTCAAGTGGAGCGAGCCTCAGTCCCCTTGTAACGCTGCTATCACCCAATATAAAGGTAGAGGCGGCTTTTCCCACGGGTGTAATCGTAGGAGCGTCCGTCTTTCTTTTGTGTAGTTGAATGGAGTAAGGACTGTTTGTTCGATCGGATTGGCGGATCCCTGGAGAAGAGAGCGACGGGTGACCTCACTCTGATAATAAAAGACTTGAAACGGGTAAGACGTAGTTAGTAGTCATTCTCCAATCCAGTCATAGCTCAACGAGATTAAAGATTATTTCCAAAATGCGGTATTTTCTTTTTTTTTAGGGCACTCCTTACTATATTCGAGTGTCGGCGTACAACGTGAAAGGCTTTGGGCCGCCGTGCTATGCATCTCCTCCGTTTGCCATACCATCAAGTGAGTCACGAGAACGAAGTGATATACATCATTTTGACGAATGAATGTGACAGGCTGGCAGGACGTCAACGACTGTCCGAGCCGAATGGAAAACCGATGCGCTGCCATTTCCAACCTGAGCGAACAATTGCGCGAGACGAGAGAAGCCGGTCTCGTTCCCGGCGTTCGCTTTCCATCCGCTTCTCCACGTAAGACAAGAGAAAAGAGAAACTAAAAAAAATGAGTATTAGCCTTGGTCGTAGAATTATCAGCTCGTCGAATGTCAAAAAGCTTATCTAAACTATTCAGCGCCTCGAGCGCGAAATACGTAAAAAAACTCAAAAGGTGTCAATAATGACTTAGACAGAAAAAAAATCCCAATTATCAAAAATGTCTTATCTCTCCCAGGGGAGTCTACTTCGGCGCTCTCTTCTACACAAGCCACGGGAAAATTCTCGTAAACGACGACCAGATTCCATTAGTCGAAGTAGACGACACCTACTCGTCGACATTTGGTGCCGACTTCTATTGGCTGATGAAGGCATGCGTTTAGTATCTATAGAATAACCTTATCTCATTCTCTCTCGACGTTACCCAGTTGTCCTACTCGTGGAAAGACGTGCAGAACGCTCACAAGGAAATATCGCAGACGTCGACGTCGTCGTCGGTTCAATTTCGACACCGACTTCTCGCGTCGGTGCTCTTACTTCAGTCGCTCATGAGCGTGACCGAGTTAGGATTGCTTCACTATGAACCGATTCGCGATTCGGAGACGGGGAGCACCGTGATTTTGACAGTCCACGAGGCGAAGGACACGAGGCAGGTGCCCAGTCTCAAGTGGACGTCTCAGAGCAAGTTCGAAAGAAAAGTCAGCGTCAGCGTCTCGGCGGCGGCGGCGGAGTCGCCGACAGGGAACGGCGTCGGAGCACTCGATGCAACGAATCGGCTCTATTTCTCATTGAAGGTAAGAGACAGTGATAGGGCAAGGCTAGCAGAGGCTTGGGCATACAGTAGTTCCACTGTATACCAAGTCCACTCAAAGCAGAAATGCTAACAAAAACCGTGCTAAGATCGCGGAAGCTGTCAATCCAAAGTGAAGTGCTAGAAGTGCATTTTTAGGCAAAACAGAGAGAGGCTCATTGAAATAAGCGTACATAGTCTCTTGTACAAACTTCCCGGTCCTACGACAACTTACCCACACTTCAATATCTTCCGTTTGTCTTTCCTCGTAGGATGTGATCTCGTTTAACGAAAAGAGGAAAGTTCCTGTTGAAAGGTACTGCTTCTTGTTCAGTTGGTCTCTCAGCGCTTCATTCTTTTTTTTAAGGGGGCTCTATCTCGGTTATCTGAAGGCGAATACGTTCGTGGACGCGTTGCGTGTGTTCGTGGAGCCAGACACGCCGAGCATGCTTCCCTGCGTCAAAGTGCGAAGCAATCCTAGCGTGTTGAAAGACGAGTGGAAGGCCGTACGAAAACTCATTCGCAGACCGATTAGTCAGTCGGTGAGAGATTAGAAAAGTAGCGAGAAATCGTAAGAACGAGTCCAATGGCGATGCCTTTTAGGATGGGGTAATAGAAGAAGAAGATGAAGAGGAGGAGGACGAGGACGAAGAGGAATTGGAAAGTGGAAGAGAGTTTGTAAAAAGCCTGCTGCGAAGTGCCCTGGAGCTATTCACAAAGCTGGGAATTCCTTCCGATGTAATAACCACCGCCCGCATACGCAGTTAGATATAGATTGAACGTAGTTTCTTATTCGATTATCTTATTTGCTTGCTTATCTTTGTTGTGGTTCTTTGTCTTAGAAATTCGCCAGTCATCGGCTGCTTGGGACTGAAGTGATGGAGCTGAATAGTTCCGTTTCGGTTCTTCTCATCTTGCCCTCGTCTGACGACATCTGCATCATACCCGGCCACTCGACAAAAGCTCTAGAACTCAAGAATATGCCTACACTTCCCTTGCCTGTCTTGGAAATCAGTAAGAATGGGACGTTGTTCTTTTGTCTACCTGTAAATGCAATTTCTTCAGTCCAGTGGCACACGTATCAGAAAGCATTTCTCAAGCCTTACTGCAAATTGTCATCTTCATTGGAAACAGACTTCTTACTGGCGCAAATAGCGCAACGTGGGGTGAGACGAGACGCAAAACGCGCGACTCAGAGGGAGAACTCGACTGAAAATTCCCATCCTATATCTGCGTAGGCGTTTTCCAAGCAGGAATCAAAGAACGCTCAGTCGCGATTGGATCACATCATAGAATTTCAGCAGGTAATTTTTGCACGCTATATAAATATGCCAGACTTTTTCTCAACTGGGGTTTGTCTTTTTTCCTGTGTTATGTAGAAAGCTGAAGAAATCTGGAGGCCGTCGCGGTGGATCGCCGATGCGTTGCAGTGGGCGAGAGATCGGCAGTCGCTCGACGTTATCAGTTTCGAGACGATTCAAACGAGCGTCACGTCAGCTCTCGGACTACGACGACGACAATCCGAGCGGGAAAACGGGACCAATTCAGAAAAGAAGCAAGGTGAGGGCTTTTGATTGTGGTGGATTTCATAGTTGGAATTTTATCAATTAAAAGATAAGGAGAGAAGAAGCTCTAACGAGAATCTTGGCACGCTGAAAATATATCCTCCAGAGCTGCTCAAACTCCGCCACGGAACGAGCGTCAAAGTATGGCAAAGAATCAGTTTTTTTTACCAAGGCTAATAGTTCGGTTTTGTTCTCCAGCTTCAGCTCGACGACGAAGCGACGTCAGTGGACATTGTTCGAGTCGTCGTTGAGCAACTGAAGCGGCACTTCAGCGACGGCGACTCTAGTGATTTATCACTGATTGATTGGCGAGACTTTTATCTTGTGATGGTCGTCGGGAGCAAGGAGCGTCCGCTTCACGACGAATTTCAACCGTTACGACTTCAGAATCCGTGGATAAAAGGGAAGTTATGTATGAAGCTGAAAGTAGCGCATTCAACGCCCGTGTAGTTAGGTCAATACGAGAGACAGGACTAGATAGATAGTTGAATTAACGATTTCTATACCACCAATATATTTTTCTATGGCTACATTCGGGACGACGCGAACGGAATACGGGAAACGCGTTTCAGCGCAAAAATTGTTTTGAGATTCCATTCGTCGCCGAAGGAGCAATGTCCGACTCGAATTTCTTGCGTCTTCCCGACGAAATACTCGCGCACGTCTTCGGCTATCTATCCGCCGTCGATTTGACTCGAATACGACTAGTAACGAAGCCAAAAACCGCTCTCGTACGCCAACCCCGATCGTTTCTCCCTCTCGCCAGGTGTGCAGGCGCTACAACGACGTCGTAGGCGAGTACGCGAAGCAGCTGTGGAGCCGTGCGAGTCTCGCTGGGCTTTGGATCGACGTCGACGACGACGAAGGGGCCGAGAAGAAAGGAACGGAACCTCTAGCAGCATCCATAATACACAAGTAAGCGAGAAACGGTTCCGTTGCTCCAAATGGCATCGTGACTACGGGCCAACCTTTTGTTGCTGTTGGCCTCCTCTTTTGTTGTGACTAAAAAATTTCCATAAGGTGCGCTGATTATGGGAATTTGGAAGCGTTGCTCAAGCGAGGGCTTGCCATTCTCTACGCAAGGCCAAGTGCTATATGCAGTGCCCGTCTACGCGTCCAAATTTTATTTGAATATGATTTAGATTTCTCTAAATCGTCGAGCTGTTATAGTAATTGTAGTGGTAGCACTGGATGCCTGAACGAATTGGCGTGCGATCAGTTCTCCTTGGTCGACACGTTGCACTCGCACGAACCCTTCACCTGGTTGCTGTATCGACCGCCATGGGCCCAGTCCCACTGCTCCAAGTCGGCTCTATTGAAGCACCTAACGTTGAAGTGCGGCGAACGAGAGCAAGACGGCAGAATCGTGTATAACGTGGCAAAGGCACTTCTCCTCCTTAAAGTAGACAAAAGATGCATGTATAATATGTAAACATCTGACTATAAGAGAAATTTAATTTAGGGCAATGGCACGGACGATTTTTGTGACCAAAAGGCAGACGCTTCGAGGTGGATGGAAACGGCAGCTGCTAAGGGATCCGCCCACGCTTCCTATCAATTGTGGAAGATGACGTTTGACAACAAAGTCTCGCATATAAAATATCTCGCTAAGTGACTGGATTAGGAAATATTATTCGATTTAGTTCTCCGACCCGGGAATGACTTTGCGCAAAATTCGCTGGCTCAGAGAATGCGCCGCATGCGGTTGTCTCGACGCTCAAATCGAACTCGGTCTTTACTATGCAAAATCACAATTGGGAGGAATCTCGCATCAGCAAGGAATTGACTACATCAAAAACGTGCCAGCCAATATATGTATCACCTAAAGGACTGCGTTTATTTTGGTACTCTAGCTTGCTCTAATGGCAAAGGAGCGACAGAAGAAAGCGTGGACTATGCCCAAATCGCGTCTAACGACAAACATGAGGTAAGTCTGAAAGACGACTCTTTGCTACACTGTTGACTTATCTTTAATTTTCGCGTAGATACATTTTATGTGATTGGCTTTTTGAAGTGGGCGACATGAAGCAACTGCCGTCGCGGTTCGTTCACTGTGCAATGCAGGTCGTCGACGAATACACGTCATTGATTCCGGTTCACCGTTCCCAGCTCCAGTTGACCGGAATCACCGCTCTCGTTCTTATTACTCGGTCAGTTTTTATAATAAGGAAGAGTTTTCTCGTTTGACTTCGTCTGTTTCGTTCAAAGGTTTCTGGGTCAAGAAGTCGTCACAATCAAAGAGGCTGCCTGGTTGACTGACAACACATACAAATACGGTGACGTCGTAAGAATGATGGGCGAAATATTGGGCGTATTGAAAGGAAGAATAAGGGTGAACGAGAAAACGTCATATCGTTCTCAAACACTCGATATTCATTTCAGGTGGCCACTGTCTTGGATTATCTTGATATTTATGCCGCCGTTGCCAGGGTAATACAGATTGCGTGGATTAATAATGAAGTCATGCTGTCGTTTTCAGGTCCGTCCTTTGGTTCATACGTACGCCTGTTATCTCTGTGATCTCGCTCTGCTTTGGTCTCTTTTTAAAAGGCACGCCGTTTCTTTCAAAAATTTTTTCTTTGATAATGATTGATAAACTAATGTATTAGCTCTTCTCTGCTGGCAATTTCTTGCCTTGTTCTCAGCCTGGCAACCGTCCATCGAATGGATACTTCTTCAATAGCAGGTTAGGAAAAATTATTATTATTATTAATACGTTAGTTTTCTTTATTGTGTACTTACAGGCTTTGAAGTTCCAGTTGCACTGCAGCAGTGCAGTCCGTTCTCATTAGATTCTATCTGGGCATGTGCTGCTCACGTTGTGGTTACATGGTAAGAAAAAGTGTTAGGTTTTCGCGTGATTTTCTCAATTTTCTTTTCAGTCTTCAAGGCGAACCTGTGCTGGATCACAAAAGCGTTCCTCTTAAATCAGTCTATGAACGGTAAATGAAATTGAGACATAAATCAATTAATTGACAGGTGATCGTGCATTTAGGTATTCTCGTTCAGATCTGTTTAACGTAGTTCAATTTCCTACCCTAACAGCGGAGGATCTTTCGCTCTTCATCAATTGGGAGAACAGTCACTGTCTCTCCACATCTCTCAACTCTTCTACAGACATCAGCAGCAGCCAGCTGCAGGCTACTTTTGATAATCAATCGTCGTTTCTAACGGAAAGTTTCGGCGTCAACGAATCGGAAGAGATGGACTCGGCTGCTGGATTACATGAAGACGAACACTTAGAAAACGACAGCGGGCAATGCAAGAAGAGAAAAGAAGAGTGGAACACGCAGGGGGAAATCCGAAACCCCCTACAAAGCGCCGAAAATTTTCTCTCGTAAGTCTTCATAAATTGGTGCCGTGGGTAATAGGTATGAAGTATTCATTTGACGTCATAAAGTAAAACATCTCCACTATCCACTCCATCTTTTATTTCTACCTTTGAACTTGTCGAGCCAGCAAGACATTGGACAAGGCAATTACGTTATCATAAGACAGTCTAGAAGCCAAAAACGGGTCATAGATTAATTAAATAATTCAAACGTTCGCGTTACAGCGATCTCGTGTCTACACTGTACATCCTTTCGGTTTGGAGCGCCATAAAAAATGCGACCCGGTGCGTTCATTGACGCGTACGCTGTTCTTCGGCGGTTCTTTCGAAGTTTACCTGCGCAACGCGATTTTCTTTCCTTCCAATCCTTGGTTCCACGCAGACTTTCCATCCATAATAGGACCGTTTAGCCAGAAAGCGTTCCTCGAAGACGACACGTGGAAGGAAGAGCGACACAACGTCTCGCGAAGGAAGAAAATGCCTAGGAACACCGCACGCGAAGAGAACAGCCACGACGCGCGCGTTAGCTGACTCCCTGGCTGTCGAACAGCCTCGAAAGTCTTTCGTTATTACGAAAAAAATTCAAACGAATACGAAGTGTACATGCGTGCATTAGACAGACAATTAGTTACAAACTATAAAATCCTTTCATTGTCGCTGCTTTTCGGCTCGAGCGCACGTCCTTGCGTGTAGAGCACCTAAAAAAAGAGAAGATAAAAACTGTTCAATTTGTCCGTGTACGTACCTTTTTGCAATGCGTTCGCATTGGCATTAACCAGGCCACACCGCGTGGAGGTTCGAACGCAGATGGCCCAAAAATTTTGGAAGCGAGACCTTGCTTCATAGGCCCAATCACGACCGGTACGGCCTGGATCGAGAACGGCTCTCCCACACCGTCCCCCCGACCGCGTCGTACCGGGGCCCCAAAGAGGCCGTAGACTTTCGCTTGGATAGGAAGCGAGCCTACCGTGTCGGGAGAGGAATTACAAAGCGCTTACCGAGTCCACCAATTGAGGGTCAGCGTTTTTTGTCCTGGGGGTCGGGTCATCTTTCAACTATAGATCACTAATCCGAGTGAGGAAATGACCACGAGACACTGGGCCCCCACACGTTTCTTTGGCGGAAAGTGGCATACCTTAGCCAGACGCCCGCTCAGCATAACGCAAAGCGCCTGACTTCGCAACCCAAGTTGTCCACGACCCTTTCGACCCCCAGTGCCGATGTAGCGCCGCGAGAAGAACTCGCGCGACGCCCGTCCACTGCGCCTGACAGTTTCAGTGAGCATCGACATAAGACGAAAACGCTTTGATGACCAACAATCAGCTTTCCCAGTTCACGATCGACCTCAAAGGTTCAGTCCGTTGACATCCCCCACCCTAGCGCAAGACTGAAGATTGGGCGTTGGCCCGTCGCTTTTATATCGAGCATGATGCAATAGCCAATGACATCATCGATGAGATCATTTCACCAAGGCAACGCTACGCTGATTTGCTGCTGAATTCTCACCTTCTTTGCACGTGCTCTTTACGTCACCGAATTCCTTCGATTTAGCGCTAAAATAATGGCGGCTCCTTCTTGCTCGAGGACCACGTGTATTGCGTTTTGCATTTGAATAGGATTTCAATGCCTATAGACGCATTTCTTTCTTTTCGTAGGGCCTTCGTTTCGCGCGCGAGCGAAAATCCCGGCTTCAAATCTCGAATGGCGATGCCTACTGCGATTTCGTCGATTTTATTCCTTCGCGAGCGATCTCGAGACGATTTATACGATTGAAGACGTCGCTTTGGATGATCTGCGATGAAGAAGAGGGAGAGAGAAGAGGAAAACGTACGAGCGATCATCTCCGCGCATCGATCGCTATGTCCTCGCCGCTCGAATAACGCGAACACGAAGGAACGGCGGAAGAACAGCCGAAGAACGTCATCGATCAAGCCTCGTCAGCTCAATCGAAATATACACGGCCGGGGGGCCCCTTAGAGTCACTCAATTACGCCTTCAATTCGATTGCGAGGCGCGAGCTAATTTTTTGTCTATTAGGTACGCTGTTTTATTGACTGGCAATCAACCGCGATTACCCTCAAATTTTTTTCGCGCTCAGATTTCAATTTCTGAAGCGTCATCACGCGTTCCCTCCCGGATAGTAGAAAAAATGGCTGGCGTTTGGAGCGAAGAAACGGTCGTCTATTGCAAGAACAACGTCTCAATATCGATCCGATCGCACGAAAAGAAAGACGTGAAAGGCTACTTGACAATGCGAACGAAAGGATCGCGTCTCTCACCGAAAGCGTCCCTAATTCTCCACTGGACGCCGAACGACAAGCTCAAGAGCGGCGGATCGGACCCCAACGGACACGCATTCACCGTCGACATGGGCCAACTAAGGTAAAAACGCTCTCAAGAGCGAAAATCGTAGACATTCGCTTCCGTTCTCGCCCCCCAGATCGATTCGCGTCTTTTTGACGGACGGCAACGGGGCCGGCCAGTTCGTTCTGACGAGTCGTCAAGGCGACTTCAAAGTGCTCCACTTTCCCCACGGCGGTCTCGATCAGTTGATGCGCGTTTTGGACGAGTGGCCTGGCTGCAGTCTTTTGCCCGGCGAGTCGAAGGGAAATCCGCGATCGGACGGGGGAAAGATCGTCTTCGTCGTTCGACACGCGTCGATTCGCGAGGAGGACGTTCATCCGGACGAGGGGATGCTCAGTCAGCTCACAATGCCTATGTGGACGGACGTTTTCGATGAGACGGAGAGAATTCGGAAGCCAGATTTTGTTAGGAAGGTATAATATACGATGTCTCGTATAAAAACAAGGAAATCAATTTTTTTCTTCTTAGGTTGCTTTCTTCTCTGGCGTTGCTCCTCCTGTTCGGCCTCACTTCTGGCCTTTTCTGATTGGCTTCTACGAGATGAACAGCACGAAAGAGGAGCGAGAGAAAGTAGATGAAAGCCGAAAGAAGGAATATGAGAAAATCAATAAGGAAAGGTCTCTTCATCTATACTCGCCTCTAGTCTCAAGACCTGTATTCGAATGACCCTATTCTATAGAGCGTGTATTACCGATCGCAAGGGCTTAGAACACATGAAAACGACGAGAGATAAAGTAGAATTCGACGTGACTCGAACAGATCGGACGTGCGGCTACTACTCGGGCGAAAACAACCCACACGTGGATCAGCTAAGGTAGAGGATCGAAACGAGATGGGGCACCGCACGAAAATAATTCACTCCCTGAATTCTAGCAATATTTTATTGAATTACGCCGTTTATAATCGAGATCTCGCCTACACGCAAGGCATGTCCGATTTGCTCTCGCCTCTCTTGGCTGTGCTCGACGACGAGGTGAAGGCGTTCTGGTGCTTTGCGCTTCTCATGAAGCGAAACGAATTTTTCTCCAACCCCAAACTTGCTCTTATAAAAAACACGGTAAAATATAGAAAATAATTTTAATAATTTTCGTCTCCTGATTTTTTTATTGCTCTAGAACTTGCTTCGTGATCTAGTCAAACTCTTTCTTCCCGAATTCTTTGCCTACGTGGAATCAGTGCCGCCTGCATCAGAGCTCCTCTTCTGCCATCGCTGGTTTCTTCTCTGCTTCAAGCGCGAGTTTCTCCTCAACGACGTCCACCTGATCTGGGAGAGCCACTGGACTCGCTACTACACGAACGTCTATCACCTTTTCGTCGCCTTAGCGATCATCGCCGTCTACGGAAGCGACGTCGTCGAGCGCAAAATGAACGCCGACGAATCGCTGATGCATTTCATTCACCATGCCAAGTACATGCACGCCGACATCGTTCTCTATCAGGCGCGCTGTTATCTCTATCAGTTTGGGCGACTCAAAAGCATTCCGTGTAGCTTGAAGTCGATAGTCGAAGAGTCGTTGGACACGTGGAGAAGCGAGGATAGATCGCCGCCGACGTTGTTATGCTCGAGCGACTGCAAACATAACAGAAGAACTGTAACAGTTTAATTTGTTGATTTGTATTGTAGAAATCGGCGGTTATTTTTGACATCATCATGAAGCAAAGCACCTCTCATTGATGTCCAGCGGATCTCGAACCTGATTACTTTTATCTAGACAAGTCTCTTTTGCAGACCAAGAAGCAATGGGATGGCTCCGTTTTAATTAAGGAGTCACGTGCAGTGACAAGCGAGCCCCCAAGGCATTCCAACAAGCATCCGCCTTGTTCAGTAAATACTCAAACGAAGCCTAACGATGTTCTTCTCAAAAAGCGCCATCACCTTCCCTATTGAACTCGTCCGAGCAGTCGAGATGCATTCCGTGATGACCTTCCTCGAATTCGTGATACGCAACGATACCGCGAACGTTCACCCTTGATGAACTCGGGTCTCATTGTCGCCAATACTAACCGTAGTTCGCGGTGCCGGCTTTTTCAGATTCATACCAGTGGACATTTATCTCAGTCTGGCTCGGCTGATAAATCAAATTCACAGTGACAGTTTTGACGAAAATGGCTCGGCGTCTAATTGAAGAAGACGTCCACGGAAGCGATGGACTTCCGCTCTCCAGACGCATAAAAACAACGTGGCTACAGCAGGAAGCGCAGATGACGCAGTTGCGTGCAAGTGTCCCCTAATTCATATCTACTGCAGTCTTCACTCATGCATACATGTAGTGCGACTTTGAAGGCATTTTTGCTGCAAGCAAAGGACCGTGTCTGTGTCCATGGGAGTTTAGATAGATGGAAGTGACGTACAATTGGAGGAAGCGACGTATAAGTGGAGGAAGCGTAGGTGTAATTGGGGGAAGCGAAGGGAAGGAAATCTATCAATATGCGTCTCGTCCATGCAGCAACGTAAATATATCCTCCCACCCCCGAAGTGGAGTACAAAAGGACGACGAGTATAGAATCTCTTTTAGTCGCAGAAGAAAATGAAAACGACACTCTTGGAACTCGTGCACGTGCTTCTCCTGGCTGCAGTCGTTGCAGGTAACGAATTCAAAGGGACTCGGGCCCAGTCGTTTCTCGTAACGATCAAACATTTCATCCAGGAGAGGGATACGTCAGTTCGTGCGAGCCTCATCGTCTTCCTGAAAATCGAGGGACCTTGGAGTATCCTCCTTCATTTTCTTGCTATGACAGAAACGTTGACTGCACGTGGAAGTTTCAGCCTGAGCTGTTTTTTGGTGTTCCTATCACTTGCGATCGGATGGTTGCAACAGTGGAGTTTCTTGACACTGAGAAAGAAGGAGACATCCTCGAGATCATAGATTCATCAACCAACGGAATCTTGGCCAGTCTTTCAGGACAATCTACAAATTCTTCCGATTTTCCTAAGCAGTACGTCGCTTGCTCTACCGAATTGACAATTCGTTTCAAATCAAATAATAATTGGAAGAAAGGAAACGGGTTTAAAATTTCCTACACAACAGACAGTACGTGACGGTGTGGTACCCCAATATAAAAAATTAATTCAAACCGTACCGTAGGAAACATGCTCAATCCAAAGAGTATTTCGTCTGGGTATGTTAATGCAGACTGGACGATGTGCGGATCTGAGAGTCGTCCGGCCTGCTTGAATTTCTTCAATATCCCTGACGGCACCGATGCGTTTTATGCCGATGTTTCCAACAGAGACGGTGACTCGAAAAGCGTCAGAATTACGTACAAAGAAGGGTCAAGTAAGACTCTAACTGCTAACAGACTAATCACTTTTCAACTGAAGCGAGCGTATCAAGGCTTTAAAGCGGATCTCTGCGGTAACAGTGCATAATTAAATTATGCTATGACGTCCAAAACGATTTGCATTAGGTGCCACTACGTGTGAAACTTCGTCAGTGCTAAATGGACGCGAATCCCTATCTGGTGATCTATCTTTAGGACACTGCTCCAAAGCGGCAACTACCTACTGCAATAAAGGCTACCAAAATTATGACGATTTTGATACTCGAAAATGTAAGTATGACGGAAAATGGGATCGCTTGAGTCCACCTCAGTGCAAAGGTAAGAAAGTTTCAATTTGTTTTTCTTGAAATGACTGGTTTGTTTTTGGTAGAAATCAAATGTTCTATACCTTCTATCGACAACGGGCATTTCATTTTTTCCAACGAAAACAAATCCGAATATTACGATGAAGAAAAGATTGAGTGGAAATGCGAAAAGGGCTACTCTCACGTAGTAAAGGAACCGGATTTGTTCCGTTTTTTGCCAAAGGAAATCGAAGGGAAAAGGAGGAAAAACTTATTTCTTTTAAAAGCCGTCAACGATAAACCTCCTGCTTTGCGCTGGAGGTCTACGGCAATAGATTATTTTCGGCGTACAGCAGGACATATGACTTGCGGGGCTAATGGATGGCAAACAGCTCCAAAATGCCAACGTAGTCCGGGTCTCTGTACAGATCCAAGAAAAAAAGCTGAATATGATTTCTTTTGCAGCTCTTGAATGTCCTAAAATAAGTTTGAAGAACGGCAGTATTTCGACTAGAAGACAAATCGATTTTGCGTACATCAACGGGACATTAGAGTATATAGATAGGAGACCTCATTATTTGTCGACTGCTAGCTTTTCTTGCAACCACGGATTTACACTTGTTGGCCACAGTGTTGCCACCTGTATGGCTAATTCAAAATGGAACGTTCCTCTTCCAAAATGTACGATGAAGTCATTGTATGCAATGTTAAATTATTATTGATTTATTTAATGTAGGCCTACTCGAAACTAATTTAGTCAAAGACCCAGTTGAAGCGTTCACGAAAAAATTCTTGCTTCCCTTAGCAACGTACTCTCGCAATGCCCAACCCGACAAGAATTTTCTCGGGAGACACGATCGATCCGATGTGCTCCGCGCGCAGTCCGACGTCAAACTGGATCTTCTCTTTGCTTTCAACATCCGCGAGAAGAGTTCTCTGAACGAAGTGTATAAAACATTTGTCAATAGCACAATCACAAACTTTCCCATCGACGCAGAGAAGACCCGCGCCGCTGTCTTGGTTCTCACGAAGGAAACAATTTGGAAATTCGTTGGGACACCCAATCAAACTGAAGAAAATCCTCATAACATCTCAGAAAATCTCGAAGAGTTCAGAGAGAGCATTAACGTGATGTTCGAGACAGCGTTAGGCGGCGAACCGAGAGATGCGAGGAGAGTGGCTGTAATTGTCAGCGAGCAAATTCCGAGGGTCACTAATCGGCAACGCGCTTTGGCTGCGCTGGAGCGTTACGAACAATTGAACGTCAAATCACTTCATATTTCGACACGCGACTTGCCGCACTATATGGAACCTACGACGGACTTCATCGAATTCCACACCACCGACGAGTTCCACGCGTTTGTGAACTACTCGAGCTCAAGTAAAAAATAGGGTGGGTATGGTGTTTGTACTAGCGTCAAATTGCGTTTCTTATATAGCTACGGTCGACGATCTTTGCGGTGTAGCCGGAGCTCCCGGCCGGCACTATCCCTTTTCCAACTTCTCGGTTGCAGCACGCGGAGCCTGGCCCTGGCTCGTCACCGTCCTGGGTAACGGAGAGTACGAATGCGACGGCGCTCTAGTTCACCGCCGATGGGTAGTAACCGGTGCCGACTGTTTCAAAAAGGCGACTCGTACCAGCGGGTGGTTAGAGGGCAAAATCAACAATTATAAAATAGGAGTCCGAGTTGGACAATACGAACTAAACGACAATGACGACGGACTGACGATAAGCAGGTACAACGGAACTGGCGTTCTGGTTCGCGGAGATCATCCACCGCCTGGACTGAAAGTGTGGCGCTCAACGAGGAGATTCAATCCGGATACACTCGAGAATAACATGGCTGTGATAAGGCTCGACATGCCTATAGAGGTGAGTCGCTTTCGAAAGCCAATCTGTTCGCCACGGCATTCGGAGTACAACACGATGATCAGTGATGGAATGATTGCAGTAGGACAGACGGCGTTCCTGGTCGGGTATCAATACGTGAAAGATGACGAAAGAGTCGTCTCGAATGTTCCTATAGAGTCGAGCGTTGTTATAGCTAATTTGTCTGAGTGCAGGCAGAGGTGGCCTGAGAAAATTATTTTAGATTCGAATCTCTGCGTTCGACGCATTCCTGGGGATATTTGCCATGGAGCGACGGGCACTCCTCTTATGTGTCAGGATCCTAAGACAAACAGATATGTTCTGTGCGGTGTGGGCAGTTTTGGCTTTGAGGACTGCAAGGACGGATACGCCGTGTATACTAACATGAGGAAGTACGAAGAAATGATACGCGACACCGTAAGGATGGAGTCGCGACTCACTGTGACCACTGACTAAAGTTCGTTTGCTGTATTTCTCGTCTGTGGTAGCGTTGTGCATGCAACACTGTCTATACGCGCATAGTAGGCCGATCTTAGATCCGTGCCGTCACCGGGCCGCGTCTGCCGCCGTCACCTGCCGTCACCTGCCGTCACCCTGGAGCAGTGGGCAGTAGGGCAGTGGGGCCATTATTATATATTAGCGCGATGCGGCCAATGTTTATTACCTAGATATATATATAGGGGAGTGTAGGTTCCGCTTTCGTTATGATTTTCGACGTCATAAAATTGACGAGAAGCACGGTTCTCCTAAAGGAATCAATCATAATAAGCGAGAAGAGAGATGAATTGAAAGGTCGTTTCAATTATTAATATTCTAATTTTGATTGATTTTGTTAGAGTCGTGCAAGGCAGTTTCATTCCTTGTTCAATAAATACTCGGCTCAATTCGAACGAAGCCTAACGGACGTTCTTGAAAAACTCCACCACCTTCCTATTGAACTCGTCCGCGCAGTCGAGATGCATTTCATGACGACCTTCATCGAATTCGTGATACGCAACGGGACCGCGAACGTTCGCCTTGATGAACTCGACGTGATGAACGGCGTTCAAAGGATCGCGGCATCCGTGCATGACGAGCGTCGGGCACTCTATCATCGCCACGTCGTCTCGACAAATATCCCCGTCTCGCTCGTCGACGAGTCGCGTTGCGCCGCGAATCCAACCGGACCACAACGACTGCGCCACGTCGACGGCGTAGAAGGTGACGAGTCGGTTCAGAATGCGCGGATTCCACGTCGAATGGTGTTCTCTTTTGACGACTTTATCCATGATTTTTCGTTCCAGGTAAGCGATTGGTCCCCATACCATCAGGGCCTGAACGGCGTCGGGTCTCATTGCGGCCAATATTAGCCCTACCGTAGCCCCATAGCTCCACCTGTACATGTATAACGCGAAAGGCTAGTTTAATTTATTATCCCTTAGCATCCTCATACCCCGCGACCGAATACTGGCGTATTTTCAGCGAATCCATCAAAGAGGCAACATCGGCGGCGTCGGTGCGATAGAAATCGCCGGAAAAATCTTTTTCCGGGGGACGCGATTTGCCGCAGCCGCGCAAGTCGATCGCAATCATGTCAAATTGGTCGAGCATGAGTTGCGATTGAAGTTGAGGCGCGAAATCGAGCATTCCCGCCCCAACTACGCCGTGAAGAAAGACGAGAACGTCGTTTCCTCTACCGACGCGATAGTAGTAGAGACCGCCGGCGGCATCGTTTTCGCAAGCCTACGCGTTTGAACGCCGTTACTACTAGTACTGCCGAACGTGCATGGGAACTCGCTTTGCTGGTCGAAATGATCGCGGAGGCAGTGTTCTGCATTTCCAAATCAAACAGGATGTCAGGGCGACTCGGATGATTGCGAAGGTGACGTCATGCCGTATATAGAGAATATGTCTATTAGATAAAAAGATCTTTTTTTATGGATGCAGCAGTGTCCAATACGTGTACACGCATAGTAGGCCGCACCAGCTCGTCATGAAATTGGCGCTTCGCAGGGCGCTTCGTGAAGTTGGCGTAGCGCGCGCTTGTCGGTCAAAAAGTACTTTGGAACTCGCCGTTTTGTCAGCGGAAAGCAAGCCAGATTCCGAAAAGAAATCGATCGCCATGGCACTGCCAATTTGTCTCGCTTGGCAGCGTTTGTAAATAGACGCTCGCTAGGCTGGACTGCCGGGGTCCAACACACGAAGACGCCGACGCCTGGTAATGAATTTCTAGACTCGTAACGCCTCTACTAGACTATCTAGAGCACTCCTGAGTCTCACTGGGGCAGTGGGGTCAATATATTAGCGCGATGCGGCCAATGTTTATTACCTACATATAGAGGAGTATACCGGTATGACCAGGTCCCTTGCAACTAAACCGTTCCCTTCCTTTGCAAGCGATGACGATATGTGGCAGGGTTACATATGTATATTGTAGTGAAAGTGCTCCATTTACACGATCACTTGAATTCGTGGGATACAAACACGTGGTCACACGGCACAAGACAAAAAATACTAGACAACTATCACGACAACCAATCTCATTTACGACTCGTCGTCTTCCTTTATTTTGTGTATCCACTTATTAATGTTCGGGTGCGTGACGCGCGCGTAGACGCCGAACTGGCCGGACGTGCCGCACCGATCGCCCCAGCTTGTCACGCCGATCACATACCAAAAATCGTCGACGAGAACGACGAGCGGTCCGCCACCGACGCCGTGACACGGCCCGTAGGCGCAGATCATCGAATCGGTAGCGACGTCGACGCTTCGCATCACTTTGCGACACGTGCTCTGATTGGCGACGACGACGATCGCCTTCCGCAACGACGTGTCGTCGCCGGTTTTAGTCGTCACGTGGCTTAGGCCGCTCACCGAAACCTTGTCCGCGTCTCGACTCTCGAACGACCACAGGCTCTTGCTGAGGCAAACCGGTCGGACGTGTTGGTTGAACGAGACGGGAACGTCGAGTCGAAGCAGAGCGACGTTGTATTTGAGCGTATTCGGCGCATAGCGACTATGTATATAGATTTTCTTCACGAAACGAATCTGCTGCGCCATTTCGTCGTCGACCGGATTGAGACGTCGTTTGCCGAACGTTATTTCGATTCGATTTTGACGCAGGTCGTACGGTTGCTCCGCGTTCGGCTTTGTGACGCAATTCGCCGCCGTCATGCCGAGCGTGTTGCTGATCAGCGTCACGTCGCAGCTGATCGGTTCGCCGTTCATTCTCATTTGGCCTACGAACGGCGGCAGCTTGCCTTTCGTCAGTAGGTCGAAGTCGTCGTTGATGACGCGACCGCCGAGTTGCGACGACGACGACGATACGCCTGTCAAATCTTTTGCCTTGCTGAAGAGGAGCTCGTTGTCGACTATGGCTCTCCCGCATGCTAGGATCGCGAAATCAATAAATCGGTTATTAGTACACGTTAGATATAGAATACCTAAAGCGCAACGGGGTTGTTCTCCTTTCCACTTTCCGTCACTTCGGCATACAAGTCGATGATTCTCGCTCAATATGTATCCCTGTTTGCATTTGTACGTAACTTCGTCGTCGGGTAGGTGTTTGCCGATGCCCTTAGTTTTACTGCAGTTCGAGTTGACTATTGAGTTTGATACGTTCGGTGGGCATGGGCAGGGTTTCGGCTCAAAGCCGCTGCCACTTTCGCCACTCGCTGCACATGAGCCGTCTGTAATTATACAAATGCAAATGTATTAATGAATTAATTAACTATTAATTCTATTTCTTACTGTCGTAGCATTCCGGCGACGTCGGTGTCGGCGTCGGTGCAACGGTTGTCGGGGCCGGCGTCTCCGAGTTATTGTAGCAGGACGAGATGATTCGCATACGTCCCGGCGGACTGACGGTCTCGCTTGCTCCTTCGCCAGCAAGACACCGATACTCGCCGAGGTCACTCAACTGCACGTCGCGTATGACCAACGATCCAGTGCACGTCAGATGATATTTCGTTTGGCAGACGTCGCTGTCGGAGACGGGCAATCGCACACCGTTCTTTTCCCACTTGATCATCTCGCCGCTCAAGCCGTCCACTTTGCAATCAATGACGGCTGGCATCCCCATGCAGGCGTACGTCACGTTGGCCGGAGTCGCGGAAAAGCAGAGAACGCGATCTTTGTCACAACGCGAGGAGATGAATTAAGAAAGGCATGTACTAGCTGTGTATAAGTCTCTTACCACAGACGAGGTCTTCTTTTTTCAAATAGTACAACTGTTTTCCGGATACGGGCGGCGGCGAATTGCAGACGACGTCCATTATGACATCGTCCATCGTGTCGCCTTCTCGAAGTCGTTTCCAAAGGAAGGTCGCAGTGCAGTCGCAGACGAGCGGGTTTCCTTCGATTCTCCTGCGTACACACGGAACAGGAAGGGATAGATCCGCGGCATAGGAACCAGCTAGGCGTACAAGTTATTGAATGACGGTATTTTCATTGAGCCGATGCTATTGTGTCCGAAGTGTCTGATTCTGTTGTGCCGAAGGTCGATATTTCTAGACGCGTATATAGGTTACTGGAATGAAAGCATGTATGTATGTCGTCCTACGTACTGATAAGGAATAGTCGACAAAGCTCTATAAGGAAATTCCTCCAAATCATTGTAGCTGATATCCCTAAGGGAGTTAGTATCAGTAGTTGCTCTGATTTGCTAAGAGTTGTACAGTTTTTGGAGTTTTCTGAGTCGGCCAAACACTTCATTTGGAAGGCTTTGTAAATGTAAATAGGACAAGTCCCTGCAACGAGGCAGTTAGTCGACAGCGAAATTGGTAATTGCACTTACAGTTCTTTAAGCGACACCAGCTGGCTAAACTGATTGTTTGATAAGCCACCCGCCAATTTGCGACGATTGCCAGATAGAAATCTGAACAAGTGTATGCTATCGACGTTTTTCGCTAGAAGGCTACCAAGCTTCTTACAGCTTTTGTAGATGATCGAGATACGTGAAGGAAACCGTCACGTTGTCTATGGACGAGAACTTGTTTCCTGACAAACGCCTGTGCCGTAAAGTGACTTATTCATCCCACACCAAATACTAGAACGCTCTTACAGTTCCTTTAGGTGAAAAAGGCTTATAAAAGAATTTGACGAAAGAGCCTCTAATTCGTTGCCACTCAAGTCCCTTGAAAATGGGAGAATTAGAGACGTCAGGTAAGCACGATTCACTTACAAAATTTGTAAGAATCTCATTGCGGCAAAAGTGAAATGTCCCACGCGGCTTATAGAGTTTCGAGCAAGATTTCTAATAAAAAAGGACGTGCTGTATCACTTCCTTTTTTTCTAACTCTTTGTATAACTTACAGATCTCGAAGATAGGGATATAGTGGAGAATCGGGGATTTCCTTGATATTATTGTTTTCAAGTGACCTGTAGTGGAGGAGGGACAAAATTAGAAATCGCGGAAGCAATAGTGAGCGCGACGCCAACGATTCCTTTGTTAGACTTTGTCCTCACTATAGCGTTCATCCCTTACAGATGGGTGACGTCCAATGGCAACATTCGAGGAAATTTCTTCAATCCGAGAAAGCTGCAATCGACTCTGTGTTGGAGACCGCGCTTGAAACACCGACATCGCTTCGGACATCGATTCTCGGCTAGGACCGTCACCAGAAGGAAGCCACACGCAACCAAGACCAAGCCAGGAACCGCTAGGCGAGTCATGTCGGAGAAAGCGGACGTTAGACTGGTGAGACTCGTCGTCGGTGGCGCAATGCGGTTGCGCTCCCACACCAATTTGTTTTGACTCTATGGGGACGATAATTAGCGGCCTAACTTCCTAAAGTCGTTGAGAAGCGGAAGAGGTTTGCTTAGTCGCAACGTAAGCACCTGACTGATCTTGCTGTCGCATTGCCGACTATACACTGTAGTACTGTATAGGACCGGCAACATCCGTTCAGAGTAGCCTAGGCTAGGTCGAGAGAAGAGGGAAGAGAGAACAAGGTCTTTTCCAGAGAATAGTCCCGCCGGCGACATTGATAACCACGTCCGTTTTAGGCGCCAAAGTGCTTGACCGAGCCACCCACCACGACCAATTCAGTCTAGAACAGGATCACCGTCGAGAAACTGAGCTAGAGGCAACGAAACTTCCTGCAGCGGTGTCCATCTGGATATCGACATTGGAGTGGAACAGAACAAGCTACACTAGATAAGGCCCCTGCACCGCAAGCGGGGTCTTACATGGTTCGCAACCCTGCGGACCCTCACACCAACGGCATGAATCAGCAGTCTCAGCACCTACGTGAGCCCGGTCGGTCCAGAATTCCCTAGAGGTCTTAAATTTTTTCCTCTAATCTCACTGCTGGACCGTTGCTCTAGGACGATTCGCGTCGGGAAGTCGTTGGCCCCCAGTTTCCAACTTGCTCAAGAACTTTGCTCTGCGGTAGGACGACAGCTGACAGCGTTGCTTTTTGCACCTCGGCCATAAAAGGTAATTTATTGGAGTTACACTGCACGTGCAGCGAGCGCCCCAAAAAGAAACAAGTGACGACACACGTGCATGCTTGTGATGTCAGAAGTGACGTCTTTCGTTAGACGTCACTTCCCAATCTCCCGTCACAACGAATAGCAAATTAAGTTATTTACAAGGATTGATATAAAGAGTCGTTTTGCGATCGCTTTTCTCCCCAACCTGATCCTCCGTCTCATCCAATGAAGCGACTAACGCGTCGACTCAAGGGCGACTCCTTCCGTCACGCGACATCCCATCGCATCCACTTCGACGTCCAAAAGGTACAGGCGCTCGACGAAAATCAGCTTTGTCAAATCGAATCGCCGAAAAAAAACCCCTTGTCCACGTCACGCAGAGCATCGAGCACGGCTTTCCTCATCGCCCGTCGACGCTGGCCTTCGACGAGACGCTCAAACTCATCTTCCTCGGAACGAAACACGGCGATTTGCGAATGTTAGTGAACTCGCGATCACGCCACTGTGCGGTAGTAAGCCTCGCGCTCTTTTTTTCTTCTACGAACGTTTTCGGGGAGATCGAGCGAGCGAGCGAGCAACAATTCGTTACATTGTCAACGTTTCTTTTTGCTCGAGGGTAGAATGGGAGGGGCGCGCGCGCACCTGACCGCCTGCATTCCGCCGTTGCTAACGCCGTCGGCGGTGTTACGTGACACGTTCGGCGAACGAATTTCTCACAGAATACGCGCGGCGCGCTCACTCGAAACTGCGCGCAACGCGAAAAACGAATTCGCAAAGAATTCGTGACGTCACAGTGTCTTTTTTCGATATTGAAAATGGAATGATGACGTCACGCATACGAATTCTTTTTTAGGAACACGTGTTTTTTGTTTGACGTCACTGATATTTGGTATTTTAGTTACGGTCGGCCTGGAGTTGTTTATACGGGCGTTCACGACGAAGATACCGCCGTCTTGCAAATTTTGCCCAACGGTGGAAAGGTGGAAATTATTGTTTGGCTTTTGGGGGCCGCTCTTGGAGAAAGGATTTTCTGTATAGCAACAAGTCATCACGTTGTGCCTGGACAGTGTCATCTACCTTTGGCAATTGTCCGACACGCAGAAGCCGAATCTTCGTCTCGTGAATCGCTACCGATTGGCGTCGGCGAGGTAAGGGAGAAAACTGAAAGATTGCGCTTCAATGAAGAATTAAATATTAACAACAATAAATGTACTGGAGTGAACATAATATTAGGGAAAATGAATATATATGATGTACGTCTCTCTGCGTCGCCTGTTACGTCATTTTCTCTCCTTTAGTTCGTTTGGCGGCGCAAAAGCGATATCCGTCTGTTGCCTGCCCAAGGATTCGCCCGTTCTATACGTGGGAACGGAAAGCGGCAATCTCTACACTCTTGTCCTTGAGGATTTCAAGCTGAAAGAGCCGATCATCTATTGGAATCATGCAACGGCGGGGTGAGCGCTCTTTTTGACGTCATCTGATATCACTTTCACTTTTCTTTTATGGTGTACGTCTTTTCAGGCTTCAGTCTCACACGAAACTTCATCCAGGGGCAATCGAAGCCTTGGAACTTCATCCGAGTCATTCCAACAAGGCCAGCGACTCCGCTTTTAATTAATTATTTAATCAATATTGTTGAATTTCTTAGATTTTGATTGGCTTTGAAAAGGGTGCAATCGTTTTGTGGAATCTCACAACGAACAGACCCGAGCAGTCATTTAGTCCACTTCAGGTTGGTCACAAGTTTCTCACACGTGATTTCTGCATCAATTGTGACCTTTTTTTCAGTACTTGGAGTCCTTTTGCTGGCACCCAGACGGCAAGCAATTCATCACGTCGCACTCCGACGGCAGCTTTGCAGTCTATCAAGGAAATCGTGCTGGAGCACCAGAGAGATCGTTTCCTTACGGTACATGACGTCAAAAAGTATTTCACGCGCTTATCGTTTTGCTTTCGTAGGCCCTGCTTCTTGCAAACGCATAGAGAAGATTTTGTGGAGAGGAAGTGACAGGTACTGTGTAATGATTCCTGAATTAATAATCTAATTTTTAGTTCTCCTAGTGATCCTCTTGTTATATTTTCCGGTGGAATGCCACGTAGCAATTACGGCGATAAGCATTGCATCACTGTGATGCAAGGAGCTAGTCACGTGGCTCTGGATTTCACTGCCAAAGTCATCGATTTCACATGCGTTTCTGGTATGAATGAACAAGGCTGATCTACCAGAAAACAACCCTTTGCATATGATTAGATAATGGTTTGCCCACTGCCTTACTCGTTTTGACGGAAGAAGAAATCGTCACCTTTGATTTGACGTCACCAGGGTAACTATTTATTCTACAATGGCGAGTTGAAAAATTTTATTGGATCTCTGTGTTAATTAAAGAATTCCGGAAATTCCCAAGCCTTACTTATACAGTCTTCACGATTCTCCAGTGACATATTTGACTCACTGCGCGTCAGTTCCAGAAGGGCTTTGGTCTGACTTGAAGCAACTCTCGGCACTGCGAAGAAGCAAGGAGGTGAGAGATGCAGTCACGCGTCTCATTGTCATTACTACATCTCTGTGACATTAGGATTGGCCTATAACTGGAGGCGTCGTACTTGAAACGAACACGCCTACAAGCAAAGATTTGATTATAACCGGGTCAGTTCATCAATTAATTATTTACTTTGAGACGATGTATGATGAGCGTTTGCTTTTTTTAGTCACGAAAATGGTAGTATTTGCTTTTGGGATGCATCGGAGGGCAAGTCTCCCCAAATCCGTATGTTCCATATTTTGGAAGTTCGTTTTTCTGGCAGTTTACTTGCGTCCGCTTCATCGAGTCAATTTATCCGGACTATTTTACTCGCCTCGCGATTTCGGCGACGACTACGACGACGACGCTAGAGACGACGAAAAAGACGAGAATAGAGGCGACAACGAGTCGGGCGGCTCAAACGAAGTGCAGTGGCCGCCGTTTCGACGAGTGGGCACGTTCGATCCGTTCTGCGACGATCAGAGACTAACCGTAGTCGAATTGGCATTCTGTCCCCTAACGAAAGTCCTTGCCGTGGGAGGCTACGGTGGCTTCGTCGTTCTATCGACGCTCGATTTGAGAGAGAGAGAAGCGTCGCTAGCTGTACGGAATTAATTATATTGATTGTATGCTTTTTGGTTTCTAAATGACGCCGCGTCTCTTTCTAGATGCTTGATATTTGTTATTCGCCGTCGACTGAAGCGTCGAGGTTGAAGGGCGGTGCTAAGCCGTTGAGATGCCGGTTGTCTTCGCTTCAGTTGAAACCGGGGTTTCAGCCGTCGCTGTTCATCTCCTGTCGACCCGTCATGCCCGTCACGAGTCTTAAAATATCGTGCGACTGGGGCCTGTAAGTACCGTTTATATGAAGAAAGAGTCGCGTCATTTTTTATACATACGTGCGTGTTGTGCAGATTGGCTGTGGCATCGAATCGAGGCATTGCTCTGATTGACTATTTTCAGAAGCAGCTTGTTCAAGTAAAATGCACGGCAACAGAAGGTGAGATCAAAATGATATCTAGTAGTCTATATCTACTGTACATTGTGTCATTTGTTTTGTAGACGTTCCGGATCGTTCTCTGTCTCGCTTCCAGTCGCTCCGCAAGTCGATACGAAACTCGTTTCGCCGTCTTCGCAGTCAAACGCATCGTCTTCGACGACCCGTCGCCGACGGCAACCCGTCGAAGAGCGGCGGCGACGGGAAGCCTCGAGGCGGCGATCAACCGTTGCCGGAACAGAATGCGACGAGACAGCGAAGAGAACGACGAATAACGGCCGATACGCTAGGATCTCGTTCGACGCTCGACCAGAAGAAGGAGCAGAGGGGAAACGGCGTTAAGACGTCTCACTTCTCGAATACCTATGCTTATGGTAGTCTATAGAGACTTAGGTTTGCGTTTGCTCTTTGACGTTTTTTTTTCTTCAGGTCCCTCTAGTTTTCCTTCGTTGTGGGCTGGAACGGCTTCAGGTCACGTCATTTCTTTCCGCATTCACATGCCCATTATGGTTCATCGGCACACGCTGGCCGTTTCGGCTGAGCAAACAGGTACACGGGAGGTAAAGACAAATCTTTTGTTTATGAATGTATGTTTTTTTTTGTAGCGAAAGAGTATCATCTTCATCATGGAGCTTCCGTCGTTCGCATTGTCACATTGGATCACGCGGGAAAGACGATTTCTGGCCAGTTTGCCGTCTCTGCAAATCTAGCACAAGGCAATAATAATAAATGAAGTTCTCACGCTTGCATATTCAATGAACGCTTTCTCTATAGCTCCTGATATGACTCCGCCTCACTATGCTGTTGTTGTATCAGAAGAGCAGATCAAAGTAGGGAGGGTATAGCACTTGGGGGCAGTGTCTGTTATCGATGTGGTGTAGGTGATAGCCCTTTCATCATACAAGCACAAATATAAGCAAAAGCTGTCAGACATCAATGCAGAATCATTTCGCCACGCCACAGTCATGAAATCCCCAACAGGTAGTGCCATCAGCGAATAAAGTATATTGTTCAATAATTGTTCTAGGATTTGAGTACTTGGCATGTCTCACTGTCAAGGGCGAGTTGCTCGCCTACTCGCTTCCAGATCTTCGTCTTCTCTATCGAGATCAACTAATTGATTCAGACAACGGTCGAGGAATTCATCGCTTCGTTTTCACGTCACACGGTCAAGCGTTTTACATGTCGTCACCGTCACAATTGCAACGAGTGACGTTTCATCCCGATACCGGGTAACTATGGCAACCAAGCCCATAATCAAAAGCCAATTTATGTCTTAGCATCTACCCTCATTGCGCATTGGAAGCGGATAGTTTCCGAAAAGAAGCTAATCACATATCAAATGATAGAGTAGTCAATCATGTTTGTGCCAAGCATGTGTAGAATGTAATTAGTACCATTTTTAGAACGGCGGGTGTCGACTATCGAATGGGGATACTGGGCATTCAGACAGTGATTTAGCCGCTGTCGGTCAGGAGGAGACGTCTTTAGACAAGGGTCGATGCAGTTCTAGGTATTGCAGACAGTCGTAGCTATGAGGGCAGTGGCAATTTTTGTCTTTTTGTGAAGCCAATGTTCATCGAGCCAGTCTCCCGTTGGAAGTGTGGATGACGACGCTGTGCAAGAGATTAGCATCGACGCAGCTGTCAAAGCACAGAACACGTGGACTCGCACATCAACGGTGAGTTGAAAGTTGGAATAAGTTAAAGCATCTTGTTCTATTTACGTATCGTTTATTTGTGTGCAAGTCTTTTGATTTATTGAACAGTACCCATCGTTGATTAGCTAAGGCAGTATATGTCTAATACCGGTATCTTATATAGAAAAGCGTTGAAGAGAGGACGAGTGCGTCTGCAAGAAAAGCTCTCACAGAGAGGTCCTTCAGTGATGCAACTGGTAATGACTAAGAAATTGCAATTACTTGGATTTGCTTAATTGGCTGGCGCGTTTCAGATGCTGTTGAGGCCGCTCGATCTCGTCCTCGCCATCCAATGGATCATAGACAAGTACAGTATAGGGTGTTTAGATTTTATGACGTCATATTAATGGCATGCTTGTTCGTTGATAGGAACTACGTGAGCGTGGTCAAAAGTTGTCCGATATCGCGGCAACGACTTCGCGTCAGGAGAAATCTGCTGGCGAATTCGCGGAGAATGTAGCGGCTCTGGTTGAACAACACGAAAAGAAACCCTGGTGGAAATTGTAAAGTCAGTGGACTGAAAAAGATGTCCGGTGTCCTGATTCTATCGTAATTTATTTTTAGCTAAGATTTCGTTTCTCGTTCTTTCATTGTAATGCAGTAGTTGGAACACTGGTCTATTCAGAGTCTTTGAGAATGATGAGGTTGGTTCGTAGTTACAGTTTTTTTATACATTAGGACACAGAATCGTGTGAATAATGAAATGCTATTGAAATGACTACGGACGCGTGCAATTACTGCCAAATACTACATATATGTTTGTATTCAGATTTGACCAGTCAAATTTGATTACGCGCCACGCCTCACTCTGTGCTCACTCCGCGCGCTAAGACGGCAAGCATGTACGACTATAGAAAAGAGTACCGGCGTCTTTATTTCTTGGCATCGCTTGATGCTACAGTGAAGAAGGTATGAGTAAGGGGGTACCTTGTTGCAAGGTTTTGGACCGCTATTTAGTGGCATCACGGCGAGAAAACGGCGTTGATGAAGGCGTGTCACGAAGGTGCGGTGTCCCAAGTGAAGGAACTCGTCGTTGAAGGGACGAAGAAGCCGGGTTGGATTCATATTCACAACGAGGTAAACAAGAAAAAGCAAGAGGGACGTGTGCGCTCATTTCTTTTTTGTGGCTTTGGGGGGTTAGAAAGGCGAAACAGCTCTTCATTTCGGATGCTTGTCGGGAAACGCGGAAATCTGTTCAATTCTCATCGATAACGGAGCGTCGATTGAGGCAGCTGATAGCGTTAGTCATGCAGCCAATGTGATACGCGGAACCGTGGCTATTGAGATTGCAGGAGGGAAGAAGACCGTTGCACTGGGCGTGTGAACACGACAAATTGGAAGTTGTCAAATTGCTGCTTCATCGAGGCGCCGAGCTCGAAGCACAAAGAGGAGGAGGATATTTCGGGCGGCCGGTAATTTTCTGAATAATAAATAATTAATCAAATAATTAATTTAGACGATGGATTATTACGCAGCGACACCTTTTGTGATGTCATCGAAGGCCGGGAATGTCGAAATTATGAAATATCTAGTGGCAGCGAGATGCAGAGTGAGAGCAGTGGATTATGTATGTTCTTGATTTTATTGATTGCATAATAATACCGGTAATCGTGTTTTCTAGTTTGGCTATAATGCATTGCATCTTGCTTTGAGAGGAGGAAAAAGGGAAGCGGTTCAATATTTATTATCTGACGTTTTTCAAGTCAAAGATCTACCCAAAGAGGTTTCTTTCACAAAACATAATGACATGAATTGATAATGTTTGTAGTGGGTGTGCACTGTCTTTCATTGTGCCTGTCAAGGCGGCTTATTCGAAGTGGCGAAGACGTTTGTAAAAGAGCACGGTTCTCAGATATTGGAACAGAGAGACGAGGCAATTAACAATCTAATCAAATGTACTTATGTTGATTATTGTATTTTAAGTTCGGAATGACGTCATATCTGAATTGTGTGACGAGTGGCAATTGGGAATTAATAGGATGGATGAAGAGCAGAGGTTGCAATGTTGCAGTCAGAAATGGGGTCCTAAATTGATGTCACTTCATAGATTACGTAATTATGTACCGTATTTTTGTAGTGGGGAGACACGGCTCTTCATCTTTGTCTGATGTGTGGAGACGAGAATGCATTTTTGCGTCTGTTTGAATCTATTGCTAAAGAAATCGGTAAAACCATTTCAAAAGGAAAAGTGAGTCGTTGAAATAGTTAATCACATACAGAATATAAGCTCTTTTGTTGTAAAACAGGTGTCTTGTGCAGAGAAATGTTTGGAAATCCGCAATGACGTTTGTTGTTATAAAATGAGTAATGGTTTCATTGTTGTCAATCTCATTAGGATGGTGAAACGCTTTTTCTATTGGCTTGTAAGAAGGGGCTACTAAAAGCGGTTAATTTCCTATTGGAACTGAATTGTCGTTGGCAGGCAAAAAACAAAGTAATTTGTACGCGATTGTTAGAGGGAATGAATTTTCGTTAAAATTAATTTGCGTAGTGGGGAGCATCAGGTCTTCATGTGAGTTGTGAAATGGGACACGTGCCAGTTGTCGAAGTTCTTTTGAACAAGTGCGAATTTGATCTTGACAAAACCGATGACGTAGGAGCAAATTGGTCACAGCATATCATCTCATTGATTTGACGTGAATATTTTAGAAGGACGAGACGGCACTGATGAAAGGTGCCAGAAGTGGAAACTTGACTGTTGTTCAAATGCTAATGAAAAAAAAAGAGCAGTGGGATTTAGGTCATCGGAATGCTGTAAGAGACACAATTGAGGCGTAGTGTTTCCTAATCTATTTGTGTGTCAAAGGAAAACGAATCTATTTTCACCTTAGCGTGCAACGGACGCGAGCCAGACGACGATCAAGTGGCGCACTATTTTCTCAATTGCGGCGATGCCAATTTTGTAAGAAACAGGTTTCGAATGTGAAAAGTACTAGAAGTGATTTAGGATGGCGATGGTATGCTTATGGCCGCTTGTCGCAGCGGTCTTTTGTCAATTGTTGAGCACCTTTTTGAACGTGGCTATTCACTGAATCAACGGAATGAAGTACTCCAATGTCAAGATTACTTTCAATTAGTAATCATGTACATTTTTATCAGGCTAAGCAGTCATTAGTCCATTTGGCTTGTGAATATCGGCAGTTGGAAGTTGCTCACTTTCTCGTCGAGCACAAAGTGGACTTGGACGTAGTAGATGCCGTCAGTTCATTATAAAGAAATCGACACGCTCTCTTTCTGATAAAAGTTTTAGGAGGGATATACTGCATTGGCTTATGCGTGTGAAAGTGGACTGTTTAGCATAGTCAAGTGTCTTGTGCAGAAGGGTTGTTCTTTGACTGTGAAAACAAAGCATTGGGTGAGGCTTCGTTCTAATGAAAATTGAATTATTGAAAGTGTCTATAGGGTCAGGGTTTGCTACATTTGTGTTGTGGCGAAAGCGGAAATTTGAGCGTGGCAGAGTTCCTTGTTGAACGTGGAGTTGAAATTCATTCAACTGATAACGTAATAATTAAACTTGTTGTAAATCATATATACGTATATATATATATTCATGCATATTAGGACGGTAAAACACCAATAATGTTGGCATGCCAGCGGGGTAATCTTGCGATTGTTGAGTATCTTCATCGTCATGGATCTTTTTCGCTCACAGTCCGTACAAAGGTACGGAGTTTGCAGTACTACCACCTCTTTGGCTTCATTTTGGATTCTAGCAAGAAACGGCGTTGTTTCATTTGTCAATTGGTTCCAAATATTGTCCTTGGGGGTCGCCAAACGTGTCAAATTATTTGATTGGTATTGTCTCCAACGACTACTTGAGTAAAAGTGACAGTGTAAGCTAAAGTACATATTCATAAGACAATTAGAGTTTGAGTTTAATTTTAAGAGGGGCAACACTCCATTGATGTTAGCCTGTGAATCAGGACTTTTATCAACTGTGAAGTGTCTCGTAGCGAGAGGCTGTTCTTTGACGACGGTGAGTTTTCTATTTCTCATGTGTTAAGCGCATCGGGGATTCTATTTATAGAATGGAGAGTCACTGTTGCGTATTGCTTGTGAAAACGGACATGAGCACGTAGCGGAGTATTTGCTTAATTTGAACATTGATTGGTATCAATTAGATGAGGTAAATAGATATCGATTTTGTACCTAAAATGAACGTCTCGTAATTCTAATTCTATAGATCACTTCATTACAAAAATCAGCATTCATGGGTGGAACTGTGAATGTTCTAAGAACGCTTTTAGAGCATCGTCTTTCTCACACTGGCAGCAAAGATCAGGTTGTGTGTGACAGTGAACATTAGTCTGTCGGTATTGTACGTTCATTTGTAGGCTTGGTTGTCGTTGCTTCCTTACTTCTTCAACAGTGAAGAAGCGGCAATCGTTCTAATGAATAGGGGAGTAGTTGAAATGGTAAAGTAGTACTATCTTTTATCACGTAACAATGAGTATGTTTTGGTAAGAGCGAAGAAGAGCTTTTCAGTATGGCCTGTGAAAAGGATGCTGTACGTGTTTTTGATCGTCTTGTTGAACGGGGTTTTGATTTCACGCAGCAAAATAAGGTTACCAATGTAGCCGTTTAAATTCATAATATTATTCATTATCTCTCATTGCGTAGGTTGATCTAAGGCATTTATCTGAGAATTTTTGTGTTGGTCATGTTCTACTGGATTACTGCTTCAAGTATGACAAATCAAGTGACGTAAGGGCTTCTCAATTTGTTAATGCAAATATTGTGAATTACGTAATTATAAGGCTCAGCTCAAAGAATCTCTTTTGAAGTTTGCTTGTGATAAAGGCATTCTTGGAATTGTTACCAGACTTCTTGAACTCGGGTTTAGTCTTGAGTTCAAAACGAAGGTACAACAGGATAAGTACGCTCACGGGGGATGGGGTTTGAGAATAATTGAGATGTATAAAGGATGGAAAAAATCTTCTTCATCTGGCTTGCAACAGTGATCACGAAGGTGTCGCGCATTATTTATTAGATTGTGGAATAGCAGTAAATGAAATTGACGAGGTGATTGACGTGTGAACGACTTTTGTCAGGAGATAGACGTTTAACTGTTTAGAACGGCGAAAGTGCTTTGATGATGGCGTGCAGAAGAAATCATCTCTCGGTTGTGAAGCGTCTTGTCGCTAACGGGTGTTCTCTTTCGCAGCGAACGCGTGTTAGTTTTCAACGTGATTACCTGATTGCTAAGTAATTAATAAATCTTTTGGGAATAGCTTGGTGAATCGTTGCTCCACTTATCGGGAGGGGTTAAAGTTACACGATATCTTCTCGCCAACGGAGCAAACGTAAACGACAGAGATGTTGTGAGCACCGACACGTACCATGGTAATTTGAAAGCAGTTTCGTGACGTTTTTTATTTAGCGAGGCAATACTCTGTTGATGGCAGCATGTTTTCAAAAAGATGGCAAGGCTCTACGTTTGCTACTGAAACAGCAAAATTGTCTTGTTAATGCCAAAAACGAAGTTGAGTTATTGTAAAGCTAAGTATGAGTCGATGACTTTGGACGTTGTGTAGAATCAACAAACAGCGTTGCACAATGCATGCAAAAGAAGAACCCATTATGATATTAATGAAACGATGAGCATTATCAAAGATTTACTTGATAGTGGCGTTGACGTTACTGTCTTTGACAAGGTACAAACAGTCATTCTATATAGCCATCACGCCAGCTTTGTTTCACATTTAGTTTGGTGTGGAAGCTTTGTCGTATTTTCTGGAAAATTTAGATTACGTTACTAATCATTCGTGTCTCGAGACACTCAAGAGACTAGTGTTAGCCGGAGCGAGTGTAACAGCCGTATCAGTGGTATATAGATTAGTACTCGTCTCATATACTTTTTAAGTATTTATATAGGAGTCTAAGGAAAGCGTTCTTCATGTCATCGCCAAATATTCAAGATTTGAAGAACCTCCTCGGCTGTTGAGACTGACGGAGTATTACGACTTCTTCATTGAGAAGGGAGCAAATCCTGATTGGCGCGATAACGTCAGAATACCGTTTAGTTAGCTGCTTCAAAGCAGATCTCTTTTAGGACGGAAAGCTTCCGTACGAGTACGCTGCGGGAGAGATGAGGAAGACCTTACGAGACGCTTGGGTAAACGCACGATTCTTTGATCGCCGTTTTCTCTAATTAATTGGTATTTAGAACAAGTGTCAGTACTCGAAATTGCTCGAATTGGGAATAACGAAGCCTTCAAAACTTAAAGTGTGTCTAATCGGCAAGGGAGGAGCAGGAAAGACGACTCTGATGAAGTCGTTACGACGCAAACAAGCGGAAGGAAGACTCTCGTTCGAGAGCGAAATTCGCGTCGACGATTCGACGGATCCTTCTCTTCGTACGGCTGGCGTCGACGTCGTGAGAGCAATTGTCGATGGGGCTGGCGAAGTGGTGTTTTGCGATTTCGCCGGTCAATCGAATTTTCACAAAACGCACAGTCTTTTCTTGTCGGAGTCAAACACGCTCTATCTTCTCGTCGTCGACTTAACCGAATCGGAACAAGAGATACGATTCCGGTCGTCGTATTGGCTGTCGCTAACGAAATGCAGCGTTGGATCTTCAAGCAAAAACAACGTGATAATAATTGGAAGCAGAGGAGACAAGACCGATGGACGAGGCGTGATGAAACGTCTGCTTAATTCACTGAAGGCTAAATTTGGAAAGTATTTCATTTTCTCTGACGAAACGTTCGTTCTGGATTGTCGTGTAAGCGTGTCAGAGACGATGCAGAGACTCCGAGAATACATTGGTCATGTGAAAGAAGAATGCATCGAGGTTTGATAGACACGAGGCTTACGTTAGTTAGGAAAAGCATAGTTTATATCTAGAGAGCGACGGGTGTTCCTAAAATTGTGGACGAAATTCAGTCGTCGTTTCTTCACGAATTGCGGGAAATTGTAGAGGCGTCGGATCCTCTTGTTTCCCTGGCAAATGCAAACCGTCTTCCTCACTTTATCAGGTGCGTTTAGCTCGTACTCTGACTGGCACTCTGACTATTGTGTTTTAATTAATCTTGCTAACGCAGATTTAGAAAGGTTGAAGAGGACGAAGAGGACGAAGAAGAAGAGGAATCGTTTTCTATACGTGTTGAAGATGATGAGATACTGGACGAGTTGGACCTTTCCAAAGAAACGGTATTTGTCGTCCCACTCAATTATCAGATTAATTAAACATATTGATTCGTACCTCGCTGTAGATAAAAGCAATGAGCTGTCGTCACTTTCTTCGAACCGGCTTCTTTTGTCTTCTTATCGATTGGAATATTTTCAGAGGCCTACCGAAAGATACACTGAATCGCATCGTTCAGTTCCTCGATGGGATAGGAGAGGTGAGCTAGTATTGCGTTTGTAATTCTTCTACAATCGACAGTTCTAGATTATTGCGATTGACAAGTACGTTATCTTGAATCCGTCTTGGCTGTGTCACAACGTCATTGGTCCTCTCATGTCGCCTAATGACTTCCCTATTTACATGGAAGAGATCGACGACGGATCAGTGAGCCTTGAGCGAGTCAACGAAGCACTCCGACAATTTAACAAGAATAAGCACATGTCTATTGATGAAGTAATGGAAATACTTTGTGCTCTCGAAGTGTGTTATCGAGTGCCCGACAAGGAGAACGCTTTTCGATTCCCAGCTCTTATAGAAGAACGACTCCGAAACGCCATGTGGAAACACAAGGAGGATATGACTGTATATGTAGGCCGTCGCCTTCAATGTAGAGACGATACAGACATAATCGTTCCCGGAACGATTCCTTTTCTTCAGACGCGATCAGTCGTGTCTCTCGATCCATGTCCAATGATCTGGAAAGATGGAATGGTCTTGGAGAAGCTAGTGACTAATTTCAAAATTGAAGGACTGATCGAATTGCACGAAGGAGGAGACCAGATTGACATCGTCGCGCGCGGTCCCGTTCTCTCCGAAAAGGAATGTTTGGAATTTCTAGAAGAAATGGTTTCAATGACGATGAAAGTCTTAGACGAAAGAAGTCCGGGCACGATACTAGGTGGAGATTTATACTTAAGTGCGTCGTCGCTTCAAGATCTCGTCAAGCATCCCCTTGCATATGATCGCGCGGCAATTGACAGAGCGGCTGGGGGATCGGTGACAACAAGACGTGGACGCTCGAAGTGCACAGACACGTTAAGGAAACTGTTATTGATTCCAAGTGATCATTACTGCATGCTGTCAAGAAATGTCAAAGTGAGCATCGAGGCGTGTTTCAGTCGAGTGGACTTTAGCCGTGTTGGCGTTGAACTTGGTCGGAAGCTCGGCATGCCGATGGCAGACGTGATGATTTGTAAAGACTGTCCTGGACGTTTTCTCGCCAGGTGGAGCGAGGGACTAGACGCGAAGATACCCTTGTTTGCATCCTGTGCGCGTGAGTTGGGCTTGCGAGATATTCTTGCCGTACTACGCGACGACGTTCCGTCAATTGAAGTTTTGGAGTGTCAAGTACACTTAGAATTTATTGTGCTATACTGTATTGTGTTATGCTGACAACCAAATTTAGGAAGATCCGGTCTCGCGTTCAGGAGATGACCACGCGGCACAAGCAATCGCTGTGACGTCTGATTCATCTGATTGTATGTAATCAAATTGAATGCTTTTTTGCTCACCTTTGCTGTAGGTGTCTCTTTCGAGACTCAAATAGTCGAGGAGAAACACATCAACGCCTTGAAAAGCTCAATAGTTGAGAATGAGGATGAATTAGTCGAACTGGCTATGGCGTTTGGCTGGAAGCATGCTGAGGGACAGCAATTTTGCACCGATTACAAAGAAAAAAAGCTTCGTATGAAGTTTTTCCTTTTGGTGGAGAAGTGGACTGCGAAATTAGGTGAAGCGGCCACAATAGGAAAGCTGATCAGTGCTTTAGGTGATATTGAAAAAGGAGGAAAAGCAAAAAGAATTTTGGAGTCTCAATTTCAATAGTGAGTAATTAATCGTACGTGTTCGTCTCCATCGTAGTTACATTGATTGTTTGCTACCTTCTTTAGAGCCAGTGAGTATTGCGCGCACATACTGTAGTAATGTACCTTTAGGTTCTTATTGTTAGAGGAGTACTATTTTTAGTGAAAACTATAGCCTCAGTATCATATGAGTCACAGTTTGGCTGCTTTATTCCCCAACCACTTTGTTTTAAATTTTAGTAAATTTATGGGTATACGTAGAGATATCCGGGTACTCAACTACATGCAGAAGACGTTCGGCGTTCGGACGTCGCTCGGGCCTATGCTGAGTCGTTCGTCTACGTCTTCCGATTGCATGGTGCCATTCTGATTGCAATGGCACCTTCGATGTTTGCAGTAAGAAAGGGGGGCCTTATTAGATCAGGAAACTAAATTTTACTACAGTAGGCACACTTTTTAGTAGCCACCCTATCGTTGTTAAACCTGCATTAGTCCGTTCTGACTGTTGGATTTTTAATCTGTAACTTGAAAGACAGCCTGTCAAACAATAGCATGTGTAAAAGAGTCTGGGTCGAGCTCGGCCAGACCTGTACATACTAGTAGAAGTACGGGCTCTGATTTACACTACATCTTAAGGCTGACATCCGCAGTTAGTTAGTGCAGGTCTCTACCTAGGGTAGGTTAAATGCTCCCAACGCTCGAAATAAAACGCTCATCTACTGTCTACAGGACTTTATTATAAATGCACGTATCACTCGTTCTAACGCTAGGTAAAGAAAAATAAGAAAGTCTTTCTACCCTCGCTTATGTAAACCATTTCGATGGCCTTTTTGGACCGTCTGTTTTCTTATATCCTAACACCCGCAATCAATGAATGTCATTCCAGCAAAGCGTCAGTAAGCTTACCTTTTTTCTCTATGGCAGCTTGCACCTTTTTATCCTCTTCAATTTCCCTAGAAGAGAAGTAGGAAAATTGAACCTTTTCCTCTATGTATTATTACCTCAACCGTTCCTCTTCAAGCTGCTCAAGCAACGTGTTTCTTTTCTCAACTAAATCAATCATTTCTTTAATGAGTCGTTCCTCTTCTCTCCTATCCCGAGCCGTCTTTTTGTTGTCTAAAAAACCCATAGTTGAGTTCAAAAGTGTTAATTAATAAGTATCATAAGAAGTAAATCTCACCGGGTATGGACATTTTAAGACGAACTTTAGCTTCAACCTGAGCATGCTTTTCAACCAATTCCAAATCACTGATACTACAGATAAAGGCTTATGCACAGACCAACCGGACTAACTAACGATTATTTTTTCTTACATGTAGACTAATTCTCCTTCACGTCTGATGAGCCGATTTTTCTCATTGACCAACGTAAACCACTCACTCATGAGCTCGTCGTCGCCATCCTCCTCCTCATCTTTCTCTAAGAAAAAACAAATGAAGTGACATCTCAAGCAGATTCTCTTTTACCGTCCATCATATTCCTACACTGCTCCTCCAACTCGGGCCCCCTCTCCTCCAACTTCTTCTGCCCCATTCTCAACTGATGCAACTCCTGACGCGCCTCGATCAACGTCATCTTCTCATCCAACTCTTCCTTTCTCTCAATCGGAGGCGGCTTCGGCGCCGGTCGCTTTCCCGCCGGCCCGCCCGTATACGGAAGCGGTCGTTCGGGCGGCGTTCTCCCCGCTGCCGCTTGACTCCTCTCGATCACCTGCCGTCGACTGTACGCTCTTCCGCGATCCGTCAGCTGCATACGCGATATCAACGCCGGACTGCCGGCGGGACGCGGCGGCGCCTGACGCTTCGCCTTTCGTTTCGTCTCGTTCGAACTGACGTCTTTTGGAACGACGCGCGGCTGCGGTGGACGCGGAGCCGGCCTCTTGTTCGCCTTGGTGAGATCTTCTCTTGAGTCTTGACGCGGCGGCGACGGCGGGCGAGACGGACGCACGGGAGGCGGCGACGGTTTTTCGCCGCCGTCGTTCGTCGGCGGTCGAGGCGCAACTCGTTTGAGTTTCACGTCGAATGGCTTTGATTCAGCCGGCTGCGCGACTTGATTCGACGGCGACGAGGGAGCGGAACGTTTGATTCTGGGCGAAGGAGTCGGATGAGACGACGTCTCGTTTTCTCCTTTCGAAGGGTCTTCTTTTTCAGATCCGGTCTCGTCGGTTTTCGGCTCCTCCGAGTCGGCTCTATCTTCGTCTTTCCTTCGCCACGGCGATTTTCTTCGCACGCGCGATCGCACCGCTTCCAGCTCCTTTTTAACCGCGTCCTCCTCCTCCTGTTTTTTCGGCGGCGGCGCGCGGGGGCCTACCCTCGCTCGAGGCACCGGCTTGGGCAGCTCGTCTCGCGCCGCCGCTCCTCTCGACGCGGGAATGGGAGAACCGCGCGGTGAAACGCGCGGGGAGGCTCGGGGTGACGCGTGGGGTGAGACGCCAGATAGGATCTTTTCTTTCGCGAGAAGAAATTCGGGTACGGTCTGATCTTGATTCTCTTTTCTAGGCGGCGGTTTTTGGACGTGAGAAATTGGGTGTAGGATCGCCGCTGCCGAGGGGGGTTTGTTCTCTTCTGCCGCTGAGGTCTTCTCGTCTGACTTTTGCGCCGTTTTTCTTCGTAGCGATTTTCTCGGTGGAGCGACGGGCATGGCATCTTCAGGCTTGCTCATTTTTTTTTCCTGGGGAGCGACGGTCTTCTCTTGCTCCGCCTTTGCTTCGTCGACGCGTTTTACTTCCGTTGACGGCTCAACCACGACGTCGTCTCGTTTCGCTTCCGTCCTCTCCGACTTGACGTCGGATTTGTCCGTAAGCTAAGGAAAGAAAAGCAAATCACCATGTCGTTTCCACGGTAACCATCTTCTTTACCTGTTGAGGTTGAGAAGACGGAGGAGGGGAAGAAAAGAAGTTTCGTCTCGCTATATTCTTTCTTGACTTCGACTCGTCGACTTCCTTTGCTGCGACCTTGGACGTCTCCTCGTCGACTTTCTTCTCCGGTTCCTTTGTCGTGGCCTCCACCTTCTTCGCTTCCTTCTGCTGAAGTCGACTCAAGAACGACGTTATCGTCTGAGCGGCGGCAACGTCCGTTTTCCCGCCCTTCTCCTCCTCCTTCGCGACGTCGCGAGACGGCATCGCCGCCACCTCGATCGTCTGAGAACGCAACTCCTCTTTATTGTCATCACCGGTCTTTCCCCAAGCAGACGCCGCTAACCCCACTTTGGTGGTAGTCTTCTCATCAGTCGTAACTACTCTATTTCTCACAATCGGTTCACTCTTCTGTTCAATAGGAAAAGAGCGTTCGTGTTTCGTCGCCGCCGTCGCCGTCGCCGCCGAATCGCTCATCTTTTCGTTGGCGGAACCTTTGCCGCTTGGCTTTGGGAGTCCGCCGACTGACTCGCTTTTCTTTTCGCTCTCGTCGACCTCCATCTTTTCCGTCGTCTTCAATCGTGACCGAAAAACGAACGGTTGCTTCTTTTCCCCAGTTGGATTCGCCGACGCTTTTTCTCCGTTCTCCCGTCCCACTCTATCGCTCGCCGTCTTCGCGTTCTCCTTGCCAGCGACGTCTTCCGGCTTTTTCTTCTCTTTGACTACTTCCTCGGTTTTCTTCTTTTTTGCGGCGGTGGCGTTGGCGTTCTCGGCGTCTCCGCTCGCCGTCGTGCGAATTCGTCCCAATCCAGCACTCGGCGTCATTCCGTTGAAATAGTTGTAGTACTGCGACACGTACGTGCACACGCTCAGCTTGTCGGGAACCTTCATGGCAACCATGTCTTCAGCATCAAGTAGCGCACAGATACCAAGCTTTGACTCGGCGACGTCAAAAGCCTAGATCAAAAAGACGTAATCAATAGTTGAGTAAAGAAATATCCCCCTCCCACGGAAAGATCCACATAAAATAATTAAAATATAAAGGACTCAATCAACGCTGATTCTGATTATCCATCAAGTGCTTCATTTAAAAAGGTTTCCCGGATGTGAAGTTTATTCTTTCAAGTTTAATTAGTCGCCCAGATCCGGTTTCGGATTATTACCAGGCTATTGTTTCCCGCGATGTCGTTCGGCGAAAGTGATTCGAAGTCGCTACGAATAGGACACAGTGAAAGGGGGCGAGCATCAAAGTAGACTGATTCGTTTACATGAGATCGGGTCGGTATCGGTGAATGATCGCGCAGAATGCGAGGCCGTCGCGAAACGACGTCGTCATGTTGGTAATCGAGACGTTCGGATAGTTCTCGCACTGTTTGGCACACCAAGCCTGAAGAGCACGTACGCCTTTTAGCGCCATGAAAGCGGAGGTCAAAGTCCGAGAAGAGGAAAGGCCTATACGGGGAGTGCCGTTTTCCACCGCCCGGATATTCCAAGTGCCGCCAAGCGACGACGCCGTCGCAAAGCTCGCGAATAAAGACTATGAAAGTGGCGGATTATTAAAAAGTCGTGCACAACTTAGCGCCCCTTGGCTGCACGTAAACATAAACAGCGTCGCGTCACATGACCCTCACACAACGTCACACCTACGCTCCAACAGCACTCCTTCGTTTCCCAGTGCAGCAGTCACCGTCTACGGCCTGAGACAGCGCGATGAAGTCGCAAATGCAGTGTCTTTTCGTCATCGCGCTCGTCGCCACGTCGTCGGCGTGCAGCGATTGCGAACGAGAGTGGAATCCGCCCGAGTGCAACGAAGACGTCGTCGCCTCCACCGCCACCGCGATCCCATCGCCGAAACGACGCGAATCGAGCCTATCGATATGGATCGCGACGCTCGCTTCGGCCGCTCTCGTCGGCGCGACGGGCATTTTTCCCCTCCTACTCATCGGTCTCGATTATTCGCCGACGAAATCGCCGTCGCTGCATCGATTTTTGCTCAGCTTCGCCGCCGGAGGCCTTCTCGGCGACGTCTTCCTTCATCTCCTACCCGAGACGTGGGCGGCGCAAGCGCACGGCGCCGGCGCGAGCGAATTGTGGATTATCGGCGGCTTCGTCATTTTTCTCGTGATCGAGAAACTCGCCAACGAATCGTCGTCGGAGGAGGAGAAGGCGCAAGATTGCGATGACGTCACCGATACGACGACGACGAATGCTTCGCAACAAAAGCTAGACGATTGCGATGACGTCAATGGAAAAGTTCGTCATCGTACGGGTGCAGTGCAAGAGTCACGTGACAGCGACACCAGTATTTCCAACGGTGACGTTGTGACCAAGGTGAATGTAAGCGGCTACCTGAATTTGGCGGCAAATTGCGCTGACAACATCACCCATGGCCTTGCACTGAGTGCCGCCTATTTGCTCGGCTTCAAGGTGGGCGTTCTCACCACTATCACCATACTCCTGCACGAGCTGCCGCACGAAATTGGCGACTTCGCCATTCTTCTCAACGCCGGTTTCGATCACTGGTCGGCAGCCAAGGCCCAGATTGCGACGGCATCCGGCGGTCTTATTGGCGCCGCGGCCGGTCTCATCGCTCACGATTTCGCCAATACGACGGCGTGGATACTACCCTTCACGGCGGGCGGATTCGTCTACGTGAGCATGGTAACCGTGCTACCCGAGCTGCTGAAAGAGACGAAGTTTGCTGACACGTGTAAACAATTGATTGGCATTACAGGGGGCATGCTGCTCATGGGCGCGGTCACGTTTTTGGAGTGAGCGCAGACCAGCCACAGTCTCACGACAGTGCTAACTGATTTTCGCGTATGTTTGTACGTAAGTATACGTGTGGTCATTCAGTGTTGTAGAAGGAGTTAGAGCTGACATGTCTCCTCCAGTTGATTAATAATGTGAGTTTTGAATTTCGCTCTGATTGCGTTGAATGCCATCACGTTTTCCGGCTCCTCGTCTCGCCAAAACGCGCTGAATTTTTGAAACAGAGTACCTTGGGGTAGACGATTTTAATTAATGATTTCAGTTTAACTTGTTCTTACAGTAGACTTCGTGGAATTGCTTCATGTCAATTTTACGTTTGGATGCTTCGCTGTAGAGATGTCGTCGAAGACTCCCTTCACGAAGAAGCTCTAGAGCCAAGCTAGTCAAATTGATTCCGACTACAGCAAAGGAATACCTAAGAGAGCAAAGTGAATACATAGTCGTTTAGACACCTACTTATTTACCCCAATTTGGGATGATGAGAGTGAGATAAAACCTTTCTAGCTACGTCACCATGTTCTGTAGAAAAGTATCTAAAGTTGATAACACATAAAATAATACAATACCCCTTTATCTATGTCCTTACACTAGATTCTCTAAGCTCAATAATCCCATTCCTCTAAAATCTGTGGCTGGATTAGTTCCCTGAAATCCTATTTCGCCCCATTGGCTTGTGTGACGAGACTGAAGCTCTTGGCCTGGCATTAGAGCCGTCCACAGCTAAAAAGAGGTAACTTTAAAAAATTAATTAATTAATAATTGGTCATTTGCCTGCAGTAATAATTTCTCGTGCACTTCATTCTCTTCAGAATACTTCACGCCTCTTCGCTCTTCAACCTCTTCGAGCAATTGAGACGCGCTGGCAATTTGAGACAGGCAGACACCAAACGCTTGAGCAAAACTAAAAAAACAGTACAGTAATTTGATCTGAAGCGCTCGAGGTAGACTCTAATGCCTTATGTTTTTCTGAGACACTATCTGCTTAACGTTGAGCACGTGCTCGACAGCTTGACCCACGTCAGTTCCAGGATCTTCGGCATAAAGTCTCAATTCCTTGATTAGAGCAAAATGATAAGGAAGACGATCGATTTTTTCTAAGTTCAGCACTAACGGGGTTTTTGGACAGCCGCAGCGATTTCTCTGCAAAAAAGGGCCATGAAAAGCAGCTGGCGAGAAGAGGAATTTCGCACCGATTGCACAAGTTCTCGCCGCGCCGAAGCGTTCGAGCTCGCACACGCGTTCCAGTTCGCATTTTCGAGTCAGAAGTCGTAGGAACCATTTGAAAATACCACGCCATCGCGATGCCAGCACAGTTCTCCACCACGACATTGCACAGAGTAGAAGTAAAAGCCCGGATAAAAGAAAACTCCGGAAGCACACCCAAGAAGAGATTTCCCTTCAAGAGGGCACAGTCAGAGCTCTAGCTGCAACAGTGCACCAAAGGACTCTCTAGGCAGTAGACACAGGATGTGCTGCTGCGCGGGAGATTCCCAAATCAATGCACGCATGCGCCAGTAGGCAGAAAATGACTGCAAAGGCGAAGGCTGACAAGCTAGGCGTTATTCGCGTGCCATACGATCGTCTCCTTGAAGTGGCGGAACGTCTAAAACCGCCAGAAGACGTCCAGCGATCCACGCGAGGCGTCTTGACTCTCCCCAAGCTCCCGAACGCCGTTCACGAGAAAAAAGGTAAAAACGGCCTTCTCGAGCGTCTCCACGAGCTCGAAGCGACCCTCACGGACCTCCTAACCCGCTATCCCAAACGCGAGCACCCGAAAACGCTCGAAATTCGACGCGAATTCGAAGTCGCGTGTCGACGAATCATAGTCGATTTTCCCGACGTCGCCTACGCGGAGGACGTCGTCGATCTCGCGTGGAAATCGGCGTTCTATCAAATCATCGAATGGATGAAAAAGTGGCGCGAAACGAACGCCGCGGAATCGATAACGAGTTTCATCAAATCGGCTATGGAATTCTACGAAAATTTATTGGAAGAAATTCGAAAAGAGTCGTCGCTCGATTTCGACCGATACAATCCGTTGATCACCGTTTCGCCGAGCAAGAGACGAGAACGCGTCGCTCATCTTCACAGTCATAAAATTCTGATGTGTCTCGGAGATCTGGCTCGTTACGAAGTCTCTTATTTGGATATCGCCGATTATGGATTAGCGAGAAAGTATTATTTGAAAGCCCAGAGTCTCGTGCCGCGTAACGGCAAGCCTTATAATCAATTGGCCGTCATCGCAGCGTTGACGAATCGAAAACTAGACGCGACGTACTATTACGTGAGAAGTTTGGCCGTTTCGAAGCCGTACGTGAACGCGCGCGAGAAGCTGATGGCGTTGTTCGAGAGCGCAAAGAGACGGGAGAAACATATGACGCAGGAGGAGGAGAAGGGGAGGAGACGAAACGAGAGAAAGACGACGACTCAAAAGAAAGGTCGATCGTCGTCGTCGCCGAGAGAAATTTGGATTTTTGACGGTTTTCAAGTCGACGAAGAAGGGGAGAGCGTCGAGTTCGAAAACGACGGCTCTCCGGAAAAGGACATTTCGTCTCCGTCTTCGCCGTCGCCGTCGTCGTCGTCTCTCAAGGGAATCGTCACGCGTTTTCTCACGCTCCACGGCTTTCTCTTCACTCGCGTCGGCTTGGATCGTTTTCCGATTCTCCTTTGTCGTTTTCTCGACGATTTCCAACGCTCTTCTGCGACGGCGTTCGATCGTAAGACTCTTCTTCACATGACGTCGATCGTGATGTATTCCTCGTGGAATAGTCGCGAGTCGAGCTCTCGCGTCTACGCCGTTCAACTGGCTGTGCGTTATTTCGGCGCGCTCTGTCGTCGGGCGCACGACGAGGACGCCGTCCACCGAAGCGACGTTCTACCCTCGCTGAAAATATTGTCCGAGTGGATGAGATACGACGATCGGACGTGGATGCGGTTGTCCGATCGCGCCGCTTTGCCTCTGCAGTCGTTTTGCCTTCTAATCAATTCTCTGCTATCTGATATTGATGATAGTCTCGAAGACGGTGATCCGTCTGTTTTAGCGTTGGACGAAGACGTCCTTTTAGCCGGTTTTTCTCCCCTACAGGAGTCGCACAGTCGAAAGGAAAGGAACTTGGACGATCGCGCTCGAGGCGACGCCGTTCGACTGGAGTGTCTCAAACGATTCGCCGAATTTCTGACGACTCATCCCGAGCCTCTTCTTCAACGGTCCAATAACGAGTACGAAGTCATAAAGAACGGCGTCGTCGTCGCAGCGTCGAGCGATTCGCCGACGCCGAAGCACGAATCGGAATCACAAAACGAAAACGACGTCGAAATATTAGGCGAAGAAGCGTCGACCGATTCTTCCGACGCCGTCGACGACGACGACGCCGTCGGCGAACTGCTCGCAAAGAAGCGAGCGCTCGCCGTCCAAGTGGCAAAAGAGCAGAAACGCGAAGACGACATTCGCGATATCGTCGATCGACAGAAGGCGCTCGTCGCCGCCGCGACGAGAACGCCGTCGCGAATTCGCCCGCGATATCTCGTGCCCGACACGAATTGTTTCGTCGAGCATTTCGACTTGATACGAAGAGTCGTCGACGGGAAGAAGTTTGCAGTGGCGATACCACTCGTCGTCGTCAACGAATTATCCGGCCTATCAAAGGGAGCCGTCAACGACGACGACGACGCCGCGGAGAAGGAAAAACGAAAAGAGCGCACGACGAAGGTGGCGACGGCGGCGAGCCTATACGTCGAGACGTGTTTCGCGCGCAAGTCGACGAACGTCAGCGTTTTGACGAGCAACGGCAATCGGCTGTCGACGCTCGCTTTTCGCGATCAGGACTCGTCGCAAATTTCCGGCAATAACGACGACATCATACTTGAGAGTTGTCATCGTCTGAGTGACGTCGTCGAGTCAACGACGGAGAATGACGTCGTGCGAGAAGTCGTTCTCGTGACGGACGATCGAAATTTGCGCGTGAAAGCGCGCGCGAAAGGGGTTATCGTAACAAATATAGGAAAATTCGTCAAAATGGCTCAAATCGCCTGAGGTAACTACACCATTGAAGCAAGACACTGAATACTACGTAAGTGCATATGGTACAGAAAACGAATGGCGTGGATAAATAGGGACGTTTAGTCACTTCCATGGGGTCGATATCGGCCTGGTTCTGCCTGGCGGCGGTTTCGTTGACGAAGCTGTACTTCTTGCGCTGCTGGCCAATCGGCTTTGAGAAGGAGTCGTGAAGCGACTGCTGGCTCTTGATGACGAAGACCCTGTGGGGAACGTCATGGGGAATTTTGTTATCAAAATAGTTATTTTTTAGGTTATGATTTTACCGCTTTCAGCCAATAAAAGATCGTCCAGACTATTTTGAATGTGAACCAAACCTGAGGTAATTAAAAATTAATAATGACGTGGCCCACAAGACGATTAGATAACAGGATTTATGTAATTGAGGTTTTAGATATTCGTTCTTACTGTCAGAGGAGAATCCTTGGGGGTGGGAAACAGGAACAGTTGGCTGAGAAGAAGCCGTTTTAAGTCTGGAGCCGCTGCTTTGCCTTGCCGTGGCTCTCCCCGTCTGAGGAGGAGACGGACGGCAGCTTTCCGGCAATGGGCCGGACACCAGTCCTTGGGGAAACTTCTGACTCAGCACCTTTAGTCCTAGCGTCAACATTTTCATCCAAAACAACGTTGCAACTTCATCCCCATACATCCCCATACCTCCTGAAAGCATGAAAACGTTGTCCACTTCTCGTTGGACGAACGTCGTGGCTGCATTAGGAGCAATGCGCTCGTCTTCGTCGTAGAGAATGATAATCTTTCCTGGTTTGTTTTTCTGCGCGAGACAGACAGTCTATTATATCTTTAGGTGGGTTCCTAGCTTCCTGCGTTACGTAGGTAAGGATTTCCTTGGTGAAATAATTGCAACTTCGCGACAGCATTGCCATTGGATAACTCAAAGCTAAGTACACGTCATAGTGAACGCACTACACTTAGAAATACAATCTTACCTCCTATTATGTGACAAGCATCATAAGCATCGCGATCTCTCACGTCCAGAAGCAAATATGGGGAGTCAGCTTGAGGTGTCTCCGGTTGGACGGATTTGGCAGGCACTTCTCCGACGCCTCTCACAAAGCTAAGAAATTAAAATCACGAGTAGATCAATAATAAATAAATAAATAAATACTAAATAATATACTTGATTATGTTTCTTCTCTTACATACGTAGGAGGTTATACTCACTCAGATAATGTTGATCTTGCTGTCATACTTCCATCACCTTCCTCATCTAATTTTGCAGTCTCTGTGTGGCTTTCAGGTAAATTTAGATGAGGTACGACTCCTTCGTCGTCTTCGTAGTAGTCGTCGTCGCAACCGTCGTCGACAAAAAGAGACCCGTGAACTTGAATCACCTTATAAGGTAATGTTGAATTATCGAAATTAGAAAGGACTCTCGCTTTCCTGACCAATTGAGCGAACGTTGCCACTTTGATTCGTCGAAATATTTCGTCTTTTCGATACCTATAGTCTAAAAGAAATTTATCCAACAATCCTGGTTATAATGAAGACTTGCTTTTCTTGATGTCTTCCATTTTTTCCAAATACTTGCTAAGGCTAGCGCCTAATTATTAGAGATGCCCGTCAGGCAAGTCTAGAGAAGGCTACTAGAAGAAACCTGTGTCGACTGTGGCCTTCACATGCTTGTATCGTGGATTTTCGGGAATCCTTTGATTCAAAATCTACGAACGTCACGAAAAATTGCAAAATATCGGTCGCAGCACATTTCTACATCTCTTTTCGGTTTGGGTTTTGCTCGACTTGTTGTCGCCGACATCGCAGCGCGTCGAAATGCGCCAAAGAAACACTGGGAATCCGGGAGAGCCAAACAAAAGAATCCGGGATAGCAAATTAACCACGCCTCCCTTTTAACTCCGTGTTGCAGCGATTTCGCTGTTTCTAAGCAAAACTTTTGCAAAAAAGCGTAGAATCCAAAGTAGATAGCCGCAGAAGCGAACTCGAGAAGAACTCCACGTACCTATACGGGACAGTGGGAACGTGCGCCATCACCTCCAGTTACAATTTTTTCTCTGTGAATGGATTCCAGATGGTACCCGTGCCTCTGGTGCGAAGATCCAGCCAAAGCGACGCGTTTCCTTCCCGCCCTGACGTCGAAATGGCGACGAGGCAGCGCGTGGATCGACGCAATGACTCGAGATCTCGCGTCGTGTCGCGAATGCGTCTTCGCCTACCACGCGGCGCGAGAAGCAGACGCCGACAGCGACTACGGCCATCGATTGTTCGACTACGACGTCGACCGGCTAATTTCGTCGCTCAGAGAACGCCTCGCCTTGCCAATGGACTACGATGAAGACGACGTCGCGAATGAGGGGCGACTTCACACGATGCTGGCGGAAATTCTCTCCTATCCGGAGTACCTTCTGGACGACGACGTCGCGCGTCTATTCGAGCTGGCGTTCGAGGAGTACGATGAGACGAACGACGAGGAGTTAGAGGCTGAGGAAAATTTCGCTGGGTTGTATCTATTACTCGTTCATCCGTCTTATAAGGTTTGTACATTAGTCATTTATTTATTTAGAGGTGATTGGTTTTTGATACGCGTTACTTTTAGATTCGACGATGGGCGCTCAAGTCGGTCCGAGACCGAGGCATCGTCGACATGATTCGTTTCGACGAATTGGAATTTTCGTTCAAAATCGTCTTCTCGTGCATCGACTGCGCCTCGACCGTTCGCCTTTCCAGTCCCGATCTCTTTCCTCCGAATCATCTCTTCGGGAAAGCCTACGACGTCTGGATCGGCATCGCGATGCTTCTCGTCTCCATGGACATTCAAACGCTTCGGATTCGTTTTCTCGCGGACGACGGTTTTCGACGCGTCGTCTCGCGAATATTCGACGTTCTTCGAAGCGACGCCGTCTTATTCTGGCCGATCTTTCGCTGCCTGGTCATCCTTCTCGAACGCGCGCGTGATCGCGTGTGGACGCTGGCGCCAACCGTCCGACCAGAAATCGTCTTCGACGTCGTAACTACGCACGAGTCGTACGTTCACGAATTGGAGCGAATGTCGTCGTCATCGACGACGAACGAAGAATCTCGCCTTTCGGCCGTCTCTCTTGCCGTCTCCGACGACGAAGCGCTGACGAACAGCCAAATCGCGTACACTTGGACGGGTCAATCGTCGTCGCGAACCGACGGGAGAAGTCGCTTTCACGCGGCGACGTTCAATTGGTTTCTTCCGTTTCTCGTGTCTCTAAGCGACGAGACGGATCGGCGTGTCGCTTCGAAGGTCTTTCCGTTGCTCGTCGGTTTTCTCGTCGACGCGCCTAAGCGTTACGGTGGCGGTGGTGGCGGCGGCACGTCGTCGCCTCTCTATATCAAGTCGAGATCGATGCTTCTGCAGCTGATCGTCTATTGCGTTTCCGAGGAAGCGTACGACGTCATCGAGTCGTCGTCGCGCACGTGGATTTCCTTTCTCGTCGATTGCGCCCTGTTGAAGCGACAGGACACGTGGTCGGACAATTCTTCGCTTCCTGCGCACGATTTTCCGCCGATTGCGACGCGAGCGCGAAATACGATCAGTTTGCTTCTGCGCAAGGGAGACGTCGCTTCGACGGCAGGGCGACGATACGAAGAGCTGATACGACCGCGATTTGATAAACGCTCGAAGGATACGTGCTACGAAGTTTATTGCATGACGAAGCAGGAACACAAACTTCTTTGTGAATATCTCGTTCTCACTGTGAGCAAACTAGCGGCCAAATTATCGCCGCAGCGTTTCAATGACGACGACGACGACGACGACGCAGAAACGATTCCGGAAACCGTCGACGAAAGCCACGACGAAAATGTTGAAATAATCGATCTCACCGTCGTATCTTCGCCCGAACTATCTCCCGGCGAGAGGACGGTCAAGAAGCAGGAACCGGAAGAGGAGGAAGATGACTTTATCAGTGTCGTCGGTCAACATCGCGGTGGCAGAAAAAGAGCGGCTCTAATAATCATATCGGATTCGTCTTCGTCTTCAGAAGACGAACTAGTTCTTTTTAATCCTCCCATAAGAGGTCACAAGAGAGGAAAAAAGAAAAACGTTATTCGTGATGATGATGACGACGACGATGATGATCTGTGGACTCCTACTGCTCCCTTAAGTAAAGATGCGCTGGCTGTCGAGCCCTCGTCAAGAGAAGGCAAAAGAAAAGTTGAGCCGTCCTCGCCTGCGCGTCACGTTTCCACACCGTCGTTCAATAAGAAGGCGCAAAAGCTGGAAACGGTCGTGCAAAAGCTCGCCGAGAAAAAGAAACCTGAAAAAAAAGAGGACGCGTGGATTTCCACTCGAGTGACGCGGCGAACCTTTAACGAGGCGCAAGGCGGCGCGTCGTCAAGAACGGACGAAAGCAAGCTGTCGTCGCGCGTTTCCGATAAGAAGTCGTCGGGGAAAGGGGCGACTTCTCTGGCAAAAAGCGGCGACGACGAACAAGGCACGATGACATCTACTTCTAATAAAAAGGCGACAGTGAGCAAGTCTTCGGCGCTGCTAAAACGAGGCAGAAAACTGCTCGTGCCTTCTCTACCCGTGCTGCAGAAAGTGATCAGCGCACCATCGTCGAGCAATGAAGTGCTGCAGCCGCCTAGGACCTGCGTTTCCGTGCCGCGTTTTTACAAGGAGTCGTCGACCGCGAAAGTCGAGCAGCCGTCTGAAACTGGGACTCGTGAAGAAGCCGAATCTCTTTTGACAAAGCCGCCTGTATTGGAATCGACTCCTCGCGCCGATGACAGACGAAAAATGCCGTCTCGTAGCCAATCGCCTCCCGTCAGTGAAATCAAGCCGCCGAACCCGCTACAACCACCGTCGCCGGAGCCGTTGCCGTCGCCGGAGCTGCTACAACCACCGAAGCCGCTGCCGTCGCTGGAGCCGCCGGACCTCCTCTTTCTGGAAAACGACTTCGACGATCACGTCTGGGACGACTGGGACGATTGGGACGACGTCGATAAGCGTAAGAAGGAGGAGGAGGAAGAAGAGCGTCGGGCGAAAATGCGTCTCGGCCGTCCTGGTCCTCCGACGCGAATAGAGATCATCGAACCGCCGCGTCTCTTGAAGAAATCGCGACGACCGAATCTCGTCTCTTCGAGAGTCTCGACGACGTCGGCGAAAGCCGTCGCGGCGTCCGCGCACCAGCGCCTTCCGATCGAAACGAAACCGTCAAGGCCGCCGGATAAGAATCGCATGCTTTTTAACGTTCTCTCTTGGCGTCCCGACGATCTGATTGCGCCGCCGAAGCTAACGCAGTCGGCCGCGCCGGCTCTCGATCGCTATCGAACCGTCGATAAATTCTTGACGACGTTCGAGACGTTTATTCTTCTCGAAGTGTGGGAAGACGTCGTTCGCGGCAAGAAGGAGATGGCCAAAATAGCGACAAAAAAGAAGACGGCGACGGCGACGACGACGATAACGAAACCCGATTTCGAAGGCCGAGTCCGAAACGTGCATTGGATATCGAGCACCGGAATCATCAATATTCGTTGCGAGCAGCGAATATCGTTCAAAGACGACGTCGAGTCGCGACACGTCTTCGACGGCGATCTTGTCCAGTTGTCGATTAATCGCTTGGGGATTCCGCCGGTTTTTGCGAAAGTCGACAGCGTTACGAAGAATCGCTACGGCGGCGAGACTCTTCTCGTCGTCGTCTTTCAACTGAAACGGCCGTTTCATTCGCCGCAGGAGAACGACGGCGTTCACGCGCAATACGTCACGACGCTGACGCCCGCCGAGCGACGATACGAAGGTCTCGTCTCCGCGCACAGCAACATCCTTATACGCGATATCCTGAGTCCCGAGTACGGAAAGACGTTCGTCATCGGCGATCCGGCGAAACCGCTGACATTCAAAGATCTGAGCGTTCAGCCGGTCAAGGTGCATTTATGTTACTTCTAGTATAATTGATTTTACGTTTTTGCCGTAGTCGTTCAATTCGTCGCAGGAGAAGGCGATCGCTTCGGTGGTGCTCTCGTGTTTGCGAACGAGTTTTCGCGAACCGAAGATTTGTCTTCTGCAAGGGCCTCCCGGAACGGGAAAGACTCGCACCGTCGTCGGACTGGTCGAAGCCTTTTTGCGGGTAAGCATAGCTCAGATATTAGTCTACGATTTTTCTCCATACAGTATATTGTTTGTGACGACGTAGGAGGGAAGTCGGGAGTTGTCTTCGGAGAGTAGCCGGCTGCCACAGCCCAAAAAACACCGAATTTTGCTCTGCGCTCCGTCGAATGCCGGAATCGACGAAGTAGTTCTACGAATGATGCAAGCCGGGATCGTCGAACACGTCTCGGACGCGGAGTCCTCGTTTGCGTCTTCGCCAGCGGCGCCGTCGTCGTCCGCGAAATTTAAAGTTGTTCGAATCGGTCGTCTTTCGGCGATTCATCCGCTAGTGAATGCTATTGCGTTGGAAAACCTCGTCAGCCGAGAGCTATCGGGAGGTAGAGGACGACGCGCGTTTGCTTTTGTGGGCTTTTGAAGTCACGATTTTTCTTAGCTGTGCTGACGGAAATGGATGAAAACGTTGATGTCGCTAAAATCATGTAAGAGCTACTACTGGTGACTGGTATGCATAGAAAGCCTATCTAATGTGGCAGCAACGACATTGAGGCTGTTGACAAAGAGCTGGCCTCTATTCAGCGACATCATGATTCAGCCAATCTAGTAATTTACCTACCCCTATTGCTTTATCTCCGTCCTAGCGCCTGTTTTTTTCTGTAGCAACGTATGAATGATAGAATCGAAAGTCTTCGAGGTCAGCGAATGAGACTGGAGGAAACGAGAAAAAGGGTATTAATTAAAATCGTGTATTAGCTCTGAAGTGGCTTGAGCGTTAGGGCAGAAAAGAATAGAGCCCTGTTTTGAATTTTTTCTCTCTCCAAGGCAAGCCAAATTTCGAGGCAAAAAAGTCGACTTCACAACAAAGTGTATAAAGACATTCTTCTCAACGCGGACGTCGTTTGCGCGACCTTGTCTGGAAGTGGTCAGCATAAGGTGGCGAATCTTTTTAAAGAGAAGCGAGGGAACGGGTAAAAAACTGAGCAGAAAGAAAGGAAGAGGTTGATGTTTTAGATTGACTTCGTTTCAGTGCCATACCCCACTTTTCCTGCGTAATTATCGACGAAGCTGCGCAGTGTTCCGAAGTGGACATTCTCATTCCTCTTCAGTACGGAACGTCGAAATTGATTCTCGTGGGAGATCCAGCGCAGTTGCCGGCAACGGTCCTTTCTCAGGTATTGTTAGTGTAATTATTATATGATTTAGTACAGAGGCACGTTTTTTTTTGTAGAAATCAGAGGACATGAACTTGGGACGATCGTTTTTTGAGCGATGTCAGTCTCTGTTTGAAGTTTCGGAGTCTCGTGGTAAACATTTGAAAGGCCCTTTTCTTATTTATGTAGTTTTTGCTCCTATAGCTAATCCGGTTAAGATGCTGACGATGCAGTATCGAATGCATCCGGAAATTTGCCACTTTCCGTCTAAACAATTTTACGGCGGAAAGTTGCTTTCCCATCGGTAAGATGCGTCAGAAGTTTTTATGTCCTATTGGTTGACTCTGTTTATTGTCTTTGCAGTACCGATTTCTCTGAATCTTGGAGTTTTAGGCCTTACCTGTTATTTGACGTATCAACTGGCAAAGAAAAATCGGCCGGCGCGGGGTAATTTATCAGTCTCGTGTTCTCGTGTGTTTGATCCTTTCCCATAGATCCATTTTTAATGACATCGAAGCCTTGTTTGTCGCTCACCTCTGCACCGTTCTGCGACAAAAATTGACGGAAGCTAGTATTGGAATTATAACGCCATATAACGAGCAGAAGAAAGTGCTTCGAGCGACTCTTGCGTCGCGGTAAGTAACGAATGCAAGCACCACAGAAAGCATATAATTGTTTTTTCCGCAGCGGCTTGCGAGCCATAGAAGTTGGAACGGTCGACAGCTTTCAAGGAAGAGAAAAGGACGTCATCATCTTGTCGTGCGTTCGCGCCCAGAATCGAACCGGAGGCATAGGGTAATTAGGGATGCACCTGCGTATATTTGCTGGGCCCCTTAGCCTTATTCTCAGGGATGCACCTGCGTATGTTAGAGAGCTGAGCCCCTAATCTTTGATTTGCACCTGCGTATATTAGAGAGCTGGGCCCCTAATCTTATATCAGATCAACTCTGATTAGTTATAATTTGTCTAGATTTTTGGCACGTAAGCAGAGATTAAACGTCGCTCTTACACGGGCGAAGAAATCCCTGTACGTCGCCGGAAACCTGGACACCCTAAAGGTATAATAGCTAATAATGTTGCTGTGTACACGCAAGCTCTTTGTTGTATCACAGGTCGATGCTACTTGGAATTCTCTCATAGAAGACGGCTATTCGCGAGGCGTTGTCGTCCCCGCGATAAATTTGTCGTGGGCCGCCGAACGATGCTTGACATCGACGCCATTCGTGCCTTCGGGCCAACAGCAGCACGTCCAGTCGACCGCCACTGTCGCCATTCCAGCGAGCAAACCTCGCAGCGTCGCCGTCGCTAGCAGCCGTCCTCCTCCTCTCCCTCCTCCACCTCCTCTTGCTTCTATTTCTCATCCTCCTCCTCCTGCTCCGAGCAAAAAAGTTGTGCCGTCACAGCTCGATCGTCTTCGTCCTCCGCCTCTGATGGCTCTTCGTCTCAATACGGAGTACCGTCCGAGCCACTCGACGGCAACGAATACCGATCTTCTTCCAACTCCGGCGCCGCCGCCGCCGCCGACTCGCGCTCCCTCCTCAAACGAAGTGGTCATACCAGGTCGCAATCGACCGCGTCCGGCAGCGCTACCGACGTCGCGTCGAGCGAGTCATGACGACAAAGTTCCGTCTACTCACCGGGACCCTCAGCCCGTTCCTAAAGCGAATGTCGCGTCGGCGCCGGGATCGTCTGGATTCGGTGGGTCGACAGCGCGAGTCGCGCACGCCGGTTCGGACACGGAGCGGCTGCGGCGAATGGCGTTGCACGGTAAGTGCGTCCGGCCCTACGTCGTTGAGGATCGCGCGGAAAGGCGCGCGAAACCGCTCAGTCGATTGCAAACGTTAGTTAAGGACATGAATAAGAAGAGAAAGTAGTCAAATCATAGATCTATGGTCAAAAGATCCAAAACTTTTTTTTATATTTCGTTTTGTTGTGACGATTGTGTGAATCTGTTTAGTTCGGCCGATCTCTCTTGATCAATAACTTCGAGTTCGCGAATTTTCTAGCGATTAAGAAGTACATAACTAACTCTAAAATTACAATTTTTCTTGCTGTTACCTGTGAGATTTCAGCTTCAATTTTTGCTCGATATGCTTTGCCCTTGCCAATGGCTTCCATGTCGTCGAGGAATTGCCGTCGTTCTTCAATTTCTTTTATAACTGTAAGCGATAGATAGAAAGAGATGATACGTTCTAACGTAAATAATTGATTTATGTACCTTCGTCGAATTGGTCGACGTCAATTTCAACGTCATCGTCCACCGTGGGTTCCTCCTTCTTTCGTCGAGTTGGATCAATGTCACAGCCAAATGCCATTCGATTTTGCAGCTTCTCCTTCTCCTCGGACGATACGTACTCTACGGTAAAAGACGTGACGTCAAAATCAATAACCAATTACCGGTACGTATTTACTTCCGGGTGGTGGCCTGTAGAACGACGTCTTCTGCGCTTCCGATTCGAGAATGGCTTCCTTTGAACGAAGTCCAGATCTCTGCATTTTGGGGTCAGTTCTCTTTGCTTTAGTCGCGCTGCTCGTTTTCGTCACTTTTCGTGTAGGATCAACAATGGGAAGAGAGTTTCCTTCTGTCAGCGCGAGATAATCTCTTTCAAGACTATCTTGCCAGCAAACACTCACTAGTGACCGATTGCTGAAGTTTTCTTTGTTGCAGGTTAGTCAATTTCGACTCTGCCATCATTCCTAGGCGAAACGATTCGCACTTGAGGCGCCATAGGCACCCAATTTAGCTTACTCTTGAGTAAATCTTGCGTTTCTTTGCTGTACTCGACTCGCGGAGGATTGAACAGTCCTCCGCGGGCGACACTTTGTTCCTTTCGATGCGATGCCATTGATTACCTGTCGTTTGTATCCATGCCAACAGGTATTTTATCTCCGCGCACATGCGTGGTCACAACGCCTTCAAAATCGCGACGGTTCGCCTCCTAACCGAGCCATGTCAAGACGTATGCAGAACGCACAGCACAAGAATAAGATTAACGTTAGCTTCGTAGTGTGGCAGCATCCCTACGTGAACGTTTTCAAGCACTTCGGCGTCGGCGAGTGGAAGAAATGCTCGAAACAAGGCGACGTCACAACAACAATGGTAAGAATAGATCCAAAAACGTGCTCGATTCACGATTTCTACGCAGGATAAGTCGATTAAGTCGACGGTATACCGAATACAAGGATCAATACCGGCGTCAAACTTCATACAGGTACGCGAGAGAGTTTAGCATTGCTAAATCGATGTCTGCGTGCAACAGATCCCTCGCGTTCTGTCTCAATCGCTTCATCTGACGGGATCCTTCATCTACGTCCTATTCAAACCGATAGCAGGAAAATTCTTCGTCATTCACATCGACGTCACGACTATGGACCATCTCATCACACGCATATCCATATCAAATCTCTTCAAGGAACTCAAAGCGACGGCAACGAGTCTTCAAATCCCATTTATCCCAAGCTCTCCAGGTAAATTCAAAGGGGCTACTTTTTTTCATAATCAATATTTATCTCGTTTTAGTTCCTGGTGAGAGTCGGTGGGCGTTTCTCATTCTCGACTTGAAGTCGACTCTGACGAAGTATCAGAATCGCCGATACCAATGCGTCAAAAACGTCAAACTGTGCGCCAATCTTCTCGTGAAGAATCTCTTCACAAGCGACATTCTCTTCGATCCGATGATTCCCGAGAACGTGAAACGGCGTCGCGAATACGCCGCTCTTCTGCGCGAAGGAACGATGCCCGTTCCCAAGGAGATGGCATTTCCCGTTCCCAAGGACGCCGCCGAGTGGCTCGAACTCTACGACATCATGCGATTTCCCGACGAGAGAAATGTCGTTCCCGTTGCTATGTCGACGGCAGTAGCCGTGGAAACGACGAGGAGATTGATGGGGGAGGAGAACGTAGCTCCGCCTTTGCCTCAAGCTTCTGTGGAGAAGAAGAAGAAGAAGAGAAAGGAAATGACTAAGCGGGAACTGCCTGAAGTCGGGGTGAATGAACCGGTTAAGATCGAGGCTGATCATCGAGGCGAGATTCACGTCTATGCTGAGTCGGATGACGACGTCAGAATTCACGAAGTAACGTATATTCATTTGTGGTCGAAAAGTATTTCTATTTTTTGTATGAAAGGAGCCCATTGAGAATAATTCGAGTTTCGTTCAAGCGTCCACAAGTCGAAAGCAAAACTATAAGGTATGTAGTACGGAAGAAAGGATTTTGCCTATATTTTCCTTCTCGTTTTAGAGTCTTACTCCTGATCCTATACTCAAGCTACGGCACGTGATTGGTTATAGTGGATCGGCGTGTCGACAAGTAAGATTTGAAAAAAAATGATACAGATAAAGTATTTAGTTTAGGCAATTTCTAGCTTTTGTGGTCGCACGATTGCTGTGAAGTCGTCTTCGCTTGTCACGGCGTTATCGTTGCCATGGAAGCCGTCTCAAGACAGCAGAGATTTTTTATCGGACACACTCAACCCGTAAGCGAAACGAGAACAAAAATGATAGATACACGTATCTACCGCAAGAAAAAATCATTTTCTATAGGTTTCAGCTTTTTCGCTGAACAGCTCTTCGACCCTTCTAGCGTCGACGCAGAGCGGATCGAATCCCGTCATCCGCCTGTGGAACTTTCCCAAGGGCCACTCGCTGGCCATCATCCAATCGCAAGCGACGTCCCTCCACGCGATCAGTCTTTCCCACAGTGGCTCGGTGCTCGTCACAGTCGGCAGAGACACGCACGGAAAACACGTGAGTTCTCTCTCTAACAGAAAGAGATCGCCGGTTATTTATTGTATATTTTTTCTTCTTTAGTTTGTTTGTGTGAGGGACGTGTCGTCGGCTGACGTGACGTCGCGAAAGCCGAGGCACTTGCACTCGCTTCGCATCAGCACGATCTCGAAGGCGCACACGGACGTTCACGTCGCCTGTCTCAAAATCGCTCCCTTCGACGACACGAGGTTCCAAACGAGAAATTAGGTTGCATTAATTATATATAGCTGAAAATTATTTTCTGACTATAGAATGATTTCTTGCGGTCGCGACAACGTTCGATTTTGGCGCGTCAAGGACAACACGCTGCGCTCGTGTCCCGTCAATTTGGGCGAACACCATCAGGTCAATTTCACGGACATCGCCTTCGAATTGGCCTATCAAGCCAATCAGCCAATAGACGACAGAAAAATGTAAGAAATCAGTCATTCCCTTTCGAAATTATTGAATTTGGAACGTGCTTCAGATATGCGAGTAGCGAGTCGGGACACGTTTTCGAGATGAGCTATAAGGACGTGTGTCTGCTTCGCGTCGTTCCAGCGAGTCCGCTTCCTCATCCGTCAATTCCTTCCGTGGCGACGTCGCACGTCGATTCGGCGCATTCCGTTCGCTGCATCGCCGCCAGCGAAGTGTTTCTCGCCGTCGGCTCGGCCGACGGACTCTTGAGACTGTGGAAGACGGACTTCACCGGTCCATTTCTTGAAACAGGTATAAACGAATTTTTGAGTCTTATATTAGGACTCACCGCAATTCCCCTTTTCTATCTAGAACTTGAAGGCGGTGTTCTATCCGTCTGCGTGTCGTCGGATGGACTCAAGGTTGCCGTGTCATCTGATAAGGTAACGATTATTTATGCCCTTTGAAGGTGCATCTATAATTTTCTTTCGGGTCTAGGGTGACATCGGTGTTCTGGATGCTTCCTCGCAGTCCTGCACGACTTTGCTTCGTTCTCACGCCGATGCCGTTCTCGCCGTGGACGTCCACAATCGACGTCAGCACTTCGTCACGTCGTCAGAAGACCAGACGATTCGCGTGTGGAATCTAGCTCAGAACGCGCAGGCAAGAATATACGAGAGCAGAAACAAGACTCTTACGCAGTTCGGTCCCGTAGGAATTTGACTTTCAGGCGCCTGACGAAATTCCCTCCTGCATTGCCTATCATCCGACGCGCAATTGCTTCGCATTTGGATCAGACATCGGCTGCGTTCGCGTCTTCCACGTAACGAACACAAATCTTCTAGCGGAGTACAGGTAAAGAAGATAGCGACGCTGAATATTAATTAAACAATTTCTCTTTTCTAGGCATCACAGCGAGAGAGTCTGTGGTCTCGTCTTCACCCCGGACGGCCAGCGTCTGATCAGCTGTTCCACGGACGGTCTCATCGTTCTGTACGACTCCACCCAGCAATCGTGTCCAGTCGTACGCATTCTCGCCAACGTCGTCGCGCGCAAGCTGCCCGCCACGTCGTCCTCGCACGTTTTGGCCGTAAACGCGGCTAGCACGCAGGCGGCGCTCATCGGACCGTCGCAGTACGCCGTAACAGTCGTCGATCCAATCACACTCGATGAAGTAGAAATGACATACGCATTTTTATCCAATGAGCACGCAATTTCGTTTTTTAGGTTCTTTGTCTTGATATTGGGAGCGTTCTGGCTGAGCCCAATTCCGGCGGTCCGGCCGATTCCGAACTGGACAGCCCTACGCAAGTTTCCTTCTCGTCCGGTCACATTCTCGTCATGACGTCGCAGTGCCGACTGCTCAAGTTCGACTCGGAAACGGGACGAATACTGACGGAAGTAAGAATCGATTTTCCTCGCTGCAACGACGTTATCGCCTACAACAGGTATCGAATATTCACCGAAGCTCGTGTACGAGCATGGTGGTGAGTCCCAATGGAAAGTATCTGTCGACAGCCGGCGACAAAGTCATCAAAGTGTGGGATTATAAAATGAAGCTGGACATCAATTTCCAAGTACGTTACTCGGCCCCAACCCTCCTTACTCGCCTATCGCCAACCCATACTACTTGTTTTGACGGCCCTCCCTTGCAATAATTACTGGAGAAGAGACGGCTACACCGTCTTTTTCAACGCAGACGAGATGCCACATCATTTTGTCCGCACTCGCGCATTTTAGTCCCGTTATACTGTGAAACGTGCACAGTATCGGACATACCCTGCCCATTGGTTAGGTCATTTGACGAGAAACGGGTCGAATAGTCTAGCTACGTAGCGTTTTCGTCGGATTGTTTGCGTGTCACGTGCAGCGCACGTGCGCACGTTTGTCATAGAATCGGACGTAGCGCCTTGATTTTGCTGACCAAGCGTACTGCCGTAACTGCGTATGCGTTCGCTTTTCGCGTCCAAATAGCGACTCCTTGTCTTTAGAATAGACCCACAATGCATTTTGCGACCGATTCATCGCTTCTACTTCTCGTATTAGGGCATTTCGTAGCAACGCGACATTGACGTCATGCGTTGCTCAATATCGCGTGACAAGGCGTGTCTTGCGTACGTAGCACACATTCCGCTGTCGTTTTCGCATTTTGAATTGATTTACAACAAAATTTCGTTTGTTTTTGTCGGCAGAAATGGATTTGCGGCCGATTGGTAGAGTTTCGGTTCAAACGAAGCACTTTTTGTCACTTTTTGATCGTGAATAGCTGCAGTCATTCGTCCCTAGTCGCGTATGAGTATAAATACCCAGCGTTTACAAGTACTAATCAGATGGAGCAGAGCAGAGCTCGTGGCTAGGATAGAAGGGAGATTGGCAACACTCCCCAAGGCTTGAGACACTATGACCCGGTGGTCGTCTCATTCCTCACTTGACAAGGGTGTAACATTGCACGCCTTCCTAGTTCTCGCATCTCTCTCCCAGCTCCTGGGGCACCTCTGTCACCGGATAAACCTCCATAGCACCGTCTTCCGTGTGGTTTGTGTCAAGTGTCGGTTTTTTTTTCAAGTTTTTTAAAGTTCTCTACGCGAGAAGACCGTTTTTGCGGGCAAACGACGTGTCTCTAAGCTTTTCCCTCAAAGGGGGCCCCTTCCCTTAATCCACGAATATAGAAGTCCTTTACCCAAACCTTCAGACTTTATAGGCAAAGAAACTGGTCTTTACGGTTTACCGCCAGATTTAAACTCAGTTCCCAATTACTGCAGCATACATATAAGGAATACCGGTACGTTATATGTATGGTTCCCCAGACCCTCTTCGCACGCCCACCATTGAGTATTTCTACGACAGTGGATTATTTCTTGTACTAGGTTTTCATCGGACATTCAAGCGACATCAGTGAAATGAGATTCACTCCCGATGGATCGACTCTCGTCACCGTCGGAGACGCTATATTCGTTTGGGATTTTCTCGGCAAACCGACAAGGCAGAGGCAATGCTATAGATCGCTTTTGTGCGCAAGTACTTACGTCGTCGATCTTTAGAGTTGCTTGGAGCGACGATGTGACGGAAAACGACGGCGACGACGACGACGATCGTCTCACGGCCGCCGACTTGATTCCCCGCCGAGACGTTCCCGTTCCGACGCCGCGCTCTCCGCCCACGTCAAAACGATCACTCGTCCTTGACACGACGGTCGAAGCGGAGCAAACATCGGTGCCGCCGCGGCAGCTGCAACGTCCCCCGAGAGAAAACAGATACGAGGACGAAAGCGAATCGAGCTCGTCCTACGACGTCGCTGAGATTGTAGCTGCAGTGCACGATTTTTCCTTTTAGATTCACGTTGATGAGTTTTCTTCTATAGGATCCAGCGTTGCCTTCTGAAGAAGATCTCGGCTTGATTGAGGATATGTCAACGTCTGAGCCAATTGCCTTCTGTCACTTTCGCGCCAGGAAGAAGGGATCAAGTCTAGCGAAGGTTTCATTCCCACGACATTAGAACAGATGTGAGAATTCGTTTGCTTTTGTTTAGAGATGCTACGTCGCTCCACAAGACGAAGCCGGAATTCAACTTGATAGCGTTCTCGGATACAATGGAAATGGGCGAAATAATATGATTTGGCATTACCAAACAGGTAAAAAATATTGCAGTACGCAGTCGCAATTATTAGAGGAGAGAAGAATTTTTAGAGCTATTACATATTTTCTTAGGATTGTTTGCTTATAGCTGTGGATCGTTAGTAGTCGTCGAAAATCTGGCGACGTCACAGCAAAAGCAGCTGATTGGTAGTCAGTCGTTAGAGTGCACCGAGCAAATTTACACCGTTCTCTTCAGGTCACGTCGAGGAAATATCTACCATGGCTGTGCAACATGATGGACAAGTCATATTTATTGATTTGAGAGAGGATTATTTTCTAGCGTAGTTTTTTTGCTTCAGGTTCTAGCTTCGGCATCAGGAGCCTCGAGACGCTCTCCCAGTCAGATCAACATATGGGACGTGGCGACACTCACGTGCAAGAAGGTTCTTATAAATGAAGTATTCGTTACACGTTCTATGTGCAGTACGTCGTTTAGGTTCTATCATATCACAAGGCACAGATTGTATCACTGGAATTTTCACGTGACGACCAGTACATGTTGTCTACAGGTAAAGACGGATCAATATTTGCCTCACTTGCTTCTAATAATTATTTTCTCTCACACAATACTATAGGAGACTACGCGGAGCCCGTTTTGGCCTTGTGGGATGCGCGCGACTTTGACTTGCTCACTGTGGCGCGGTGTTCGCCGGCGGCGGCGTTTCATTCCATCGCGTGGAATCCGTACGTCGCCGGAGAGTTTGTCACTGTCGGTTCCAACGCCGCTGCTCTGCAATTCTGGCGAATCGAAGAGAAGGGTGATCAAGTAGAGTTCAATGTAAGAAACCAGAGAGAAATCTTGGACAAATTATATGTATATGCTTTTATAGGTTTTTGAGCCTGAAATTCCAAAGGAAATTAAAAGATCTGCGAGAAAGGTGAAAGAGGAGAAGCTTCTTCGGTCTTCACAGTTGTTTAGACAAAATTTTAGAATCGTTTTCTGGAATTCACGAGTCTATGTTATGCTGACGAAAAGACGCTCTACGTTGGATCAACAGCAGGTTAGCAATACGACGAGAACACGCAATAGAAATTTTAATTAGGCCCTTAGAATCAAAGTTTAGGCCCTCAATTTATTTTTAGGCACTTAGAATCAAAGTTTCCCTGAATTTATTTTTAGGTTCTTAGAATCAAAGTTTAGGCCCTGAATTTATTATTTAGGCCCTTAGAATCAAGGTTTAGGCCCTGAATTTATTATTTAGGCCCTTAGAATCAAGGTTTAGGCCCTGAATTTATTATTTAGGCCCTTAGAATCAAGGTTTAGGCCCTCAATTTATTATTTAGGCTCTTAGATTCAAAGTTTAGGCCCTCAATTTATTATTTAGGCTCTTAGAATCAAAGTTTAGGCTCTGAATTTATTATTTAGGCCCTTAGAATCAAAGTTTAGGCCCTGAATTTACTATTTAGGCACTTAGAATCAAGGTTTAGGCCCTCAATTTATTATTTAGGCTCTTAGAATCAAGGTTTAGGCTCTCAGTTTACTATTTAGGCTCTTAGATTCAAAGTTAAGGCCCTGAATTTATTATTTAGGCCCTTAGAATCAAAGTTTAGGCCCTGAATTTATTTTTAAGCACTTAGAAGCAAAGTTTAGGCCCTGAATTTATTATTTAGGCTTTTAGAATCAAAGTTTAGGCCCTCATTTTATTATTTAGGTCCTTAGAATCAAGGTTTAGGCCATCAATTTATTATTTAGGCCCTGAATTTATTTTTAGGCCCTTAGAATCAAAGTTTAGGCCCTGAATTTATTATTTAGGCTCTTAGAATCAAGGTTTAGGCCCTCAATTTATTATTTAGGCCCTCAGAATCAAAATTTAGGCCCTCAATTTATTATTTAGGCCCTTAGAATCAAAGTTTAGGCCCTGAATTTACTATTTAGGCACTTAGAATCAAGGTTTAGGCCCTCAGTTTATTATTTAGGCCCTTAGAATCAAAGTTTAGGCCCTGAATTTATTATTTAGGCTTTTAGAATCAAAGTTTAGGTCCTCATTTTATTATTTAGGCCTTTAGAATCAAAGTTTAGGCCCTGAATTAATTATTTCGGTCCTTAGAATCAAAGTTTAGGCTCTGAATTTATTATTTAGGCCTTTAGAATCAAAGTTTAGGCCCTCAATTTATTATTTAGGTACTTAGAATCAATGTTTAGGCCCTCAGTTTATTATTTAGGCTCTTAGAATCAAAGTTTAGGCCATCAATTTATTATTTAGGCTTTTAGAATCAAATTTTAGGTCCTCATTTTATTATTTAGGCCCTGAATTTATTTTTAGGCTCTTAGAATCAAAGTTTAGGCCCTGAATTTATTATTTATGCTCTTAGAATCAAAGTTTAGGCCCTGAATTTTACTATTTAGGCACTTAGAATCAAGGTTTAAGCCCTCAGTTTATTATTTAGGCCCTTAGAATCAAAGTTTAGGCCCTGAATTTATTATTTAGGCTTTTAGAATCAAAGTTTAGGCCCTCATTTTATTATTTAGGTCCTTAGAATCAAGGTTTAGGCCCTCAATTTATTATTTAGGCCTTTATAATCAAAGTTTAGGCCCTGAATTTACTATTTAGGCCTTTAGAATCAAAGTTTAGGCCCTGAATTCATTATTTAGGTCCTTAGAATCAAAGTTTAGGCTCTGAATTTATTATTTAGGCCTTTAGAATCAAAGTTGGGTCCTCAATTTATTATTTAGGTACTTAGAATCAAGGTTTAGGCCCTCAGTTTATTATTTAGGCTCTTAGAATCAAAGTTTAGGCCCTGAATTTATTATTTAGGCTTTTAGAATCAAAGTTTAGGCCCTCATTTTATTATTTAGGTCCTTAGAATCAAAGTTTATGTCCTCAATTAATATTTAGGTCTTTTGAATCAAGGTTTAGGCTCTCAATTTATTATTTAGGCCTTTATAATCAAATTTTAGGCCCTGAATTTACTATTTAGGCCTTTAGAATCAAAGTTTAGGCCCTGAATTAATTATTTAGGTCCTTAGAATCAAAGTTTAGGCGTTGAATTTATTATTTAGGCCCTTAGAATCAAAGTTTAATCCCTGAATTTATTTTTAGGCCCTTAGAATCAAAGTTTAGGCTCTCAATTTCTTATTTAGGCTCTTAGAATCAAGGTTTAGGCCCTCAATTTATTGTTTAGGCCCTTATAATCAAAGTTTAGGCCCTAAATTTATTTTTAGGTCTCTAGATTCAAAGTTTAGGCCCTGAATTTATTATTTAGGCTCTTAGAATCAAAGTTTAGGCCCTGAATTTACTATTTAGGTCCTTAGAATCAAAGTTTAGGCCATCAATTTATTATTTCGGCTATCAGAATCAAAGTTTAGGTCCTCAATTTATTATTTAGACCTTTAGAATCAAAGTTTAGGCACTGGATTTATTATTTAGGCCTTTAGAATCAAAGTTTAGGTTCTGAATTTACTATTTAGGCACTTAGAATCAAAGCGTTGGCCCTCAATTAATTATTTAGGCCTTTAGAGTCAAAGTTTAGGCCCTGAATTCATTATTTAGGTCCTTAGAATCAAAGTTTAGGCCATCAATTTATTATTTAGGCACTTAGAATCAAGGTTTAGGCCCTCAATTTATAATTTCGATTCTTAGAATCAAAGTTTAGGCCCTCAATTTATTATTTCGGCTATCAGATTCAAAGTTTAGGCTCTCAATTTCTTATGTAGGCTCTTAGAATCAAGGTTTAGGCCCTCAGTTTATTGTTTAGGCCCTGAATTTATTTTTAGGCCTTTAGAATCAAAGTTTAGGCCCTAAATTTATTATTAAGGATCTTAGAATCAAGGTTTAGGGTCTCAATTTATTATTTAGGCCCTCAGAATCAAAATTAAGGCCCTCAATTTATTATTTAGGCCCTTAGAATCAAAGTTTAGGCCCTGAATTTTGCTATTTAGGCACTTAGAATCAAGGTTTAGGTCCTGAATTTATTATTTAGGCCTTTAGAATCAAAGTTTAGGCTCTCAATTTCTTGTTTAGGCCCTTAGAATGAAGGTTTAGGCCCTGAATTTATTATTTAGGTCTTTAGAATCAAAGTTTAAGCCCTCAATTTATTATTTAGGTCCTTAGAATCAAAGTTTAGGCTCTCAATTTATTATTTAGGCTCTTAGATTCAAAGTTTAGGCCCTGAATTTATTTTTAGGCCCTTAGAATCAAAGTTTAGGCTCTCAATTTATTTTTTAGGCTTTTAGAATCAAGGTTTAGGCCCTCAGTTTATTATTTCGATTCTTAGAATCAAAGTTTAGGCGTTGAATTTATTATTTAGGCCTTTAGAATCAAAGTTTAGGCCCTCAATTTATTATTTAGGCCTTTAGAATCAAAGTTTAAGCCCTGAATTAATTATTTAGGTCCTTAGAATCAAAGTTTAGGCGTTGAATTTATTATTTAGGCCCTTAGAATCAAAGTTTAATCCCTGAATTTATTTTTAGGCTCTTAGAATCAAAGTTTAGGCTCTCAATTTCTTATTTAGGCTCTTAGAATCAAGGTTTAGGCCCTCAATTTATTGTTTAGGCCCTGAATTTATTTTTAGGCCTTTAGAATCAAAGTTTAGGCCCTGAATTTATTATTTAGGCTCTTAGAATCAAGGTTTAGGTTCTCAATTTATTATTTAGGCCCTCAGAATCAAAATTTAGGCCCTCAATTTATTATTTAGGCCCTTAGAATCAAAGTTTAGGCCCTGAATTTTGCTATTTAGGCACTTAGAATCAAGGTTTAGGTCCTGAATTTATTATTTAGGCCTTTAGAATCAAAGTTTAGGCTCTCAATTTCTTGTTTAGGCCCTTAGAATGAAGGTTTAGGCCCTGAATTTATTATTTAGGTCTTTAGAATCAAAGTTTAAGCCCTCAATTTATTATTTAGGTCCTTAGAATCAAAGTTTAGGCTCTCAATTTATTATTTAGGCTCTTAGATTCAAAGTTTAGGCCCTGAATTTATTTTTAGGCCCTTAGAATCAAAATTTAGGCCCTCAATTTATTATTTAGGCCCTTAGAATCAAAGTTTAGGCCCTCATTTTATTATTTAGGTCCTTAGAATCAAGGTTTAGGCCATCAATTTATTATTTAGGCCCTGAATTTATTTTTAGGCCCTTAGAATCAAAGTTTAGGCCCTGAATTTATTATTTAGGCTCTTAGAATCAAGGTTTAGGCCCTCAATTTATTATCTAGGCCCTCAGAATCAAAATTTAGGCCCTCAATTTATTATTTAGGCCCTTAGAATCAAAGTTTAGGCCCTGAATTTATTGTTTAGGCTTTTAGAATCAAAGTTTAGGCCCTCATTTTATTATTTAGGTCCTTAGAATCAAGGTTTAGGCCCTCAATTTATTATTTAGGCCCTTAGAATCAAAGTTTAGGCCCTGAATTTACTATTTAGGCACTTAGAATCAAAGTTTAGGCCCTGAATTAATTATTTCGGTCCTTAGAATCAAAGTTTAGGCTCTGAATTTATTATTTAGGCCTTTAGAATCAAAGTTTAGGCCCTCAATTTATTATTTAGGTACTTAGAATCAATGTTTAGGCCCTCAGTTTATTATTTAGGCTCTTAGAATCAAAGTTTAGGCCCTGAATTTATTATTTATGCTCTTAGAATCAAAGTTTATGCCCTGAATTTTACTATTTAGGCACTTAGAATCAAGGTTTAGGCCCTCAATTTATTATTTCGATTCTTAGAATCAAAGTTTAGGCGTTGAATTTATTATTTAGGCCCTTAGAATCAAAGTTTAGGCTCTCAATTTCTTATTTAGGCTCTTAGAATCAAGGTTTAGGCCCTCAATTTATTGTTTAGGCCCTGAATTTATTTTTAGGCCTTTAGAATTAAAGTTTAGGCCCTGAATTTATTATTTAGGCTCTTAGAATCAAGGTTTAGGGTCTCAATTTATTATTTAGGCCCTCAGAATCAAAATTTAGGCCCTCAATTTATTATTTAGGCCCTTAGAATCAAAGTTTAGGCCCTGAATTTTGCTATTTAGGCACTTAGAATCAAGGTTTAGGCCCTCAGTTTATTATTTAGGCCCTTAGAATCAAAGTTTAGGCCCTGAATTTATTATTTAGGCCTTTAGAATCAAAGTTTAGGTCCTGAATTTATTATTTAGGCCTTTACAATCAAAGTTTAGGCTCTCAATTTCTTGTTTAGGCCCTTAGAATGAAGGTTTAGGCCCTGAATTTATTATTTAGGTCTTTAGAATCAAAGTTTAAGCCCTCAGTTTATTATTTAGGTCCTTAGAATCAAAGTTTAGGCTCTCAATTTATTATTTAGGCTCTTAGATTCAAAGTTTAGGCCCTCAATTTATTATTTAGGCCCTCAGAATCAAAATTTAGGCCCTCAATTTATTATTTAGGCCCTTAGAATCAAAGTTTAGGACCTGAATTTTGCTATTTAGGCACTTAGAATCAAAGTTTAGGCCCTCAGTTTATTATTTAGGCCCTTAGAATCAAAGTTTAGGCTCTGAATTTATTATTTAGGCTCTTAGAATCAAAGTTTAGGCCCTGAATTTATTATTTAGGCTTTTAGAATCAAAGTTTAGGCCCTCATTTTATTATTTAGGTCCTTAGAATCAAGGTTTAGGCCATCAATTTATTATTTAGGCCTTTATAATCAAAGTTTAGGCCCTGAATTCACTATTTAGGCCTTTAGAATCAAAGTTTTGGCCCTGAATTCATTATTTAGGTCCTTAGAATCAAAGTTTAGGCTCTGAATTTATTATTTAGGCCTTTAGAATCAAAGTTGGGTCCTCAATTTATTATTTAGGTACTTAGAATCAAGGTTTAGGCCCTCAGTTTATTATTTAGGCTCTTAGAATCAAAGTTTAGGCCCTGAATTTATGATTTAGGTACTTAGATTCAAGGTTTAGGCCCTCAGTTTATTATTTAGGCTCTTAGAATCAAAGTTTAGGCACTGAATTTATTATTTAGGCTTTTAGAATCAAAGTTTAGGCCCTCATTTTATTATTTAGGTCTTTAGAATCAAGGTTTATGTCCTCAATTAATATTTAGGTCTTTTGAATCAAGGTTTAGGCCCTCAATTTATTATTTAGGCCTTTATAATCAAATTTTAGGCCCTGAATTTACTATTTAGGCCTTTAGAATCAAAGTTTAGGCCCTGAATTAATTATTTAGGTCCTTAGAATCAAAGTTTAGGCGTTGAATTTATTATTTAGGCCCTTAGAATCAAAGTTTAATCCCTGAATTTATTTTTAGGCCCTTAGAATCAAAGTTTAGGCTCTCAATTTCTTATTTAGGCTCTTAGAATCAAGGTTTAGGCCCTCAATTTATTGTTTAGGCCCTTATAATCAAAGTTTAGGCTCTAAATTTATTTTTAGGTCTCTAGATTCAAAGTTTAGGCCCTGAATTTATTATTTAGGCTCTTAGAATCAAAGTTTAGGCCCTGAATTTACTATTTAGGTCCTTAGAATCAAAGTTTAGGCCATCAATTTATTATTTCGGCTATCAGAATCAAAGTTTAGGTCCTCAATTTATTATTTAGACCTTTAGAATCAAAGTTTTGGCCCTCAATTAATTATTTAGGCCTTTAGAGTCAAAGTTTAGGCCCTGAATTCATTATTTAGGTCCTTAGAATCAAAGTTTAGGCCATCAATTTATTATTTAGGCACTTAGAATCAAGGTTTAGGCCCTCAATTTATTATTTCGATTCTTAGAATCAAAGTTTAGGCGTTGAATTTATTATTTAGGCCTTTAGAATCAAAGTTTAGGCCCTGAATTTATTATTTAGGCCTTTAGAATCAAAGTTTAGGCTCTCAATTTCTTATTTAGGCTCTTAGAATCAGGGTTTAGGCCCTCAATTTATTGTTTAGGCCCTGAATTTATTTTTAGGCTTTTAGAATCAAAGTTTGGGCTCTGAATTTATTATTTAGGCCCTCAGAATCAAAATTTAGGCCTTGAATTTGTTATTTAGGATCTTAGAATCGAAGTTTAGGCCCTGAATTTACTATTTTGACACTTAGAATCAAGGTTTAGGCCCTCAGTTTATTATTTAGGCTCTTAGAATCAAAGTTTAGGCCCTGAATTTATTATTTCGGCTCTCAGAGTCAAAGTTTAGGCCCTGAATTTATTATTTAGGCCCTTTGAATCAAAGTTTAGGCCCTCAATTTATTATTTAGGTCTTTTGAATCAAGGTTTAGGCCCTCAATTTATTATTTAGGCCCTTAGAATCAAAGTTTAGGCCCTCAATTAATTAATTAATTAAATTATACTAGGAGTGATATCTGCATGGAATTTAATGACGAATACGTGCTGTTTGCACTGGCAAGCCGAAGACGCAGAAATCAGTAAGAGAGACGACTGTTGATTGAACTAAGTTAGTAATTATTTGAATAAACGTACAGCTCAGATATTCTCCAATGGAGACTATTTGGTGTGCGGTGGTGTGAACGGGAAAGTAAGCCTTTGGTGCGTAGCGGGCGTAAGAGATGCTCTACAAGACGAAGAGTCTCGAAAGTGAGACAATAAAATGAAATCGCAATATTCCACGCTATCAATAATTTCAGGGCGACGAGCATTACAGTTGAAAGTGACATGACGTTAGACGGACCGCTAACTGCCGCCTCGTTCGACGACGACTTTGAGCTGGTACTTCATTTTATCCACGGAAAATAATCCATAGCCGAAAACGACACTCAAAAAAATTTTAGGGAATTGTTGGCACAGCGCACGGCACTTTATGGTGCGTCAACTGGAAAGACAAGACAATGGTTCATATGGTCACAGGGCATCCAAAGAAAGTAGAGAGACATATGCTTCCTTTCATTTGACTTATTGTTTCTCTTCTAGATAACTGGCATATCGTTCATTGGACCGACATTCGATTTATTTGGATCGTCGTCCGACGACGGCTGCTTGAGAATCTGGTCGGGCACCGAACGAGAGCAGCGACTTCAATTTCAAGTCGTAAATCAGGTGATTACCTTTTTCTGTGAATTTTTCTTTGACGGATACGCTTTATTGTAGCCCTGCACCTGCTTGTGTTTCTCTCCTGTCATCGATCTCCCAAGCGATCATTCGTCCGATAAGCCGTGCTATCCTCTCTGCGCTGGCGGCTACGCGAATGGAACGATTCGCTTTTTCGACATCAATGCGGAGGACATGAGGCGAAAAATTCAGCCGCACGGATCGGCAATAACTTGCATGGAATTCTCAAAAGACGGTACAATAGAATGACTTTATTAAAATCGAGTATGTACTTGAAGCAATATTGATTCATTAGGGCATGTATTGATATCGGCTTGTCTGAGCGGTCTCGTGGCTGTGAGCAGCCCGTCAACAGGACTGACAATACGAATAATACGAGAGCACAAACGGGTTCCCATATCGGATTTATCAGTAGCAAACACGGACGTAGGTTTTTTAGAGAAAGTCTGCAGATGTCAGCTGAGGTCTGTTCTTTTTTTGCGCAGGACGGGAAATGTCTTTGGCTTGCTGCTGCCCGAGATCAGCGTGTCAGCGTGTGGCAATCGGATTGGTCCACGGATCGGTGTGAAATCGTCGACTGGCTCACTTTTCCGGCACCGCCAATAGATGAGCGTCAAAAAAGCGGCGAGGTACCTAAGCGATTCAATTTTTTGTGAGGTTTACGTACGTGCTTTTTCAGGAATGGTTTCGGGATATTCCGCCGACTTTGGCTCGGTTTTGTCCGACGGATCCGTCACTGATTGTCTATTCAGGCTATAGCTTAAACAAGGAAATGCTGATTTATTCTCTTGAGCAAAAACTGGTACAGTATATGAATCCGTTTGATTATAATTGATGTGGTGTTCTATATCACGCGATAGGTTATTCGTTCTTTGACTCTGACACATTGGCCAACGTGTATAGACGTTTCTCCAAACGGGCATCTTATTGCTGTTGGATGTGGAGGTTGGCTTTGAGTGAAGTTTTTTACGTAATTAACTCGTCATCTATTTCACCAGATCGTATCGTGAAAATTATTGATTTTGATGCTGGAACATTTCAGGATTTCACGTCTCACGACGACTGCGTCGCTGCAGTTCAATTTTCGTTCGACTCAAAACGACTTCTGTCTGTTAGTCATTCTAACATCCACGCCTGGTACGTTGCACACTGAAAATTATTTGGAGTAGACTGTAGTCTAGAATCGCTTAACAATATATTAATTGTGAACACAACTAGCATAGATACATAAGTACATAGCGATATAGGACTACGCATCGTTTACGCACAGCGCGCGTTTAGCGCGTGCTCTCGCCTTCGAGGAAGATGCCACGGAAAGTCGTCCAAGGCCCAACGACGGACACGCCATCCGAAGTAAACCGACCTCTAAATTAGTCTGCTACTCGTATCGAAGAAATCGACGCACAGCCGTTTCGAACGTCGTCCGTTCTGGTCGTGAGCCTGGGCTCGCGCAACTTGCGCATCGGTCTCGCCTCGAATTATCTTCCCAAGACGATGCCGCATGCGATCGCCCGACGCCGCCGCCAACGCCAAACGCAAACGCAGAAAGAAGAGGTAGGAAAAAAAGCCCGAAAAGGAAAACCCCGAGCGAAAATTCCTCTTAGCTTCGCGACGATTTGAGCGAGACGCAAATACTCGCGCTGAACGGAGCTCGCCACGCGCTACAACTCATGAGAATGGGATTGAGAAGGACGAACGTGTCTCAGGATCAAGTACAGTCGGAAAAAGAAAAAGAATCAATTAAAAAATTAATCTTCTAATTAGATTAAAAGATTCAACGAGAAAGTAATTCCTCAACAGACGATGGAACCGTCGCCATCCGAATGGAGCGACGTCAACGAAAATCCTCCATTTCTGACGGGCCAATCGGTAATGGAAAAAAAAATTTGTGTGTAAAGCGATTTCAATCATTTGTCTTTTCTCTTTTTCTTTTGAGGCTCTCGACATTTCTCCCGATGAACCGTACGATCTGTTCTGGCCAATTCAACGCGGTCGCCTGGCGCGTGCGTCGGAGAGGCTCTTCTGCGAACTGGAGACTCTGTGGCGTTCGGCCATAGTTCAAAGCACGAACATAGATCCTCAAAATTTCAAAGTACCCTTATGACATCCAATACATATACACGCGTGAATTTTGAGGCTTTGAATGCGTAGGACTACCAGGTGGTCATCGTCGTTCCGGATTCGTTTTCACGTAATAATTTGAAAACGGTGATGACGGTAATGCTGTCGCGTCTTCACTTCGCCGCCGCTCTCATTCAACAAGTAGATATATCCTCGGCGAAATAGAATAGTATCGATAAACGGTATTGATTCTTTAGGAATCGGCGTGTACGGCGTACGGAGCCGGCGTTCCGACGGCGTGCATCGTGGACGTTGGGGACGAGAAGACGAGCGTCTGTTGCATTGAAGATGGAATAGTCAATCCGGCGTCGAGGTCAGTTGAAAAAGATACTTGGATGATATATGCATAGTGACTTTTCTTAGGTTCATACTGAATTATGGGGGCAGGGATATAACTGACGTTCTGTATCAGCTTATGAAACAGGTACACTGTGTACTGGGCGTTTTTAGACGTTTTTGGTTTTTCAGTTACTGTGTGCATGTGTATTAGGCGAGTTTTCCTTACGCTGCATGCGACGTTTCGAACCCATTTGATGCGGCTCTGCTCAATTCGCTCAAAGAAGCGCACTGCTATCTCGAGATGGTAACACTGACTATATGACTTTTCTTATAATTGAATAATGCCTGTGTTTGTAAAGGAGTTGTATGGGATTAAGAGCTACAATTTCGACGTGGAGTGCCCAGGAAAACGAGTCGTTGCCTATCAGATGCAATTACTAGACGAAGTTTGCCTTGCACCTTTGGTAAGAGGATCATTTGGTCAACCTTCAATATTTGTAATTATAAATACGTTGCAGGCGGTGTTTTATCCTGATTTGTTTCCTCGAGTCAACGACGAAGAGTTGCCTGCGAATCAATACGATTCAGAAGATCTCCTTGACGACCCCTACCTTACAGAAGTGAATTGAAAAATCTACTTTGTCCTTCGTAACATTGTTCTAATTTTTTGTCTTAGCCAACTGGAAGCAAAGCAGCTCGAGTTGGCGGTGGCGGCTTGAGCAGCATGACGCCGTCTCCAATGCCAACAGAAGAAGGCGTTTCTATGGCTGTCAAGCATGCAATGCACGAATCGACAAAAGTCTCCTTTCCCAAAACCCTATTACCTCTGGACGCCGCCATACAGACAAGCATAGACACATTTCGTAATACAGAAATAGAAACGGTTGTATGTTATCTATTTATTATATTTGTTTTTTAGCTGGTGACGATGTGAAACGTCGACTGTACGGCTGCATACTTCTGGTTGGAGGTGGTTTGACATTTCCCGGCGCCGCTCAAGTCGTCCAGTCGCGACTCCAAGCTCGATTGCCGCATCATTTTCAATTGAATCAGGTGGAAGTGATTGCTAAGCCAAAGGTACGAGAGACACGGTCCCTGATAGATTGAGAATAGAGAGATGCTTTTTCTCTTTAGGATTTGGATCCGATGTTGGTGTCATGGAAAGGAGGTGCAATTCTTTCGTGTTTGGACAGTGCTCGAGATCTTTGGATTGGTCACGCTGAGTGGGCAACGTGTGGGATCAGAATTCTGCGCGAAAAATGTCCGTTTATATGGTAGAAATTCAATTGAGTAAGAGCATTATTTGGAAGACCGTTCTTCCTTTTGAAGTTTTCTTCTGTACTGTTAGCATACACACGTGATAAGCTCGCCCGGGACTTCCCATTCATTCGGACGTCGTCGATTGCTTCGCACGCGGCTGTCAAATTGCCGTTTCAATCTCTCCGAGCCAATTGTGCATCGATTTGCCGCAAGTGAAGGCGAGAAAGACTCGTCTGAGAACGAATTCGCGTTCTTTGAAACTATTGGGCGATGACGCGTCGCCTCAGGCTCGTGACTCGACGAGAAAGCGCGCGCAGAACGATTTTCTGCGGAACAAAAGCACGCATCTCGTCCACCGTTACTGAGAGTGTTACTGGAGGCAGTGGGGCCCCCTTTTCACTCGTTCGAGGTAAGTATGTATTGATTTCCAAGCGCCGGTTCCTTCGTCGTGTAGTTCTCTTCCAATCCGACGAAATATGCAATTAATGAAACGGTCCATACAAAAGGAAAGCTGCATAACTAAAAAAAGAACTAGAATCTAATTCCTTGGGGTTTGGAAGCCGCGATTTGTCTCTTCCTTTTTTCAAGGTAATTCACATAGAATCCCCGCATCAATTGTTTTGTCGTGTAGTCGTTCCCCCCAATCCGACGAGGCAGACGCAGCCATCCCTCTGGGCCGAGAGCGAAAAGAGGCCGCACCTCTGCCGGGGCGATAGAGCGGCCCTACTCTTGGTGGTATGAGTGATAACTACCATCCCCCACTTGGGCAAGACGCTGTGGGCAAAATCGCGGTCCTCCCGGGTCTTGGGTTAATGACTCCCCCAGTGCCCCGGTGGCGAGGGTACCCCCTTTGGGCCTTAAAGGGGTATACTGAAGGCCTTAACCTGCGGGATGATTGGGTGATCCCACCTCCTTGGGGGCTGGAGGTTAACTCGTCTAATGCGCCCTCCTCCTTGCGGCTTGGGTGATAGTCGCCCTGGATGACATGGGAGTATGTCACACCCCTTGGACCTGGGGGGAACTTAGCTCCCTGCTCACTCTCCTCAATGGGAGTGAGTTGAGAAGAGGACAAGGAGCGCCTAAGAAGACGCTGAGGACAAGGAGCATCGGATCACCTCTCCCCTCAGTGGGGGAGGTGAGGGCTCGTCTCCCCCAAATGGGGAGACGAGCAACGCGGAGAGGGGAGACCACAGTTCTTCTCTCCTCGCATCAAAGACGAAGGGTAGACCATTTTTGTTTAATTTTTACATCCGGGACTTTATTTAATAAAATTTGAACATACTCCTCCCCACATTTACTGCTTTTTGCCCTATCTAAGCGAAACTTACCTGCCGATGGTGCATGCGAGACGAGCCTGCGCAGGGCTCTCTTGCAGGAACCCTACGCCTAATTGTATTACACGCCAAAAAAGTAAATATTAATTAATTAATTAAAGTCAATGGTTTCGTGATTCCGTCTTCGTCGTCATCAACAATAATTGAACGGCAAACAAGCTGCGTAAGAAAGAACAAAACAAATAATAAAAGAACCCACGTAGCAACATTGCAAGGAGAATTCGCCGAGACAGAACTGAAGTAAAGGTTGAACTCCCCTGCATAAAACTTCCGTACCTCATCTCAACGCCAGTGTTCAATGTCAAATATATCCCCGCCGTTAGTCAGCCTTCAAAGGTATCCAATATCAAGAGGCGGATCCAAACAATCCTGCACAGATGAAGATTAGCAGTTCCCAAAGAGGGCCTCTCACTGAACTTATTTCTCACCGGAAAACAAAAAACAGAACTTCCCAATTGGAGGCGAACGGCTGTCTCTGTGATGTGCAAACTCTCTTAGGAACGCTACAAAACGCACGTGGGTTTTACTTCAATGGCATCTTGAGGGGCAAAAATTCAACTGTGCCAAAAGATTTCCGTGTACTTCCGTCAACCCCAACGCAAGCCTCAGAGCTGTAAATCAACGTCGGAATAGAACGTCTATGAAACTAAAAACGGTTAATGTAACCTTCCAAAATAGTCCGTGCGATGCGTAGGCGTTCAAAGTTAGGGCCGGCAGGATACAGCCACGATACAGGGATATACGGTAGATACAGAAACAGAGAGATACAGAGTACAGAGAAAGAGGAACGCAGAGGAAAACAGGAGTCAGTGTACAGCCGTGTAGAAGTAAAATCGTGCATTGGATCCTGTCATATCTGTTGAGAACACGAGGAGCCATGACCCCCGATTCTCGCCGCGTGGTGACGATTCGCGTCGCTCGTTGGATCGTACACGTACGAACTAGTGTAAAAAAACAAAGACGTCAATAGACAGTCGACGATTCTCGGGTGGGGACCCCAATGAGGGCTCGCGAACCAACAGGCAACTACAGTTCGTGCACGATCGGTCTCCTTATCCGATTGCGCGGTAGCAAAACTATAAGCAGTGCAGTACTTAGCGACAGCAGATAGACTGAAAATGGCCTTCGCGAGCGAGTCGCGCTGAGCACGGATACTTCTAGTCGTGCGCTGAGTAACGCCTCACCGCTTGCGCCATCTTCGGAGCGGAGTCTTTGGACGTTCAGTAATGCGCGGAGAATTGCGCCGCCGGCTCGCGGGATCCGTGTCAGGTCGATTCAGAGTACTGTATTTCAGACTAACGCACTCTAGACCTACGATCTGCACTAAAACTGGCACTGGTCTGCACAAGTCACATGAAAGAATCCCATACAGCCACCTTTCTTAAGCTGCACGCCGTGCAGTAATTAAATAAAATGTACAAACTTTATGTACAAATTGTAATTAATTAATTAATTAAACCTACGTCTAATTATTATTCTCCAATTAACGTTATTATCGTCGTTGTTGTTATATTATTACTATTATTATTATTATTATTTTAGTTGGGATAGCACCTTTAGAGCTGCTCCTTTCTTTTCGACTTTTTCAAACGCTTCAAGAAGTTTTCCCATTGTTGCATCGGTTCCTTTGATGTCTGTCCATTTCTTAGTTACGTTAAAGAACTTCGTAGCGATTGTTTGACCAAAGCAATCGTTCAGATATTGTTTTGCTCTTGTCGAAGTCCAGCCAAGAAGATGCACTGTGAATTTTTGCAAATCGTCCACGCAGTCAAAGACTTCCTTTTCAAGACAATCGATATGCCTCTCTTCAACCACTTGGTCTTCCAGAGGCAGCGACTTTGAGTCATCTAACAGTTATAAATAGATATTAGCCGCATAAAAAATAATAAGTACTATACCTATCACGTGCCGAGGTTCTCTATTCGCATCAACTTTGTGCTCTGAAATATCGGCTACTTTAGAAAAAGCCTCTTTCGCTGCTAAAGCCTAAAAAGATTGCCAGATACAATAGCAAATACTTGAATTGGTAGAATACGTTGTACCTCATCATTCAGAAGCTGAACGAACGGAACGTCACAGTGGAGTACATACATTGCAGCAAGCAAGTCACACTTACGCAAGCAATTTACCAGTTTTGACACCAATGCGTCTCGGCGGTTGTTCCATATGCGGAGAATGTTCTCCGAGTCCGTACAAGTAATCACGTCTGACGCCCTTAGCCCCAATTCTTCGCCTAGTGCATTAAGCCTTCCCCTTGGAAGATTCAGACATTTCCGGAGACCAATTTTAACCTTTCTTGGAAGTAGGCAGTAGTGATCTGATGGAACTATCAACAAGTCTCGAAGCGTGTCTGCGTATTTCTCCATCTTTGCTTTCGTACTGACTAGCGAGTCGTTTGATATGGCGCTTTCAATCAGTGACGGTTTGTGCGCTGGTGGGCGCTCAACTAACTTCTTTAGCGCCGACGTACTCAAACGCAATTCGTGGTCGATGATCGTGCCCGGACTTCTATCGTCCAATACTTTACGAACCATTTCCAGCATGTCCTTGACGAAGCCCCAGCATTCGGCTTCAGAATCGACTGGACCACGAGCGACCACGTCAATCGCCCTTGCTGTCTCCTGTAGTTCAATAAGTCCTTCGACTGTTGTCATTTCGTCGATTTGCTTCTCCAATACCATGCCGTCTTTCCAGATCTGAGGCGACGGATCGAGACGAACGACCGATCGTGTCTGCAGAAATGGAATCGTTCCGGGAACGATGATATCTGTCTCGTCCTTGCACTGGAGACGACGGCCCACGTACACGATCATGTTTTCGTCTTTTTCCAAAATTCGTCCCGACGTCTTTCTGTTATGAGAGCGGGAAATCGATAGACGTTTTGTTCGTCTGCAACTGGATAGCAAATTTCCAAACTGCAAAGCAATTGCATTAAAATGTTGACTGGAAAGTGACTATGCTGCTTATTGAATTGGCGAATGACCTTCTCAATTCTCTCCGCACTCACTGCTCCGTCGTCAATTGCTTCCAAACAAACAGGAAACGTTTCCGGTGACATGAGAGGACCGATTACATTGTGACAAAGCCACGGCGGATCCAGAATTATATTGTCACCAAATTCAATAATCTATAGTATAAATAAGAGTCAAATTGTGAAAAACTCTACGAATATATAACACCTCTCCAATTCCATGAAGAAATTGAACAAATTGATAAAGTGTGTCTTTCGCTAAACCGCTGTAAACGTTTGAGTCAACGAGGAGACAAAAAAAGTCCTTTAAAACAAATTGACGACAATGAACAGTCTTTATCTGCAATAAGAAGGTGTCGGCATGTATATATAGAGAGAGACTAAATCACAGTACCTGTTCCTTCAATGACGGAAAGTCACCGAAATCGTCTTCTTCTTCTTCAAACGGAAACGTTAAATATCGCGTTCTCAGGAAAATGTACGACAAATGTGAAACGTTATCGTCGCCTCGTCTCACCCTAAGAAAAGCCAAACTAACTCACAATAAATTCCAAAGACAAGAGCATACCTAAGGAACTCTGGAAGAAGTTTTGCTTCTTTTAGAGCTCTCAAAGGAAAAGACTGTTTACTGATATCCCTCAGTCGTTGTAACAATGTTGACTGTATTGACTCTATAATACTGAAAATACCGGGAGCTTTCTAAATTAAATCTTTCATTCTAAAATTTAGATTCATCTAACTGATCATACTTCGATGCTCTTCGTTTTCAGCTCCGAAATGACTTTGCGTAAATTTTGCATTCCCGCTGATGTAGAAAGACGACAGTCTAAAATAAACGGTTCCGAAGAGAAGTCAAAAAACTCTTCGAATTTCGACTTCAGTGACGTTCGAAGCCGTCTCAATACCCTACACCCATCCGTTTTGTCGCCTCTGCTACCGATTATGACAACGCTGTTATTCGTAGACGATCCGATGCTGCACTTTGTCAATCTCAGCCAATACAACGACGACGAGTACAGTTCTTCGTCAGGCTCCTCCAGATTGACGACGAGAAGATAGATTGTAGTCGATTCCGAGAAGAACAGACTGTGCGTTTTATGAAAGTTCGGTTGACCGGCGAAATCGCAAAACACCACATCGCCTGCTTCGTCGATCGTTGTCGCAATAATGTCAATGCCAGCCGTCCTTAGACTTGGATCGGACGATTCGTCAACGTGCACTTCGCTGACCGACGACAGCGCTTCTTCCAACTGTTTTCGGCGCAACGAATTCATAAGGGTCGTCTTCCCAGCGCCGGCCGCGCCTATTAGACAAACTTTGATCTTCGAAGGCTTAGTCTCGCCCAACTCTTTCAATTTCGAATATTGGCGTGTTACCTAAAGAGACGTTTGGCTTTGATTTTATCGCAGGCGATGAAGACGCGAATCAATTACCCAAGCCTCTCTCAAAATCCTTCTCGCATTTCCACTTGCATATTCGTACGGAAGTTTTCCACTCTGTAAAGAGACGTAACATTACGAACTATCGAGTTATTTACTGTTTGTTCAAAGCCTTGCCTTATCGCGACCACTAGGATCGGCGCCTTCGTTCAGAAAAAAAAGGCAAAAATTTTCATTATCATACGTCCGTGCTGCCAGATGTAGTACATTGACTTCTGAACGCTACAAAAAAACCCCTAACCAAATCAATTTTCAGATCATTAGAATGTACTGTCGACATAGAGGATATCTCAGCACCAGCTGAAATAAATCGCTTTATATGTTCGAGATTGGGGTGGCGGACATTCGAACAGCATTCCAAGAACCAAGAGAATGGCGACTCGCCAAACTGCAAAAGAATAAATGTGAAGAATAAGATAAAACTATAAGTATATCTAAGTCTGAATCAAAGGAGCTCATAAAAACGGAGAAAAATATAAAGCTTTTGCTGCATATACAGTATATAGCACCCGGGTCGAAAAGAGTAATATGTACCTTGTTTCTCTGATTAGTTGAACAGCCACTTTCTTGCAGATAGAGAGCAACGTCTACTTTACGATTTCGACATGCTGCCGTCAACGGAGTATTCCCATTCTAATGACACAAAATGATACTATACTGTAAACGTACTTGCACATGCACATACCAAATCCAATGCGTTCAACATAACGTCAACTTTGCTAGTGAGGAACTCAGCTACATCCTTGCCACCTGCTGCATGCAGTAGAGTCTCTTCTTGCTGCATGCACAATCAGAATTCAAATCAAATCATTCACGAACTGTGTCTTACTTTTGTTTTTTCTTCAAGAGAACATCCGCTATCAGCAAGACGGGTAACAGCGGACAGCAAATTTCGTCTACAAGCCGTCCTCAAAACACTTTCACCGGTCTTCGGTAATCCATCATTAACATACAAGTTTAGACACGTACGATATAAATTTACTTCGTCGACTTCATTGGCGGTTGCTCCGGCATCCAGAAGAAGGTGAACCATACTTGCGTGACGATTTTTGCAAGCTACATGTAACAAACTTTCGCCACTCTACAAAACGACCAACTGTCATTCAGTATTCAACTAGATATCTAGTCTTTGATTTGCTTTCGAATTCAAATCAAATCGTTCACGAAATGTGTCTTACTTTTGTTTTTTCTTCAAGAGAACATCCGCTATCAGCAAGACGAGTAACAACGGACAGCAAATTTCGTCTACAAGCCGTCCTCAAAACACTTTCACCAGTCTTCGGTAATCCATCGTAAACATACAATTTTAGACACATCCGATTAAATTTACTTTGTCTACGTCATTGAGGGCTGCTCCGGCATCTAGAAGCAGGTGGGCAACACTTGCGCGACGATTTTCGCAAGCCAAATGCAACAAACGTTTGCCATTCTACAAAACTATTGTTCCTAACTGTCATTGGATTGTTTTTAATTAGATATCTAGCCTTTGATTTGCTTTCAAGTGAACAACCAAGCTCCAACAGTCTTTGAACAACTGGAAGATTACCCTTTTCGGTCGCAATCATCAATGGAGTATACGCGTCCTAATAGAGAATATTTGACAAGTGTGTGCATGTGTCAAGCGCGATTACCTCGTTCGTGTCATCGCACTGCACTTCCAAATCGAGTAAATAATGAATTACGTTTGAATGATTTGATTTACAGGAAACGTGTATCAAGCCGTTTTCATTCTAAATATTTAATACTGCTCTAGAAGAAATAGAGAAACGACAAGACGAGTTACACTAGTTTTTTGAGTGAGAGAAAAACCGCGTTTGACAAGATGATTAATCACGCAAAGACAACCGTTTTGACATGCGACTAATAAAGCGTCTCTTCCATCCTAGTACAAAAACTGAACATAAATTTACACCGAATTCTAACCTACCTCGGAAAGTAACTCATCAAATCTTCTCAGCAGAAAGATTGCTACATCAACCCGATTTTTTTCACATGCTTTCCTAAAATATTTCCAAACATCCTATGCGAAGAAAATTTGATGCGCTCACAATGTACGAATTCTCGCCAAACAATTCTTACCCGAACAATCTTTTCATTACGTTCAATAATACGATTAACAATTGCAATCGAGCCGCTTTGACAGACTGACGTCAACAAAGCCTCATCCTATTTGAAACATAAGAGTGAGAAAACAAGTCGACGGGATTTTGCTTAATCCAAAAACTAAAATAGTAGATGGAAATAATCGATAAACTAGCTGTCAAGCGAATCTTCAGCTGCTTGACTTTTTACACGAGTGAAAATTCGCGACACTTTCAAAAGGAAATCAAAGTAACTTACCACATCTAGAGAACATCCTCTTGATTCGAGTTGCTCTACCACTGATAGCATTCCATTTTCGTAAGCGTAAACAAGAGGAGTCTTCTTATCCTTAGAGAATTTGAATGGGTCACAATGCTAATATTAGTATAATATTAACTTTATCAGGTTTGTCCAAGTAAACGTCGTCCGAAATAATGTTACTAATCAAAAAATCTGCCACATTTTTATGTCCATTTTTGCAAGCATAATGCAAAGGACTCATACTTTTCTATATAAAGAATATTGTGTATTACCAAACAATGCGTTCACCAACCATACATACCTCTGACATTAAAACAAAAGAAGAATCACAAGATCCAACAGAAGAAAGGTATGTGACGACAGAAAAAAATCCCTGCGCACTTGCCAACATTAGAGGAGTTTCACCAGACTACAAAACAGAAATCACGATTGCCAAAATTGAGAAATCACCAAGTTACGCCATTTTTTTCATTAAAATCAGCGCCAGATTTAACAAGATATTTTACGACGTGAACGTGTCCACCTTTAGAGCATGTCAAATGTAACAAACTGTTGTTATCCCACTAAGTATTGAAAAGGTTATTGAGAAATCAACAAGACAATAAAGTTCTACCTTCTTATATTTCAAAGAACACCCCATCTTCACAAGACGTTTCACGACGACAAGAAGTCCACTCTGGCACGCATATGCCAGGGGAGTAAAAAACTAATTTGATACTAAATAAAAACAATTTTATTTTATTGTTGACATACGTTCTTATCTTCTTCATCGGTAATAACTCCTCTGTTAATTAAAAATTGCGAGATGCCGTCGTGTCCATTTGCACAGGCCAAGTGAAGTAAACTTTGATCACGCTACGGTTTAATGACAAAGAAATTATACTAATTCAACACACACAGAGTTTTTAGACGCACCCTAGTTTTCTGATTCAGAGACACATCTGACTTGGCAAGTAAATGGACTATTGACAACAGTCCACTGCGACAAGCATTCATTAGAGGAGTCCACCCACTCTGCAACGTTATATGAAAATGAAGCAAACAAGGCAGAAAATTCTCACATTATCCTCATCGTTCACACTGATTCCAAAATCGATTAGACAATGTGCCACTTTAGCCCCGTGACGATGTTTGCAAGCCAAATGCAGAGCGTTCTCTCCAGCCTTCAACAATACATGACACGTGTAAGTCACTGCAGAATATAACACAACCTCGTTTTTCGTAAGCAAATCCCACTTTCGCACTTGAAGTAGAGTTTTTACTGTGATCACGTGACCACCTCTACACGCTTTCATCAACGACGTTTCCATTATCTAGTTAAAACGACGTTAGACGTCAATTAATTACAACGTTGCGTACATCATCGGTTTCTTCGGGATCCAACCCACACTCCTTCATTAGATACTCCGCCGTTGACGTGTGTCCATTTTCACAGCTCAGATGAAGACCCGATTTTCCGTTCTACAATTACGGTCAAAACGGACGCTTTCATCGCTTAACATTATACTGAGTATACATTATCTTTTGCACGCCAATTACAGCCTTTTTTGTACAGAAATTCGACAATTTTTTGCAATCCTGTTTTGCAAGCGACAAGAAATAGGGTCTCTCCATCCTAAAGTCAACAACAAACATCAGGAACAGTCGAAAATCATAGCCAACAAACATTGTTCATTGATTCTAATATGTTTCTTTTTGGAGATGTTTCCTGGCGAATTTCAATTAAATACTAAACACGAGATCTCACACGGTGAATTCGATCTCACTATTGCCGTTGATCCGAGTCCGACGTTTACGTTACATTCGTCAAAGAAATTTTCAATCAAGTAAAAAAACACTTCCTCTTTTGACTTATTGAGCGCCAAATGAAGAGCGCTATTTCCCCACTGCGCAATCCAATAATTATTATACATTTATCGCTTTTCCACTTCATCCAATAACCTGATTTCTGACAGACATCTTGCAACCTTTTTCCTGTAGCCATTTTACTAGTTCAACATTGCCACTCCTTACTGCACTCAAAAACGGCGTCATTCCATTCTAACAGAATCAATTATATCAAATATGACGACTATCTCTCTACCTCTGCTCTCTGTTCCAAATCTAGACCGCGTTCAGTCACAAGCATCTTTGAGATTTCCAAATGACCTCCTTCACATGCCATGTGAAGAGTTGTCCAACCCCACTATAGTTCAAATTATGACAACTCTCATATACATTCGCATACTGATTACCTTCCCAATATCACAGTAATTGAATCCTTTAGAGAGAAGCCAATCCATTGCTTCCGTCTTACCTCCCGAACATGCCAGGTGTAATGCACCTGCCCCCGCCTTATTTAGCAACAGTATCACAGTCACTGCTTCGTTGTCAGAAAAATTATTCCTTGCTTGCCTTGTTCTCCGCTTTCGTGTCACATCCTTTCTCAACTAAATAGTTCATGATTTCAACATTTCCACACTCACATGAAACCAAGAAAGGAGTGGTTTTCCACTATGACAAATATATAGCAACTTGTGACACATATTATCATTACAAAACTGGTTACATCATCCTTGGCTTCAATATTAGCACCACGGTTACGGTTAGTTAATAATTTGACCGCATCTAACTTGTTCCACTTGCATGCCCAATGCAAAGGCGTTTTCTCATTCTAGTAGGATTAGTCAATAATGTATTAATTAGACTATCCATTACAAACTTTATCAGCTGCTTCAAGCAATGCTTCGCTGTCGAGAAGAATGGAACAAATCTCAACATTTCCTGATTTACAGCCAAAATGAAGAGCGGTTACACAATCCTAAAAAGCAAAATTCACCGCCTACACGACATGTCGAATTTTCGACCTTGTTTTTCGTTAGCAAATCACATTTTCGCGCTTTAAGTAGCGCTTTCGCTGTGGTCACGTCACCGCCTCTACAAGCTTTCATCAACGACGTTTCATTCATCTAGTTAAAATAAATGATACAGTAGATGTAAATTGATTACAACGTGTACATCATCTGTTTCTTCGGGATCCAACCCACACTCCTTCATTAGATACTCCGCCGTTGACGTGTGTCCATTTTCACAGCTCAGATGAAGACCCGATTTTCCGTTCTACAATTACGGTCAAAACGGACGCTTTCATCGCTTAACATTATACTGAGTATACATTATCTTTTGCACGCCAATTACAGCCTTTTTCGTACAGAAATTCGACAATTTTTTGCAATCCTGTTTTGCAAGCGACAAGAAATAGGGTCTCTCCATCCTAAAGTCAACAACAAACATCAGGAACAGTCGAAAATCATAGCCAACAAACATTGTTCATTGATTCTAATATGTTTCTTTTTGGAGATGTTTCCTGGCGAATTTCAATTAAATACTAAACACGAGATCTCACACGGTGAATTCGATCTCACTATTGCCGTTGATCCGAGTCCGACGTTTACGTTACATTCGTCAAAGAAATTTTCAATCAAGTAAAAAAACACTTCCTCTTTTGACTTATTGAGCGCCAAATGAAGAGCGCTATTTCCCCACTGCGCAATCCAATAATTATTATACATTTATCGCTTTTCCACTTCATCCAATAACCTGATTTCTGACAGACATCTTGCAACCTTTTTCCTGTAGCCATTTTACTAGTTCAACATTGCCACTCCTTACTGCACTCAAAAACGGCGTCATTCCATTCTAACAGAATCAATTATATCAAATATGACGACTATCTCTCTACCTCTGCTCTCTGTTCCAAATCTAGACCGTGTTCAGTTACAAGCATCTTTGAGATTTCCAAATGACCTTTTTCACATGCACTGTGAAGAGTTGTCCAACCCCACTTTAGTTCAAATTATGACAATTCTCATATGACATCTACATTCATATACTGATTACCTTCCCAATATCACAATAATTGAATCCTTTAGAGAGAAGCCAATCCATTGCTTCCGTCTTACCTCCCCGACATGCCAGATGTAATGCACCTGCCCCCGCCTTATTTAGCAACAATATCAGAGTCCCTACTTCGTTATCAGAAAAATTATTTCTTGCTTGCCTTGTTCTCCGCTTTCGTGTTACATCCTTTCTCAACTAAATAGTTCATGATTTCAACATTTCCAGACCGACATGAAACCAAGAAAGGAGTTCTTTTCCACTATGACAAATATATAGCAACTTGTGACACATATTATCATTACAAAACTGGTTACATCATCCTTGGCTTCAATATTAGCACCACGATTAATTAATAATTTGACTGCATCTAACTTGTTCCACTCGCATGCCCAATGCAAAGGCGTTTTCTCATTCTAGTAGGATCAGTCAATAGTGTATTAATTATAATTAGACTATCCATTACAAACTTTATCAGCTGCTTCAAGCAATGCTTCGCTGTCAAGAAGAATGGAACAAATCTCAACATTTCCTGATTTACACCCAAAATGAAGAGCGGTTACACAATCCTAAAAAAGCATAAGTTCACCGCCTACACGACATGTCAAATTTTCGACCTTGTTTTTCGTTAGCAAATCACATTTTCGCGCTTTAAGTAGCGCTTTCGCTGTGGTCACGTCACCGCCTCTACAAGCTTTCATCAACGACGTTTCATTCATCTAGTAAAATATAAGATACAGTAGATGTAAATTGATCACACAAGATGTACATCATCTGTTTCTTCGGGATCCAACCCACGCTCCTTCATTAGATACTCCGCCATTGACGTGTGTCCATTTTCACAGCTCAGATGAAGACCCGATTTTCCGTTCTACAATTACGGTCAAAATGGACGCTTTCATCGCTTAACATTATACTGAGTATACCTTATCTTTTGCACGCCAATTACAGCCTTTTTCGTGCAGAAATTCGACAATTTTTTGCAATCCTGTTTTGCAAGCGACAAGAAATAGGGTCTCTCCAGCCTAAAGTCAAAAACGAACATCAGGAACAGATGCAAATTATAGCTAACAAACATTGTTCATTGATTCCAATCCAAAGATGTTTCTTTTTGGAGATGTTTCCTGGCGAATTTCAATTAAATACTAAACACAAGATCTCACACGGTGAATTCGATCTCACTATTGCCGTTGATCCGAGTCCGACGTTTACGTTACATTCGTCGAAGAAATTTTCAATCAAGTAAAAAAACACTTCCTCTTTTGAATACTCGAGCGCCAAATGAAGAGCGCTATTTCCCCACTGCGCAATCCAATTATACATTTATCGCTTTTCCACTTCATCCAATAACCTGATTTCTGACAGACATCTTGCAATCTTTTTCCTGCAGCCATTTTACTAGTTCAACATTGCCACTTATTACTGCACTCAAAAACGGCGTCATTCCATTCTAACAGAATCAATTATATCAAATATGACGACTATCTCTCTACCTCTGTTCTATGTTCCAAATCTAGACCGTGTTCAGTCACAAGCATCTTTGAGATTTCCAAATGACCTCCTTCACATGCACAGTGAAGAGTTGTCCAACCCCACTATAGTTCAAATTATGACAACTCTCATATGACATCTACATTCATATACTGATTACCTTCCCAATATCACAATAATCGAATCCTTTAGACAGAAGCCAATCCATTGCTTCCGTCTTACCTCCCGAACATGCCAGGTGTAATGCCGCCTTATTTAGCAACAATATCACAGTCACTGATTCGTTATCAGAAAAATTATTTCTTGCTTGCCTTGTTCTCCGCTTTCATGTCACATCCTTTCTCAACTAAATAGTTCATGATTTCAACATTTCCAGACCGACATGAAACCAAGAAAGGAGTTTTTTTCCACTATGACAAATATATAGCAACTTGTGACACATATTCTCATTACAAAACTGGTTACATCATCCTTGGCTTCAATATTGGCACCACGATTAAATAATAATTTGACTGCATCTAACTTGTTCCACTCGCATGCCCAATGCAAAGGCGTTTTCTCATTCTAGTAGGATCAGTCAATAGTGTTAATTAGACTATCCATTACAAACTTCATCAGCCGCTTCAAGCACTGCTTCATTGTCGAGAAGAATAGAACAAATCTCAACATTTCCTGATTCACAGCCAAAATGAAGAGCGGTTACACGATACTACACACACGAATCATAAATCCGATCTATCATAATAGGAACATCCCTACTTTGTTTCTTAGCTGAACGTTGCACTGTTTTTCGACGAGCTTTTTCACAATTGGCACTAGCCCGAATTTACAGGCATAGAACAGAGGTGTACTTCCACTCTGTATCACTCAGTTCATTGCTAATCCCGTTCCTCCCATCTTATTACCTCGCTTCTAGATTCAATATCTGCTTTCCTATCGATCAGAAGCGCGGCGATCTCTTCTTTTCGGAGCCAGCAAGCCAAATGAAGAGCTGTCACTTCGAACTACGTAAAGAAAACTCGATCACCGACGAGAAAATGTGTCCAAACTGAGACCAACATTGTCAGTGTCCTCCAAGGGTCCTCTGCTGTCGACGGAAGCTCTTTCGCCGAGTACGCGCTTCACTTCGGAGTGATCGCCACTCCTTATTGCCCGGAAGAGGGCGATTGGCCCACAGAGACTGGCGAGAGAAGGGACGCCTCTTTCCTCGCCCATCGCCCTCTTTCTCCAGTCCAGACTGGTAAACACCACCGGTCGACGCTTATTGGCTGGTTAGGATCACGCGTTCCGTTGGATCACGTTCGATCACGTGAGTCGGTCCAGGGTTACAGTACTTTTTAGCTTCATCATAGTAGTACAGTGTGTTCACACGACGATTCCTACAAAAGGAAAATGTATCCTACTGATCATCAACGCTTCACCTTCCAGTGTTTCTGTGAAGTTGAAATAATTTAATAATTTCGAAATTGCCCCTTCCCAAGCCATGCACGTTCATATGATTGTTATGTAACTGCTATTTTCCTATTCTCTACTCAACCAGAAATCCGCATGTTTCTTCCACAGCGCACGTCAGCTTTTCATACATTTTTTCATACGTTTCATAGTGAGGAAGATCAAGACGATTGAAACTGAAAAAAAAAGGACGTACAGAATGATAATTGAGAAGAAGAAACAATACTTACCACGTGTGTGCTTTCGGTAAAAGATCTGTATTGGCATCGACAAGATGAAGAGTGAAAAGACGAGGCCCAGCTGATCCAGTAGAGCCTGACAAGAGAAAGAAAGAGATCCCCATTCAAGCTATTTCGAACAAGAAATCAGATTACCTTGCAGAGCTTTGAATCCTTCAAGAGGAACTCGCGACGATCCAGTCACGAATTGAAGAAGACGAGCTTTCTGTTCCTCGTCATAGCTTTCAACGATCTGGAGAAAGAAAATTGTAGTACTTAGAAATCTACATCTAACATTACAGTGAAAGTATAAAGCCACCACAGCCTGTGTCACCATAGAGCCGGTTAGGCTTGTGCACAAAAATGAGGTGACTTCATACCGTACCATTGTACAGAAACGAAAAAATCACTCAATTCAATATCTGCCCGCTAAACAGTTCGCTCAATAAAGATTTGAGACACGTTTGTTGTGCGTAGACTATTCACTAATAGTAGGCGTCACTGTACTACCACAGAAGCTACTACGTTTATAAAGACTGTGTGTAATTACCTTCCAAAACCATTGAACAACCGGATGATCCGGTGTACAATGCTTCAGTTTCGTGTTAGCCTTCCAGTCTACGGTATCAATCTTGCCCAGCCCGCCAATCAGCAACTACACATACAAATATACGTAATTGATGTCTAGAACGAATCTCCGTTGCTTGCCTCAAGTTCTCTCTCGTCGAAAGGTTTCAACAGATGCGGCTGAATGAATTCATGAAATCCCTTCAGAAGAACCTGCATCTGTTTCTCTACTCCATGCCTTAGCCTCCACTGCACAAGAAGCCTACGCAGAACCCGCATTACTTGACTGGCTACCGTCTACGAAGTGAAGTAGAGTCACTGTTTTACATAACTAAGTCAATGTAGAGATAAACGTAATGCATGTCTCTACATACGTATATCTTATGGACGCACGTGTCTAGGTCTGCATTAAAAGCTTAGATCTTCGGTTGATTTACCTAACGTATTCTCTCTTGTTCTGTTCGGTCACTTGAACCTTTGATCCCTCCTCCTTCAGTTCATAGGTCTTCATCTCTCCAAACGCATTGTGCTGGACTGTAAAAAACGCGTCAATGACGTCTGTTATGTCGTTCTCACTAAACAGAACACCCCGAGAGTCAAAAGAAAAATTGCGGCACACCACTACCAATCCTTACAGAAGCCACTTCAATCCATTAAAATATTCCGGATCAACAAATTCCATGTCTTCAATTGTATTCGGTTTATTTAACATTTGCTAACAATACACATAATAGGAATGTCAAAATTGTCCATGATTTCATTTCGTACCTTATAGAACGGCATAGCAAACCCGCCGTCAATGTAGTGCCCGTGAAAGAGAGCCATCCCAATGACCCGCCCAACGAAATGAAAATAAGATAAGTGTTCCTACACCGCAAATTTCATAATTAGAATAATAACATTCCTCCCAACTTGTAAGGTGCTTTAGTGTGGGAGCCCCCTACCAAGCCCTTTTCGTACTTACTGGATTAATAGCTGAGTCTCGATTTATTTGCAATGTATAAAGATCATCTCTGGAGTACTGAAAAAGTCCGTAATACGGATTCAACATTTCGTGTGAAAGCAAGTAGAGCCACTCCCTATATAAAGTCCATAATAAATAAATCAACTAAAAAATAAGAAAATTCTCTTACCTCGCTATTCCGCCGTAATCGAGTCCGTCTTCGCCTCGAAATTTAATCATGAGTCGCTTCTTCAGGTCCTTGGGTCTCATTCGCATGATCTGTCGATACGAGTCTTCAAAGACGTCCTCGCGCGACACTTCGATTCGACAGTGGCCCGTTTCCGGCTGCAGTTGAGTCAGCTCGTGACGAAGACGCTTCATCTTTTGAACCAGGTCACGTTTCTGCCGAGGAAACGACCCAGAGCTAAAAGCAACACACGTTTTAAATATGTAGGTATAAGCGTAGAGTCATTATAAAAGTAGTGGGGAAATTCTGAGTGTCCCCCCCCCCCCAAGGAAACCCAATGTACAATGTTGTTGCCACATGCAATGACACCCGCAATTATGCATGCAGCTGTGACAACTCTTTGGATTCCTTTCATGCGCAACTGCTCAATAGAATGGTCACTATGCAGCAGCAAAGTTCCCCCATGCCAACACCTGCTTTTACGCACAAGAAGAAACAGTATAAGACTTTGACAAAGGGAAACAAAGATAGCATGGCCAACTACTAACTATTTCACGCGACAATCTCCCCCTATATGCTTACTTAGCCATTTTTCTTGCCAATCGAGGATCTAAGAAGAGCATGATAATGAGGCTCCTGCTTACAAGAAGATTATTTTCTCTCGTACCGGTGAACTGCGTCGTCCTATTATTATGATCCACATAGTACCTCCTCCCCGTCGCCGTCTCCCTGATTTCCCATCCTTCCGGAAGCTCGCCAAGCTCTTCGTCGGGCACCAAAAGAGTCCTAAGACAAATAGAGATCAAGAGAGTATCCCCGTTGGTAACAGATTATTCTACCTCGGAACTCTCGGATCGTGCCACGTGCTTACACCCGTAGCGGAATGAACAAAATAGACTTGCCCGTGAGGAGTTGTGCGTTGCTCTGCAAAGATAATCAATCTGTGCATAAGCTAATTGGTCTGATTTAAATCCATACCATATCCATCTGGCAGTTCAGGCAGCGGATGCAAAGCGGATCGATTCAAGTATCGTTGCCGCGATATCTGCACCGTTTCTCGTCTCGACGAATGATGAGAATGCTGCGAATGATGAGACGAAGATGACGACGACGGCGGCGGCGGCGGCGGCGGCGGCGGAGGTACGGCAAGCGAGCTCGACGAAGGACCTCCTCCACCGGAACGAGACCCAGACGTCGTCGAAATAGACGAGCGTTCGGGAACCCGATGCAACCGTCGTCCCTCGGGCGTTAGACTCCTTGGAGGATGAGTCCCAGATGGCGACGAAGACGACGTTCCATTTTCTGACAGTGACGTCAAAAGAGGTGCAGATCGACGTGACGTCGGCGGACGCACTCCGGTAGGAGGCGGCAAACTTTCATACGCCGAACGTGTGGGTTTGTCCCATCTGGTTGTGCGGGTCACGTGATTTACGTAATAGACACGCCCCGTAGGTGTTTTGCGTTCTTCCCAGCTAAAGAAATTGACTAAACGTCTTTAGCCGAGGTCTTCGCACAGCGCAATTACCCTTCTGGAAGTTCGTTGGGATCGCTCGCCGGCATCTGAGGTCGAGCGTGATCGTGAGACGAGAAGCTCACTGCGAAATAAAAACCACGTAAGTGTGAAATGTTATTTAATTTTTTTCGCGAGGGGTGGAGAACGAGAGGACGAAGTTTCGCTTTTATTTTTATCGATCGACGCGGGCGTGTGACGAAAACGGAAGTCTGCGGTTGTACGCGCGCGTCGAACAAAAGGGGGGAGAGTCGCCGCGACGGGTTTCGTCTCGCACACGAACGAATGGAAACATCAACACAAATGGACTTTTCGGTCAAAACGCCGGTACATCGAACTTCCCGTATGCACTTAAAAATTTCTTCAGAATCGAACGCGAAAGGAAGAGACCCCGCCCCAGTCAAAATGCCGGTCTGGCGAGAACGTAATTGTCTAGACTGCCCCGCGCGTACGTACCAACGACTTGTCCGCGCACGACGCAGTCGTCCTCGCTGTCGGGAGACTTTGTGAGATCGAGCCGCTGATCTAAAAAACACCAGAAACGATCGAGGGAAAATATTTTCCTAAGCAACTCGCGCGCGTGCCGCGCGCGTCGTTTTCGCTCGGGCAACGCCGCCGCGCAATGCAGTACACATACATCCCGTGTCCTTGAGCCGATGAATCGCGACGCCGCCGAGCTTGACGCAGCCGAGAAACCCCTCCTTTTCGCGATTGTTTCGCGTCTTTCGATAATTCCAGATACTGATCGTGACGCTATCCGCTTTCGTGAGATATCTGAGGCGAGGAGGAGGAGGAGGAGGAGGAAAAAAGGGAGAGAGGCGAGAGGGAGAGAGAGAAAAAGAATTAGGATTCGGGCGACGGGGAGGGGGCTCGCGTGAGGATTCGCGTTCTTCGAATAGTCTCGAGAGACACGGGCCCCCCCGCTTACAGGTCGTAGTGCTTATTCCACTTCGGATCGAGAGAACTCTTCACCGGGTCGGTCGCGTGGCTCTCGCCGCTTCCGTCGACCGTTACGCGAGCGAACGGATCGGGGAGACCTGACGGGAGAGAGAGAGAGAGTGAAAAGATCGCGCTTTGACGTCGCGCGACGTTCGCGCGCTCGCACGTACGAAAGAGATCGCGCTTGACGAGATTCTTTGCGCAAAGAACTGGCGGTGGAAAAGGAAGGGAGAGAGAAAAACGTTTAGACGTTCGTGGAATTCGTTTCCTATTTTTCCTCTGTCGTCTTACGCGTGAGACGAAGCTTCGTTCGCGACGACGGGTTCGTCGACATTTTATGAGACTAGCGCACTCGAATAGTCAGCGGCTTGAGGCAATATCGGCCATCCAAATGACTTCGGCGAAGAAAGAGACAAACTGAAACCCCGTACCGATTCTATCAGAGTCCCGTATACATAAACACTCTTTTCGTGAGTCAGCGGCGTTTGTGGTAATGACGTAGCATCGCTTTGACATCATCGAGCTCGACCAATTCCTAGAAAAATCCGTTTATAAATACTCTGCATGTCAGGCCAATTTTCCCTACTGATTGTGTCGTATCGCGGCTTCTAAAACGCGTCAGGCCTTTGCGAACGGTCGTTTCGTCAACGAGAATCGCGTACGGGGTTCCCGTTTCGTCTTGCCGAATGAATCGCGAACCGACATCGCCGTCAACGTCACTCGTCACGCTGACGCCGGCTTGGCGCAGATCGAGCTCCAATTTGCCCGCGAGCTGAACATGCGGGATATCCGCAGCAAAGTGAGACAAAAATAGAACACATCCTGTTCGGTTTTTCCCACCTTGTGAGCGTTCGATTGGTCGTCGCCGACCGGCAAAATGACTGCCTGATATGGCGACAATCTGGGGTGAAGAAAAAGAATCTACGTAGAAGAGATACTGTACTATCGATAGGACGTGACTGCACATATTTTTACCTGTTGATCGACTGGCTGCCCGGACGTGTCGAAACGACTCGTCTCTTCGTAAGAGTCCGTTAGAAATGTCAACAAAGCTACAGAAACAATATTTCTACTCTATTCATTGTTCGGGGACTCTTTCCTTGCCTTGGTCTGCTGACGTTTCCATAGAAATGCAACCGAGTCCATCAAGTTTGTTTGACAAAGGACGTTCTGATAACAAACTTCTCATTTCCTTGTTGTCTTTTTGTGTTAGTTTTTCCACTGAGTATTTACCAAGAGAGCAAGTATGCTTTGCAAGAACAAATAATCAGATAGGTTTCTGTTATTGCTGCCTTCACACCTGTATAAGACGAGTTCTATCGTCAGTTTTCTCAACCAAAAAGTGACTTTTGTTGCGATGGGAATACTGCAAATATGAAAAATTGTGCATCAATACATACATATATGTGCTGTTGTATATAACCTTTTTCCACCACTGCAACCGCACTCTTTCCCATTCTTGAGCTAACGTCTTTTGGCGACTTTCAGGGCAAAACACGTGCAAACTTAACGACAGCAAACCGGTCACTCTAACAGAGTTTTGAAACGTTATTAGAAGAAATCAAATGCAACTGCCCACTTACCTCAACTCTCCAAATACACTTCTAACTACATCATCTTGATGACTCAAAGTTCCTTCCATAAGATTCAGGTCAATTGCATCAATTTTAGACTGTCATAAAGCGACCTGCGTGGGCAATATTGACACCAGAATTCATATCTTTTTCTTCAGTGTCACTGATTGCATCAATGTTATCTAGAACTACTGAAATAGGTCTAAAAATCCCATTCGCGTATTCATCGCCGCTAATGGTCTCGCCTTTCAATGGATTCCCTTCGCTTATACAATAAGCAATGGTCTTTCTCGACGTCACGATCGAATACCACCTGCGAAGGAACTCTTCCGACGCAGTTATTCAAAAAAAGAATCAATCTTACCATTCGGCGACAACGTTTCGCTTCAGCAGCGTTCCAAGGTTTCCGTAGAAATGCCGCTGAGCATCGCCAAGCGCCTCGTCGCGAGGCCGCACGCCGAGCGGCAAAAGAAAGCCTTTACGGCGAAGAAGACCTTGACATGAAAACACGTACAGTATTTTGACAGTCAAGTGGATCCTTTGTCTACCAAGCATGCGGTAGCCTATCCGGGACACGCATACCTTAGTGGAATTCATAGATTAGCATTGCTACACTACGGAAAGACGCAAAATGAACAAACTACCAATAGAAAGCATAAGCATAAGAGGAAATCCTTAGATACCAGGTATAGCTTTAGGAAAAGCCCTCTTACCGCAAGAAGCCTTGAAGAGCTGGATTCCAAGACAAAAATTTATAGCAAGACTTGCACCTAGCCAAAAACTGAAACTTTTTTTTATTTGGTGTTTGATCAGCACCAGCACATGAGCCATGACTGAGCATGCGCCTAACATATTTCTCTATGCATCGTCTAACGTCGCGCGTTTGCGTTGTCGGTGGGGGTCCTGCTGGTTTCTACACGGCTCAGAACCTGCTCAAACTCCACCAGACCGTCCGCGTCGACATACTCGAAAAGTTGCCTGTTCCATACGGACTGGTTCGTTACGGCGTGGCCCCGGATCATCCGGAAGTCAAAAACGTCGAAAACACATTCGCGAAAGTCGCCAATCACAACCGCTGTCGTTTCCTCGGCAACGTACACGTGGGACAACACGTTTCGGTGCAAACACTGCGCTCTCTCTACAACGCCGTGATATTCGCGTACGGAGCAGAGAAAGACAAAAAACTCGGAATCGAAGGCGAACATCACCGTGACGTCATATCGGCGCTCGATTTCGTGGGCTGGTACAACGGATTTCCAGATCAAATCAATTTTCAGCCCAACTTGCATGGCAGTACAGCCGTTATTTTGGGCCATGGCAACGTCGCTTTGGATGTGGCTAGAATCCTCATGAGTTCACCAGAGGCATTGGCTCATACTGACATCACGGACTATGCGTTAGAGAGGCTCAGAAATAGCACCCTAAAAAGACTGTATCTCGTTGGGAGACGTGGTCCTCTGCAGGTGTCCTTTACTGTAAAGGAATTGAGGGAGATGACAAAGTTGTCTGGTTGTAGACCAGTATTGAATCCAGCTGATTTTCAATTGGTTCGAGAGAGGCTACCCGAGATTGCACGTCCGCGAAAACGACTCATAGAATTAATGTGCAAAACAGCATTTAGTCCAGATACGAGTCGAAATGACGTCGAAAAAGAATGGCATCTGAGATTTTTCAATACGCCTCGGAGAATTATTATAAATAGCGAGGGTAATCTCGAGGGAGTTGAATTTGAAGTTAATCAGCTGGACAAATCTGGTAAAGCCATTGGCACAGGAGACTTAGTTTTTGTTCCCTGCAGTTTGGTTATACGAAGTATTGGGTACCACAGTGTTAGTATTGATTCGGAAATTCCTTTTGACAACGTCAAAGGAATTATACCGAACGATCAGGGGCGGGTGGGAAAGGGTTTCTATTGCAGTGGGTGGGTAAAGACGGGGCCGGTTGGAGTTATTGCTAGTACTATGACTAATGCAATGGAAACAGCTAAAGCCCTGGTGGAAGATTTGGAAGGAGGGCTATTGGAGAAGAGAGAGTCTGACCAGGATTTGGTAGATGTTTTAGAAGGTAGAGTCATTTCATTTCAAGACTGGGAAAAGATTGATCGTGCTGAGATTGACGAAGGACGAAGGACAGGAAAACTGAGAGAAAAAATAGTTAGCGTTGAAAAAATGATGGATATTGCATTGAATACCGATTTATGAAAAACAAACGTATGACGTCATTGAGCACGTTCTCTGTCTCTAAGACGATGCGCGCGCGTTAGCTCTCAAGAAACAATTCTGTCGAAAATGGCTTCTGGGCCTTCCGTGTTCCTTCTAATGGTATCGGGGCAAATCGAATCAGCTAAGGTAACTCAGAAGCGAACGTTAGATGGCGCGAGAACGTAGTTCTACCTGTAGTTTCCCGAATTCGACGATCTCTACTGTAAATATTCTTTCGTCCACGGTCAAGATTGGGTCGTTACGTCGGTAAGACAGCGTAAAGGTGACGATAGGAGCTGTAATTTGTTCGATGCAGGGCCTAGAAGAGGGAATATCGCAGATTACGAAAAAGAGTAGAGACGCGAGACAAATTTTCACGTGGAACTTTCCTCTCGACGTCACGTTCAAAACGACAAACCCATACGGATGTACAAATTAAAATAATATAATTTTAATTTCTAAATACGAATAACATCCCAGGGCCTCAACTCGTTGTGAGTGCATATGGCCTTGACGCGTTTGGACGGGAAGTTGTAAGGGGATATGGAGCCGTTCACATTCCTGTAGTTCCAGGAAGGTATTACTGTAGACACTTTTTCAATATCATGCACTTGTGTTTCTCTTTTTAGTACATCTCGAGTTGTACCCATGTTTGTACCAGAATCATCATCTAAGCTACAGAAGTTTACTAGGTACTGTATTTCAAAAAATTTCATTTTGGTTTGTAACCTGTCACTAATAAACGCGCAGTTGGCTAACTGGAAGAAGACCGGAATTTATTGATCCCAAATTCGTCGCTCAAGGTGAAAGTAGAGAAGGTTAGATCAATAGATATCCCAAGGCCGTAGGTCAATTACACGTTTCTAGTCACGAGGGTGAGATCGCAGGGCGAAGTCACCGTCAAATTCGACGTCATAACAAAGGACATGAAAAGGTTCGGCTATGAAATTGGGGGCGCGACTAGAGAAATGACAACAACGAGGCAAACTGGAAAGGGAAGAGAAGGAGACGCGGCGCCTGGGGAGAGAACCTAAATGAGTGCTTCAAATAGAACTAGAAGTTACCTAAGTACGTAATAACGATGTATAAACGATGAGATAGATAAATACATGCTGCTAATGGGAAGTGCACTTATCTAAAGGACATAAGCGTGAAATAGGACGCTTCGCGAGACAATTTGATGGGTCGAGTAAATACCTAAATACCGTTTAGTTGAGCACATGTAAATAGCACCATTACAGGGCGGAGCCAAACGATAAACGAGATAATAGCGTTTAGCTCAAAGAGAAGTGTAACCCGAGGGCCAAAAAGAGATAAATAATGCCTAGTGGTGGAGAAAGAGAGACACGAGGTACAGTACCTTCATATAGGAAGAAACCAGCCCTATTGAAGATAAGGTGACATCCTATCCCAGCCGCAATGTATTCATATGCAAAAAAGCGAATCACCCCTCGGGGATCCGCCTCATCAAAACAGTTTTTAGACACCCAGGGTGGCCTCGGGAAGCAACACGTTTCTGCACCAGATACCGAATAAATAAATAGACCTACCGCGCCACGAAAACAAGTGGCAACACCTGGACCACGGGGAGGCGTTTCCCGCCACGTCTCGAGACGGAAACAATGAACGGAGACGGAGTATGGATAGGACAAGGTTATCTTTGGCTTCGACGCACTTCGTCTCCCCTAGTAACAATCTAACAGCATCGATTCGTCGTCTCGACTTCTTCCTCCTCCGCAGGCTATTAGGTCTTGGAGCAAGGAAATGGCGTCGGCGTCAAAAGATGACGTCAGTTCGCCACCGCATCCGCCATCTGCTTCTTTATCGACGATTTCGTCGACGATACGCGTCGGCGGCGACGTGTCGTCGCCGGCGAGACTCCGTGCAATTTCCGACGCCTTTTCGCGAACGATTCGATTGGGATCGTTTAGCGCTTTTATGACGTCATCCATTGCGTTTGCACGTTCGAGAATGGACGTCGCTTTCGTCGACGATTCCGTTCGCGTCAATTTGAACCAGAAGTCGAGCACGTGGCGTTTGACTTCCCAGTCGAAATCGTCCTTGGCTCGATGTAGAGCGTCGAGAATCGGCGAGCGAACGTCGAGCGAGTCCGAACGAGTGAGGGAGTCGCGAAAACCGGCTAGACCGTCGAGCCAGACGAGCAGAACTTGAACGGCACTGCGTCGCGGAAACGCTTCGGTGTCGTTCACGAGAACGTTGCAAACATCAGAAACGATATCCTTAAGAGGATAAAAAATCGTATAGGGTGCGATAGGTTCCCTTGCCTACCTTTATTTCCAATGAGTTTTCTTCCATGTAGGAGACGTAGATTTCTTTGCGTTGAAATATCTCTCCGAGCGCTTGCAATGCTGACGATCTCACGAAGCTCTGACCGTCTTGGAGACCGTTTCGTGTGGGGCCGACGAAACGACGAAATACGTCCAATAGCGGCGGCGGCGGCGTCCCATTCGTCCCTAAGACAAAGGAATAATAAATAACTCTCCCGATGCATACACACGAAGTGTACGTTTCGTTCTAGAAAGAACGGTCGATACGAGCTCGTACGTCGAGTCTCTGACTTCCCACGAAGGATTGACTAGAAATGAGTCTAAGATCAAAGAAATAGACGCGGTCGCTTCGGTCTCGTCCGACGAATGCGCTACGATGCCGTCGCCGAGAATTTCAAGCAGCAGGCAAACTCTCTAAGATTCATACGATGAGCAACGGGAAAGTCTTTCACTAGGAGTACTCACCCGAGAGGACGGCGATTTCAATTGGAGAAGACCGATGCATGCGTCGATTATTAATTCATATGATTCCGATTCGAGTTCTCGCGTTCGACACAATCGTTGCATAAGCTTCAGCGAGGTCATGGTCACTTTCTCGTTTCCTACTAGAGATAGGGCCCACGACGGGTGATCGCTTTCCCCTGCGACGTCGCACGTTAGTTTGAGCAGGGAAATGAGACGACGGCACCACGCGTCCGAAGGAAGGTCGTCTATGCGACGATTCTCTGCAAGAAAAACGAGACTGTGGAGAGAACTCAGAACAGTTCGAATGCTGGTCGATCTCGTTTCAAATTGCCGAGCGAGCAAAGACGTGAACATCGTACGATCAGTCTAAGAAGAAAATATTAATATTATTTTATCATTTCCACTGGGAGGACTCACCGTGGGAAGATCGTAGTGCTCTTGAGTGCCACCAGAAGCCACGTGCACGGGGAGGAACACAAGCGACGAGAGCCACGTTTCATTTTGAAACAGTCTAGGCAAAACTATTGCATGATGATAAATAGACATGTATGTACTGTAGTGCGTTTTACCCATCTTCAACGGTAGTCGAAAAATTAGCAATACATCTGAAAAAATGTTGAACAAAGCCACGCTCTAACAGAGACACGCAAATGCCCGTGAGCCACTCTTTGGCGTGAGTACTACTACTGCACTCAACCAGCAACTCAGTCCAATCAATATCCCAATCTCTAAAAGGAGCAAAAGATTCCAGCTCAATATATAATAATCTCTAATAAACCATACTTTGAATGTTTGACTAGGTGTACGATAAAATCGACTAGGACTTGAATTATGGAATCGTTTTCGCACGCTCTCAATTGGGTTTCTACGAAACCTAAAAGCTGCAATTCCCCTAGCAACCGCGTTCCGTACGAGAAACTCAAATCGAAAACTTTCGTCATCATTCCAAAAACGTTCTTCGCTTTTCTCGAATCGAACGCGACGTTCGATAGGAGAACTTCGAACTGGGACTCCCCTATCGTCTGCCCGCTACATATCCACGCAGCGAGAAATTCGCCCGCGGATTTTGCAACGAATAAACTCGAATCGCTTAGTCCGAGTATCGCCGTGTCGACTAGACCCGAACGACTAATTTTCGAGTAGTGATTCACTATCGAAATCGTAAGGGTTTCGTACGAAGAGCAGCGAACTCGCGCGTCCGCGTGCCGGCAAAGTCCAGATGTCGTTAGCCATTCGATTGTTGCGCTGCACAGGCTCGGTTCGCTTGCGCTCAGTCGCAGGGCAAAAGCGAGCGTGACTGGATGCGTGCTCGACGCCGATCGATCGATGAACGCGCGCGCGGCGCGTGCCAGCGCGTCTTTTCGCGCCGAATCGCGAAACGACTCGCGAATCCAGTCGAGGAGTCGCGATAGGCACGTGTCGTCGACGACGTTGTCGGGACGATCGACGAGAACGTCGAAGGCGGTCGACAAGAGCTCGAGAACGTCGGGAAAAGACATTGTTCGACCGCACGTGATGGAACGCGACAACGCACGCTAGTATTTCTTTCCCACGTGCGATGAAATCGGACGATGTCGTTTACCTTCTTCTCCTGGTCTCGTCGGTCGGCTTCGGCTTCGTCGTGCGTCGAATTCGCAGTCCGTTTCTTAGGCAATCCTTCTGCGGACTCTTGGGCTTCGCGATGGCGATCTACATTTGCAAATGGCAGATTTGGCATTCGCTTTTCGTTGCCACGGTGACGTACCTCATCACGAAAACAGCAGCTGGCCCGAAGTAAATATAGAGATTTAGAAATAATAATTACTTATTGATTCAATAAAGGTGGGGTCACTTGCTCAGTTTCACTTTTAATTTCGGTTACTTGGCCTTCTTCCGTCTGGCTCATTACTTCGACGTGGAATACCCATCACCACACACCAACGCAATACAGCTCTTACTCACTCTAAAAGTGACCTCATCCACCGAAGAGTATACTTAATTTATGATGTCATTTCCAGATGATTAGCGTGGCGAGTGACGTCAGCGAGCCACAGACAGAGAATCCGGATGATGTGAAGATGCCCTACAGTCCCTTGGGACAAAATAACCCGCTGGATGACTTACGAGCTACCCCGCCCACGCCATATGAATTCTTCTGCTATACCTATTGCTACATTGGTCTCTTCACGGGCCCCTTCTATCAATTCAAACTCTATCGTCACATGATCTATCGAGACGATTCGATGAATATATTGACGAGCAAGCACATTGTGTGGAGAATCGTCGCCATCATCGTTCTCGGCGCTCTCTTTCTCTATTTTCAATCGACGTATCCCACCGAATACGGAATGACGCGCGAGTTTCTCGAATACCCGCATCCGTTTGGATTTTTCTACAGGTACTTTTATCTCGTCGTCTGGTTTCTCGCCTTTCGACTGCGCTTTTACATCGGCTGGCTTCTCGCCGAAGCGTCGTGCATCGCCGCGACGCTCGGCGCGTATCCGAGCGACTCGGCCGCGCAGCCGGGTCGCGGACCCACGCGGCAAACTCTGAATGAGAATGCCGTCGACTTCGCTGCGGTAAAAAATCAAGACATTTTCAAAATCGAAACGGCCGTCACCATGCAAATGTCGATCAAATACTGGAACATGTCCGTGCAAACGTGGATGGTCTATTACGTTTATAAACGCTTGCCATGGAGACGATTTCGCTATTGGGGCGTTTTTCTCGTGAGCGCCTTTTGGCACGGAATTCATCCCGGCTACTATTTGTGTCTGCTATCGACGACGCTGTTCGGCGCGATGGAAGCGCGCGTCACTCGCTTGGGACGACGGCTGTGGGACGATGCCGGTTGGGTTACGTGGGTTGGGCTGTATTTGATCGGAGAGCTCTATCGTACCCATGCGTTTGAGTACGTCGGATTGGGGTTCATTTTCTTGAGAATGGAGCCGACGATTGCTATATGGCGGGCCGATTATTTTCACTATCACGTGTTCGGCGTTGTTGCGCTGCTGGTGGCGTTTCTGGTGCCCGTGCGAAAGGAGAAACGCGAGAAAAAAGACTAGGGGATTTTCTTAGAACGGGCATACAGAAAATAGAACGCGTAGTTTGATTAGTCAGGGCAAGACGTATTTTTTTTCTTTAGAGGGGATCGCGTTTCTGTAGTGACACTTTCCTTTCCAGTAATTAATTATTGTAATTGGCTCGGTGCAAACCCCTTCGTGCAATGCTCACCCTTCAGTTATAGACGACACTGGTTCACGAAGAAGAGATGCTGCGCCTTAGGTGTTTGTAAAGTTTGCCTTGCGCTTCTCTATGAAAGCCTTCATTCCTTCACGCCTGTCATTCTAAAAATTGCAAGGTTAATTAAATACTCAAAGGCAAACGGATACAAGTTTACTGTAGCAAAGGTGCCGTAGAACATCTTCTTCTCAAAGCGTAGCCCTTCTTTCAGGCTCACTTCACAAGCTAATGGACGAAGAATTTCAACTGCGTTTATATCCTATCTCATGCATCTCACATATATTGACTGCTTCCTTTGCAAATGCCACTGCTATTGGAGACAATTCTCCTATCTTTTCACCCAGCTTGACAGCTTCATCAACAAGCTGTCCAACTGGAAATATTTTACTAACGAGACCTATATTCAATATATTATTTAATTAGGAAAGACGTACCACTTCTATCACCTGATTGAAGAGCTTCAGTCGCAGGCATTTTCTCTCCGGTCAGAATTTGTTCCATTGCTTTCGATTTTCCAATGGCTCTAATTAAACGTTGAGTTCCACCAGCACCTTAATAAAAATTAATTTATTAAAATACATAATCAGATGTACCGTACTCGTTACCAGGTATGGTTCCTAGGAGAATTTCTGGCTGTCCAAAGTGTGCGTTTTCTCCGGCGTAAATGATATCGCACATCATAGCAAATTCACATCCGCCACCAAGCTAAAGTTCAATAATAACTAGTAATACTTCTTTGATATCTCTCAGTCTGTTGATCTTACAGCAAATCCATTTACTGCTGCAATTACCGGTTTCCTCATACGAGTGACGCGATCCCAATGAGACAGAAAACTTCCTGCAGCCACATCCTTATAATCGAGAGGAAGCATCTCCTTGATGTCAGCACCAGCTGCAGAACAGACTTTAGAAATGAAATCTATGGTTGATTCAACGATACCTGCAAATGCCTTTTCGTTTCCCGTTATGACGACAGCAGCAATTTCGTCGTCGCTTTCGAATCGATCGAGAGCTTCGTTGACTTCGCGCATGAGCGGATCGCAGAGCGCGTTCAGCGCTTTTGGACGATTCAATTGGATCAAGCCGACATTCGCCTTTGCACCGCGAGTGTCGACGATGATGTTTTCGAACGTCGCGGCTAGCCGAAGAGGAGATTTATCGAAGCGAGGACACGAAAGGGGCCTCACTAGAGGAGAGGCTACGAATCGCTCCAAAATGAGTCGAAGACGAACATCCGGTTCTTGCTAAACGCGAAACGAGACGGAACATAACGAATTTCGAGCAAAATAAGGCGATACGGGACGCCGCTGGAGGCCACAAAAACCGCAACGCGTGCAAGCCTCGCAATCACGTGCGCCGCTGCGTGTTGTCTGTAGGCGAGCTCACGTGTCCTAACCAAAGGTCAAGCCTTCTCGGAAATGCCGACGGGCTGTGACGTCGTCCAAGCACACGTCAGCCAATGAGCGTCGACCAAATTAGCGACCTTCATCAGAACTACACATCAGCGCTGTGACAAGTCTCCACGCCCCTGAGCGAGATCCGAATGGCTTCTGAATAGAAGTGCCAGAGAAAAACAGCTCAAAGCAACCCATAACATTGAAAGAGCACACAAAGCCGACTAAACGGATCAAAAATCTCCCCTAAAGCGTCGAAATCGCCATTCTAATCTCACTTGTCATCAGTAGGTGGAGCAAACGTTATCGAATTATGTAACCACTAAACGAGCGAACGAATCAGCGCGCAGATCCCTAATCGATTCGTGGCGATAAGCGAAGGGCAATCGGAACCCAGCGGTTTTATTTCCCTGCGAGTAGGGGCCCCAGTCACCAAAGAGGCGTTGCAAGATGACCCGAGACAAAGTGCGACGGGCTGCGAGCACCTCGACGACTTCATTGGCGTCGTCGACAGTCGCTTCATCCGACGACGAGCAAGACCAGGATCTTCGCTCGGCCGTCACTGACGTGCTCAAGGATCACGACGAGCAGCTCAGCGAGGCGATGCGCTCGAAAGCGAGCGACCAGCAGCGCAGCAGCGGCGACAGTAGCGGCGAGAACGGCGCGAACAGCGCCTCTCTCGTCGCGCGAAAATCGTCCGCGAATCATATCAAGCGTCCAATGAACGCGTTCATGGTTTGGGCACAGGCGGCGAGAAAACGCCTCGCCGAGCAGTATCCGAGTCTGCACAACGCCGAGCTGAGTCGAACGCTGGGCAAGCTCTGGCGCGCCCTCACTGACAAGGAAAAGCGCCCGTTTATCGACGAAGCCGAACGTCTGCGCCAGCAGCACAAACGCGATCACCCCGACTATAAATATCAGCCGAAGCGCAAACGCGCCTCGACGTCGACGAATGCGCTTGCGAAAAAGAAGGCGGGGGAGAAAGGGGACAAGGGGGCCCCTCTCGCTCTAGGACTCGATATTAATACTCCGCCGACGACGCCAGACGCGAAAAGCGGTCGACGCGGCGGAATAAGTCCCGTCGCGTCGATGCCGCCGATCTCGTCCCTTTGCGCGGTATCAGCTGATCGGGGGCGTCAAATCGATCCGGAAGTAGACCACCAAGGCTACTCGACCGCGAACGCCGCCCTTGCTCTTATCGGCGAGATGCCCATCCCGTCGATCGAGCATCTCGCCGCCGACGTGTGTCACGACGGCGAAATCGATAAGACCGAGTTAGACGTTTACATGGGCGGCTACGACGACGGCGTTGTACCGCCATATCCCCCCTATTGGGAGAACCCACAACAATGGTCGGCGCCCTATCCAGTCAATATGCCGGCTGACGCGACTGCCGTCTACGATTCGGTCAGTACGCCGGCTCCCCCTTACGACCCGTTTCTGTGCGGCGGAGGCGGAGGCGCTCACGCCGCCGCACACACGCCCATCTCGCCACAATCGGAATCGTTTTCTCCCGCCGCGTATTTTACCGCGGTGCAGCCGCCAGCGACGCCGAGCACGCCGCTGTATCACGTCGATTGTTACGAGATGGGAGGTCACGGCAGCTATCAGCAACATTCGCAACAGTTGCCGTTCTACCACCAATCCCAACAGTTTTACGGTGCTGGTTACGAAGGAGGCCCCGTTACCACCAATGCGGGATCATCGTGGTCAATATAATTTAGTAACTAAACTAAAAAACGGCTCATTTTTTTCCTTGTCTGATAATGACTATAGGTTTTAGGTCTAGTCTAGCGCTTTTAGATGTAGACAGATGCTGTAATTTGTTTTGTATTGGCAGAAGGTAGGGGATATCCTGATTAGATGGGGCTATGAGATTAGTCGTCACGATTTATATAGATAAAATATATAAACACGGATGTTCGTCCTACATCCTGGTAGACGGCTATAAAAAGAGTTCTACAGGTCCATGCGCCCGGATAAAGAGACGTTTCATTTTCACGTGATTAGCAACGCCTCTTGAATCCCCAGGCCACACCCTTGCGTCTAATGCTTCTCAACAATAGGGGCTCATTTGTATAGAGAACCGCATTGCGGTCTCGCAGACATTTCCGTTCAGAAAAAAAAAAAGAAAGGAGGACGCGCACAGGAGAAAACGGGTTGGGTTGGGACGCGGGGCTACGAAGTGTAGCGTAGTAACTCCTAATCTCCCACGTCGTTTTGCGCCGCGCCCCTCGTCTAACCTCTTTCCGATTATGACTTTGTGTGTGAGATGATATCGCCTTGACGCTTGCGTGAGAACCCGACGCTTTTCGCTTCCTCCTTCCTTCTTCCTCCTCCCCTCATTCTTTCCGCCGAACAATAGAGCCCATTGTGCTCGTGCGAGGTGACGCGACGCGGAAACGAAGTCGCTGGATCGTCGGACGCACGTTCGATTCGATCTCCCGCCCTGCTTCTTTCGTGGAGCGTCGAACAATGGCAAATTGAACGACGGTCACGAGTCGCGCCTACCGAATGACTCGTGTTTTGCATTCTTGCGCCTTATGATGATGATTCTGCGCACGTTTATTCAAATTAGAGGCGATGCCGCCTTGCTCGCTTTGTCGTCTCTTTCGGATCTCTCACGCGCCTACTTTGACCTATATCGGTCGCAAGGAGAATGTTGATGTTTCTCAAACGGACTATTGACAGCGTGTAGCTGTTTTATCCCGACTTTGGAGACAAAGTGGATTATTGAGTTACGTCATGGGGGATGTGCCTGATTGGCTGGTTCCGCGTTCCAAGCATTGTACACGTCCAGAAAATGGGCGCGGTTCCAACAGAAAAGAAGCGTAGCGCGCGCAGAGTTACTACCGCGGAGAACATGACTTCGTCGCTGGCAGTTTGATTACTGTCAGCAACGCGACAGGCCATTTAGAAAGCGTCGAAACTAAACGAGCACCAAACATGGTATGTTTAGGCACACTTGAGACCCGGAATGACGTCACTACGTGCCTTAGACACGGAATGCTGAGAGTAGATAAGTTCTCGTTATTCCGCAACCGGACAATAATTTTGCAAGATGCTTTCACACCCAGTTGCCAATGTTGGAGTGCTTCTCACCTCGCTTTCTTCCATTCTTGCCACTGCTCGGCCTGTCTTGTCTACGCAGTCGTCTCCAGTGTGCGCATGTGAAGGTCCTCGAGGTCTTCGAGGACCGATCGGCTTTCCAGGAGTACCAGGTCTGCACGGGCCACCAGGACAAACGGGTTTGCCAGGCTTGGCAGGAGCTCCCGGACCGCGAGGTGATCCAGGGCAGCAAGGACAGCGTGGTCCTCACGGACCAGAAGGACCGCGAGGCCCATTAGGACCGCGAGGCCCACACGGAGAGCGAGTGAGAATCCACTAAAAGACGTTTATCATCGTTGACTTCTTCTATGTAAGGGCCCAAAAGGAGCTGCTGGACCTCCAGGAGAAAATGGACGCGGAACGCAGGTATGTTCAGATGTTCTCGTATGTAATCTATTTCATGCTTGCCATCACAGGGACCACCGGGTAAAGCAGGCCCTACAGGACCTCAAGGACCCCAAGGAAATCAAGGACAAAAAGTGAGTAGAAGATTCTGCTCACTACGTTAAGAATTTTCTAAACGATTAACATTATAGGGCAGCCAGGGAATAGTGGGACCAACCGGTCCAAAAGGAGACATTGGACTAATTGGTCCACAAGGTCCTAAAGGAGCCCGTGGGGAAAAGGGGCTGAAAGGTGACCAAGGACCTCGAGGGTTTCAAGGACCTCAAGGATTGCAAGGCTCTCACGGAAATCAAGGACCTAAAGGTGTTCAAGGATCTCAAGGAATTCAAGGAATTCAAGGTCCCCGAGGAGTTCAAGGACTCAAAGGAGCTCAAGGGATTCAAGGAGTCCAGGGGCTTCAAGGAGTTCCAGGCCTACCTGGGTCCCAACAACATATGATTGATTATTTGGATTTTGTAATTCCATTGAATTGCTCCTGCAGCTGCATTCTTCAAAAATTTCCTTCAGCTAAAAGTGGTGTTTATTTTGTCAAAGGAATCACAATTAAACCTGTCTCTGTTTATTGTGACATGGAAACGGATGGAGGAGGGTGGACGGTCTTTCAAAGACGCAAAGATGGATCAGTAGATTTCTATCGAGGATGGGATGACTATGCAAATGGTTTTGGTGATCTTTCTCTTCTCGGTGAATTTTGGCTCGGGCTGGAGAACATTCACAAGATAATGAAAGTCTATGAAGGACATGAACTTAGAATCAACTTAAAGAACTGGAAAAATGAATCTGCTTATGCTACTTACAGCGAATTCTTTGTAGGTGATGGACGCAGCCATTACACGTTACAAATTGGCGGATATTCGGGAACAGCCGGAAACGCTTTCGAAGTCAGCAATAAAATGCAATTTTCCGCAAAGGGTCATGATAATGATCGCCGGTATAATGACTGCGCCGAACGCCATCATGGCGCTTGGTGGTACGGTAGTGAGGACGGCCATACTTGTTTCAACGCCAACCTAAATGGAAAGTATTTCAAATCCGGTATTACAAGTGATCAATCTGCTATTGCGTGGAGACAATGGAAAGATTTTGAAGCACTTCAATTTACGGAGATGAAATTTCGATCCTATCCCATAAATCTTTTCAATGAAGTGCCTTTGGATTCTCAATCAGCTAGCCTTGCTGGTGAGTACAGTAACCTAAATATAATTAATATCACAATATAGCCAAGCAAACACCTTTTAGAGTATTTGCTAACACCGAATTGTTTGTGCTCGTGTTTGCTCGAAAATGACGCAAACGCAAAGAGCGGCACATATTCTGTATTGGGATTTCGTTCATCAATAATCAAGATTTACTGTGATATGGATACCGACGGAGGCGGGTGGACGGTTTTCCAAAGAAGAAAAGATGGCTCTGTCGACTTCTATCGCAAGTGGAGAGATTATAAAACCGGGTTCGGAAATATGAATGGCGAGTTTTGGCTTGGATTAGATAAATTGAGCTGGATGCTTGGCCTTAGCAGAACTGGCAATCAACTTAGAATTGAGTTGGGAGACGGAACTGCAAACAAAGCCTACGCAAAATACAATACTTTTATGGTAGGAAACGAAAGTACCAAGTACAGACTTAGCGTGGCTGGATACAGTGGAACGGCGGGAGACTCGCTGTTCAGTATTCACAATGGACGTATGTTCTCCGCAAAAGATCAAGACAATGATGCCAACATATTGAAAAGCTGTGCAACAACGTCTACCGGTGCGTGGTGGTACAACAGGTGTCATCATACAAATTTAAACGGCAACTATTCTGCAACTGACAATCGCGGCCTCCGCTGGGAAACGTGGAATAATAAACAAAATGCAAAATTGGCTGAAATGAAATTTCGATCAAATTAGTGAGTGTGCTGTAGAAACTCCTTTGGCAAATAAATTCAGTTCTGTTTTATAAGCTCACTTGCGCGTTGACAGACCGTGAAATCAATGTAGCTTTGCACCCAGTGATCTGCCTGGCAGACTCAGCATTGCGATTTTTGATTTTTCCCGCAGGTCGAAATCCAAAAAAGCGTACGGCTGTTTTAAAACAACTTTCTCTATTTCATTTCTTCCTGTCAGTTATCTTTACTTTGAACACCTTCCACCTTCTTTCCGTGTCACAAGTTCGAGGTTGATTGTCAGCGGAGCTTCAATACGCAGCTAGACGTTAAGTAGGCAAGTTTTGTAACCTCTTTTGGTATACAGTATTTTTCGAGCGCGCCGGCTCTCTGCAGCATGCAGGGAAGTTTCGCGGACGGCAGTGGACGGCCATCTTTCTACGTTATCCGGGCTCTACGATTTACGACCGCGAAAAACTCGAGTGGATCAATAAACTCGTATGGCAAGAGACAAACCACCACAGCAATTTTACGGACAATGTGGATCAAAGTCAAACACAGTTTCGTCATTGTACCCTACTATTTTTTCTGACGGTTTGGGATTTCGCTGATTTAGAAAGCGAATCTGACGTTGATTTGGCTCTACTGGTTTATCACCAGTCCATTTTCCTTGTTCTCTATCTGCCACTTTATCATGCTTGCGCACTTCAATCGTTGACACCGGCATCCAACAGATATAATTTTCGAACGGTGTCCAATACCAGCAGTTCCTTGACGGCCTATATTTGTACCAGATTGGAGTAGCAGTAGCATCTTTCTCCGTTGGAGTATTATATTTTGCAACGTACTGGTACACACCTTTAAAGTCGGGTTCGCCAAGTTGATACGGTACAGAAGCTGGCTCTTGCAAAAGAATTCTCATCACTTCCGCCAGAGTTTCTGAAAGAAGAGACGATAAGGTCTTCAAGGTGTGGGCTTTGCCAGAGAGCCAAGCAGGATAGAGGGGTTGGTCAAATATAAATTCTGACAACTTTCCAGCTGCTTCTTGGAGTGAAGATATCAAGCCAGACCGTTGGCTAGACGTTAGCCCGCGGTGTTTCGCTAAAAAACCCAAAAGGCGAGCTACTACAGCTACCTCAAGGGCACTCCTACTGTTGAGTCGGCTTTGAAGGAGCTCCAAAGCATCGTCTTCAACAGAGCGTATGTTCTTCACTTCGAAGAAAATCACTCTAGCTGTAAATCTATTATATCGCAGACTTCCTAAGATCACCTCTACAGACTGTCGGGTTAGGCAGTCAAGAGAAGCTAACGCTGTCAGAGCACCTTGACATGCAACAAATCCGTGCGTTTTCGGCTCCAAAATAGAGCGAAGGATAGAAGCTAATTCGGGGCGCTTGTCTGCAATATTACATAACGCAGCCGGAGTCCGTCGAGCCAATGCCCCCAGACAAATCATCAAATCACCGATATCGGAATTTCCGATAACCTCATTCAGCCCCAAAGCGTTGAAAGTCGTTTTACTTCCAGCTGAATAACAGATGCATTGTACAATAACGTCTAAGACTTGCGGATTAACGTCTTTTGCGGTTTCTAATAAATGACCAACTGGATCCATGGCCTTTTCATCTGGAATCCAATTAAGACTAAGAACTTCAGATAGCATAAATTTTATAGCTTGCACTGATAAAGAAATTCCGGAGTCTTTCTTGTCATTGTCTTCCGCAAGTTTTGTAAAGTTGCGTATAAATCGTTTCACTGCCCACGTTTGCGATTCAGTTGAAATTGTGCCATTGTGGATTACAAAGAGCGCTTCCTGAAAGAAGCGTATGACTGTAGGGAAGTACTTTTCGCATATCTGCCTACAAATCAAGCTACCGCCTATTTGAAATTCTTCACCAACGCCTTTTTCAGCTTCTTGAAGCAAATTCGCTCCGTTGCAACCACAAAACCTCATTTGGGAACTTGTTGGATCAAATTCAGTTGCGTCAGGGTCGAGAAAAAGAAAGAAAACAGCACTTTCCAAGTGTTTCAAACACTGGTCAGGAAGTGTACGGTTGACGTCTCCGTCAAGATGGCATAAACTACAGAGCGACGACATCAAGCACTTTCGAACAGACGGCTGCGGACCTGTGCAGATATATTCAATCATTCTGCTTCCTACCAGCTCGTCTGCGGCACCAATGTACTCAAGCAGACGTAAGGTATGCTCCTCTTCCGGTGCCGACAAGAGAGTTTCAAAAAAGCCTAGATCATTATGCCAAATCCATCGCAGTAACCAGCTCGAGGAGACGCTTTGAAGAAATTCCTGTTTTTCAAATGCCGTGTAGTAAGGACGCCAACTACGAAGGCAAAGCTTTTCAGCGCGATGCCGATAGATGTCCAGGTCGCTGTGGAGCAAGTTTGAAACATATCCTTTAACAGTTGAATTTAGACCATGAACCTCCGCCCAGATCAATGCAGAAAAGGCGCAGATATCTTGATCAAGTTTGTCACAACACAGCCAGGTGAAAAACAGTTCTACAGCGCAAACTGATGCCGGACGAAGAAAAGAAAGAATGTCAATTATTCGGTTTCTTTCAATAGATTGGAAGAGCAAACTTTCCAGACACAGAGCACTGGCCACAGTTAAGTCTAAACATCCCTGCTCTGCTAAATGATAAAGCCTTCGTAAAGCCGCCTCCTTTAAGTCGTTCTTTTTCCTCCCGCTCTCCGCCACAACTGCCCAGATAAACTTTTCTTTACGCAACTCTAAGCAGCTGTTACTAAAAACTAAAGCATCCCGCACTCGAAAAGCAAGAACTAGAATGGCATAGCATTCAGGTTTGATGGTTTTAGCGGAGATCTGATGAAGTAGTTGCATTCCTGCTGGATGTAGCAATTCGGTGGAAAGTAAAAGCTTTTTAAATTTTGTAGGCAAGACGTTGTAAAAATCAGTTAAAAGAGAACATGTGCTCTCCGCTTTGCGCCAATTTTTCACAAATAGATAAATCTCTTGCAGAGCTACGGCTGAGACTTCATTATCCTTTGAAAAATGCTGCTCTAAACAGCTAACGGCTTCAGTTAGAAACGCTAACCTGTTGTTAGGTTGCTCAGCGGCAGCTAATCTGACATAGCATCTGGCTCTGTCGGTAAGGTCATGAACGGTCAAAGCAAACTGTTTGCACCGTTCCAAAGCAACGTTTCTATTTTTAGTGCAAACGTAAGGCTGAACCCAGAATAGCAGCTGAAATGATTCAAGCTTATTGCACAATCCTTCAGCATGAGAAACGAGACGATTGAACATTTGTTCTTCTTCGTTGGGAAAGAATGCCATAATTGCAATTAGGGCCTGTCCCCAAGAGAAATCGCGGTCACTTGCTTCGCAAATGATGCTTCTTAGATCGTCTCTGGTTGAGCGCAGTTTTGTCCAGTTATTGTAGCGCAAGTTCCTTGCATTTAGTGAAAAATGAAACAGTTTCCAGAGAGTTTGCAGTTTCGGGTCAGGTTCCAAAGGCTTCAAAAGGTAAAGGAGTTCTTTCCAATACGAAGAAGCTACTTGAATTCCTCGAAGGATTTTAAGAAGATCCAACGTGAACACATCTGAAAGCACTGTACCACTGGAAGACGCATTACAAACATGCTGCATCTCTAAAACTGGCACCGTTTTCTTCCTTCCCCACCAGTGAAGAGAACAGGTCTTCGAAAGGTTCAAAATGACGATGGATAAATCTACTTTGTCTGAGTCAGTATTCACTGGAAACAACTTTTCAAAGACGTCGAACGAGTAGACGTAACCGTCTTCCTTCTCAATTTCTGACAGTATGCAAGCCAGTATTTCTGCGGCTAAATATAAACGCACCGGCTTTTGGTTACTGGCGCGATTATACATTTGAACAAACAAATCAGGATCTGGACGGCCACCAAATTCAAGAAAGGCTTCAAAGAAAATATGTAGTAACGTGTTACCAGTTGGCGAGTCTAGCACCGGTTGAAAATACTTAGTGAGCTGCAACCAAGCGCGAGATGCAGGATCTGCAACGGCTTTCAGAGTTTCGCTTAGAGCTGAATGTATGGCTGTGAAATTAACGGAATCCAAACAACTTTCCGATAGCAGATCTTCCACGTTGCCTAGAGCACAGCATATCAATGCAGCATCATGCACCACGTTTAGGTTTTTGCTATTCAAAGTTTCTTTAGCCGCACTGAGCAAAGAACAAGTGTAACATTTTTCTCCTTGGCTTTCAGACAATTGCAATGCAGCAATCAGCTGTTTATCAAAAAATGACGATGGCCTGTACATGCATTCAAGACGAAAGGAAGGCTGAATGCTTTTCAAAGCACTTAACGGCATCTTTCCTGAAAATGTCATATTTTCTTCATACACTTGACGTGCTACAGTTTCATTCTCCTCAAAGGCAAAATGCAGATCTTTCAGTTGCTTCTGTTCAAAAGAGGGCAAATGCTTGTACAGCTGTACCTTTTGAAAGGCTCGTAATTTGCTAGGATAGCCAACAAGAGCAACGCCTCCGAATAAAGCAACGAAGACGCTAGTTAGTAAAGTGTCTTGCCTAAGGCGGACCAACATCTTACAGTTATCTGCTTGCAAAAACTGCTTTACAGCAGAATCTGCAAAAGCAGGAGTAACGAGCAGCTCACAGGAATTCATTCTTGACAAGCGCAACCTATCCTCGCACTGCATAACGTCCTTCTTGCAACGAACACTGTCTTTCAAAAGATCAAGACGACTTTCTGCCATTTTCTGCCCTTCTTCTGTTCGTCTAAATACTAACTCTAGATCTTGTAGCATAGTTTCGATCGCTTGTCTTTGATTCTCTTTTTCGCATTGTCTTAGCTGCTTCGTAACGTCAAAAAGCCCTAGTCGTTCACTGTCGTCTAATAAGGTGCAGTTCTCTTGTAACGTTAGAGCAAAGCATTGGTCAATTCGCTTCTTAAAGTCGCCAAATTCTGTCAACTGAGACCAACAATTTGGCCTATCGTGGGTGCAACATATTGTGACAAAATATGCGTTCCACGTATCAAAAATTTGAGATATTAGATTAGCAGGCTTAGATGAGAGCAACATTTCAAACCTCCGAAGTTTATTGATGAAAGACAGACGTCGTATTGCCAGCGGAAACACGAACCTCAACTTTTGAAAAAGCTTGAGAATAGCTTGTCTAACAAATCTATTACTATTAGGAGACTCCTTATCGTCGTCAAGAAGAGCTCCGAAGTTTTCCGTCAGCGCCAATCTTTCTCTTACTGAACTCTCTTCAAGTTCTAATAACAGAAGAGGTGGAGGACTAAAGCAGCCAAACAGAGAGGCCAGAGTAACAGAAATCTCACGTGGATCTTCCTTGCACAGTAACGACATATAAAGAAAATTGTAAAGGTGAGAGGCTGCAGTCACGGCCGCAAAAACAATGCACTTCATCCACCAGAAGGAAAGAAGAGTGTTAATAGTAAAATCGTCTTCATAATTCTCTAGGAAGAAGTAAGGCCATTCAAAATCTTTCAGCAGACTTTGTAAGTTTTTCCTAGTACGTTCAATCTCCTTGAGGGTCTTCCGCTCACTGTTGTGAGCTATGCTGTAGTTCAGCCTTTCCTCGCCAAATTCCCCACCAATGAACACTCCTGGATGAAGGTAAACTTGCAGTAGAGTGTCTTGGCGGGGAGAAGATGCGCGACGAAGTGTTCCGTGAATGGGCCATTTAAAATCAGAGTGATCCTTATATAAATTAACAGAAAGTTCTTTACGAGAACCATTATCAAGTAGTTCAAGGCGTTCCAACAGCACAGCTGCCGTACAACTGTCCTGACACGAACCAGCCCTGACGATGGATTTAAGGACAGATGCAAGCACTTCTCTAAGACTGCTAATATTTGTCGTTTGCTTCAAAGCACACAGAAGCTGTCTGCAGACGAAGCCCGACGGTCTAGAGGCATTTTTTGCATAAAACGTTACCAATTGCCTCTGCAACTTTTCAACCGTTTTTTCGCCCAGGCATTCATCTTCAAATTCATTCAAAGAGTGGACAACAAGTAAAGTCGTTCGCGGCAATACGTCTTCCTCCGTGGAACACTCAATAAGCCTAGATATGAGAGAATTGAAGTGGTTTGGGTGCCAGTGAATGCTGGCGTAGCCCAAACCAAGCGCAATAGGCTCTTTCCATCTCGGATCAAAGCTAAGGTTTTGAATTGCCTTTAGAGTCTTTTCAGGCTCCTCAATCCTTACCAGTTCTCTGCCAGCAAGGAATTCTTCAAAAGACAAATGAATGAAACCGTAACACTCATTAGCTTTTTCTGCAAGAAGACCAACGCTCTCGTGCAGCCTTTGAAAAAGAACAGAGGCGACTTCTTCATAATTTTTTTCTGTCTCGCCCGCAGCTCTCACTGCGTCGCAATAATATAATTTCAAATGCTTCAGCAACTTTTCCTTTGAAAGGTAGCCAGTGCGACTTTCTCCGTGAAAATAGTAACCGATCCGAATAAGTGATTCCATTAGCGCACTCTCATTTATAATACAGTTACCAGTTTCGCGGTTGGATTTGGTCTCTCGCCACTTGTCTGCCATAAAGTTTATAGCAGCGTCATAGACTCGCGTTCTCTTTCGCGGCAGGTTCTTTGATTTTTTGTAAATAACGGCCAAGACGGTCAGAAGAAGAGGGTTCGAGGCCAACTGATACAGTGTCGGATGCGTGGAAGAAAAGAGAGCTTGTTGCAAACCTGCAGATGCCTCTTTTGCCCGTCGCAATCCTTCTTCCTTGTCTAGGCTGCCAGGTACGTGATCAAACGATGCCAGCATCCAGCTGTCACAGAAATGTGAAACAGCGATTCTGTTCATCTTCTGAACTACTCCACGAGCAACGCCAGCTTTTTGTATTGAAGAAGCGCGATAGCCTGCTATGCGGCTAGTAACAACAATCTGATTACGCGTAGACGGCTTTTGTGATTGGTTCGTGTTGCCATCAGACAAAACGTGATTGGTCATGAAGTCTTCCACCGCTTGCAGCACTGCCTGACGAGACGTTGTTACTTCATCAAGTCCGTCAAGAACGACAACTACACGATTGCTCTCCAACTCTACTCTAATTATTTTATTGAGATCCGGTCCAAAGACGACGAGATTGTCCTTTTCAACGTTGCCATGATGCCTACTGCCCAAAAAATCTGCAAGCTCGTGATTAGATCTAGGCTGCTTTTTGCTTTGCTCTGACAAATACTGAGCAAAATCAGCTACGCGGACGAATACCGGAAGACGAATTGGACCTAAGTCAAAAGTTTCTTTAGAGATGCTTAGTTCAGTGTTAACTTCGCTCCAAGGCACTTCAACGGACGTACTCTTGGGATTGGCCGCTCAACTTTCCAAAAAAGGCTCTGGCTAATTTCAGAGTCAGCCATCGTACCATGGTTGTCTTCCCACTGCCAGGGTCTCCTAGAATAACTAACGCAGGATTGTCTCTAAAGACGACGCCAAAGGGAATATTTGTTTGAGAATCTTCTTCTTCGTCAACTTCTTGGTCAAGCAGTGAATTAGCGCTAAGAGGCAATTCGCCGAGATACTTTTGCGACAGTGAGAGCTGTTCTTCCGCAGAAAGTTGGTCCCACTCTTTGTTCTGTAGCTTTATACCAGCACTTGCGTAATATTTTTTCATCTCAGTGTCCACCTGCTGATTAGAGTGACGGATTTGGTATTCTGTGCACTCTGAGTCTATTTTAAGCGATACATAGACTTTTTCCAATCTAAGCAGTTGCCTATCTCCTCCTGCCTTCGTTCCAAGTACGTTGACGAAGGTGTTTTCTTCAATAAGATGGCTCAAATAGGCACAAAGCAATCTATGCCTATAACTACTGTCGGCTTCTCTGCAAGGAATAGATGATGGCTGAACTACCAAGACATGAGCTAGATTATTTTCCGCCAAAATCCTTCGTAGTTTATCAACGGTGGCGTCTTCTTCTTTTTCTTCCCACGCTGTGATAATCGCAGCAGCCTGTTCTCCAGCTTGTGAACGAAAATCTTCCTTGAAAGTTAATACGGCATGGTGCGAAATACCAAGAGCATTCGCCAGATCATCAACTTGGTAGCAAAATTCAGCATTAACCGCTGCAATACCTTTCAGCTGCTGAAGACTTCTCGTTCTGTCGTCATCAACTGAAGCATTGCCTTCCTCCTCTCTCTTTGGTACATGAACGTCGCTCTCTTCATCAATTCCTGAAAGAAATAGATCAGCTTCGTATAGACGTTAGGTCCGTCTCACCTCCAACAGCTTCACTACATCGAGCAACGACTGCTGCTTCTCTAAGGTCGGCGTATGACGCACTAGGACCACGCGAGTCTCTCCATTTCGAAAGAAACTCAAACGTTTGCCTTTTCGTGTCATCGGAGCAGTTGTGCTTTATTGTTTGAATGTCGCGCTCTGATACGTTAAGCAGCCGCGCAATAGAAGCCCGCCTTTGAGGTGGAATGAACTTTGACACTTTTCTCAAAACTCGATCCGATTCCGTCATCCTACGAACAGTACTACTGTTGCTTGTACGTGATAAAGCGTGGGCGGGTCCGAGGTCTCAAGAGCGGTACTACTACAGTACCGTTCGGAGTTGCCAATAGCAGAATTTAGTTTTAGCAATTGTGCTAGCACCACAAAACCAAAATTCCCGGGAATAAGAGTTGTGGCCTTCGCGTATTCCCTTTCCGGATGCGCCGCACTAACAGTAGGTACTTACATTTTGACCTTTGCAGTGAAGATTTTGACACCCAGCAGGCTCTTTTCGGTGAGATCGCTGACAGACCAGGAAGTTTCGATTTAGCTAGCGCACGTACAGCAGCGTCACCGCCCCGCTCAACTCCCCTCCCCGCTCATACCACGGACCCTATCTCTAGGGTCCGTGCTCATACCGAACTAAGATGGGAAGATGCAGAGAAAAGACGGCTACTACCGGTACTTCTTCAACCGAGCTTGAGAATGCCAGGAAAAGACGTGTGTAAGTGCAAGCTAGATGCCTACTGACAGAAGAAAGCTACGTAGACAAACCGTGACCGAGCTAGCCGCAGTAGTTGTAACCGTGAATCAGCCCTGATGACCTTCTTGAATCGTCGCGACAGTCAATTTAGCCTCCACATTGAGTCATACAAAAAAGCGATCAACGTGCAAAAATGAAAAGATCAATTGTCCTACCAAATTACCACTCACTGACAATTTTATAAATTTCTCTGGCCAATGGACGATCTGATGGTCGAGATGACCAGCACTGCTCCATCAGTTCTCTCCACGAGTCAAAAGCGTTTGGCTGAGCTACTGCAAAGTCTCCTGTAGGCTCACTAAAGCCTTTCGGTGGAGACTGGTCATTGTTCGTGTAACACCTCTCGCCCTGCCACAGCTCCCACATTATGATACCAATGCTGAAGACGTCAGCTGGAAAACCATAAGGCTCTTCTCTTTGAACTTCTGGCGCCATATAGTACTCAGTGCCGCCGTAAGAGCCTGTAATTCTCTCAACGTCTTTTGTAAGACCAAAATCGGCTATTTTGACTTTCTTATCCGTTGTAAGCTACAGGAACAGAATCAATAAAAACATAAAATTTTCTCGGACTATTTACCAAGATGTTCTCCGGTTTCAGATCCCTGTGCACTAAAGCTTCATCGTGCAAAAATGCGACGCCAGAAACGATTTCCGCAATCAGACGTACGCAAACAGTGTACCCGGTCGACGTTCGACCCGGCGATGACGCACCGGTTTTCATCGCGTAAATTTCGCGTGCGAGAGTGCCTCCGCTACACCACTCGAAAGCCAGCCCAATTTGACGCGAAGCAGGAGAGTCGCCTAGGCTGACGAGTCCGTAAAATTTTACGAGACGCGAATTCTTCTTCCTCTCAAGCTTCTACAACACAAAAGGCTCGTTGAATTTCTGCTACGTATATACTCCTCTTATTTACCTGCAGCAATTCCACTCGCGTACCATGCTCGCGGACGTGCTACTACCGATTGGCTCGTTAAAAATTTTCAGTGCAGCTTTCATTTTAATTGGCTTCAGTTCAACCTTGCGAACACGGCTAAACTGACCTCTTGCAATCGATGTGCAATCGTCCTGGTAGATGACGTCTTTGTCCGTGTACTTCTCCACGTCTTCCGTTTTATAGCCTTGTGTTTGGTCCCGCGCGCGCTACGCACTGTCCCAAACATCGCAACCGAACAAGAATTTTTTGCAAGATGCTTTCACACCCAGTTGCCAATGTTGGAGTGCTTCTCACATCGCTTTCTTCCATTCTTGCCACTCCTCGGCCTGCTGTAAGGCAGAATTTGCTTGGCACCAACAGAAGACACTCATTACCTCTTTCTTGTCTATGCAGTCGTCTCCAGTGTGCGCCGACGTGACATGCGAAGGTCCTCGAGGTCTTCGAGGACCGATCGGCTTTCCAGGAGTACCAGGTCTGCACGGGTCACCAGGACAAACGGGTTTGCCAGGCTTGGCAGGAGCTCCCGGACCGCGAGGTGATCCAGGGCAGCAAGGACAGCGTGGTCCTCACGGACCAGAAGGACCGCGAGGCCCATTAGGACCGCGAGGCCCACACGGAGAGCGAGTGAGAATCCACTAAAAGATGTTTATCATCGTTGACTTCTTCTATGTAAGGGCCCAAAAGGAGCTCCTGGACCTCCAGGAGAAAATGGACGCGGAACGCAGGTATGTTCAGATGTTCTCGTATGTAATCTATTTCATGCTTGCCATCACAGGGACCACCGGGTAAAGCAGGCCCTACAGGACCTCAAGGACCCCAAGGAAATCAAGGACAAAAAGTGAGTAGAAGATTCTGCTCACTACGTTAAGAATTTTCTAAACGATTAACATTATAGGGCAGCCGGGGAATAGTGGGACCAACCGGTCCAAAAGGAGACATTGGACTAATTGGTCCGCAAGGTCCTAAAGGAGCCCGTGGGGAAAAGGGGCTGAAAGGTGACCAAGGACCTCAAGGGTTTCAAGGACCTCAAGGATTGCAAGGCTCTCACGGAAATCAAGGACTTAAAGGCGTTCAAGGATCTCAAGGAATTCAAGGAATTCAAGGTCCCCGAGGAGTTCAAGGACTCAAAGGAGCTCAAGGGATTCAAGGAGTCCAGGGGCTTCAAGGAGTTCCGGGCTTACCTGGGTCCCAACAACATATGATTGATTATTTGGATTTTGTAATTCCATTGAATTGCTCCTGCAGCTGCATTCTTCAAAAATTTCCTTCAGCTAAAAGTGGTGTTTATTTTGTCAAAGGAATCACAAGAAAACCTGTCTCTGTTTATTGTGATATGGAAACGGATGGAGGAGGGTGGACGGTCTTTCAAAGACGCAAAGATGGATCAGTAGATTTCTATCGCGGATGGGATGACTATGCAAATGGTTTTGGTGATCTTTCTCTCCTCGGTGAATTTTGGCTCGGACTGGAGAACATTCACACGATAATGAAAGTCTATGAAGGACATGAACTTAGAATCGACTTAAAGAACTGGAAAAATGAGTCTGCTCATGCTACTTACAGCGAATTCTTCGTAGGTGATGCACGCAGCAACTATACGTTGCAAGTTGGCGGATACTCGGGAACAGCTGGAAATTCCTTTGAATCCAGCAATAAAAGGCAATTTTCCACAAAGGGTCATGATAATGATCGCCGGTCTAACGACTGCGCCAAACAACATCATGGCGCTTGGTGGTACGGTAGTAAGGACGGCCGTATTTGTTTCAACGCCAACCTAAATGGAAAGTATTTCAAATCCGGTATTACAGGTGATCAATCTGCTATTGCGTGGAGACACTGGAAAGGTTTTGAAGCACTTCAATTTTCGGAGATGAAATTTCGATCCTATCCCATAAATCTTTTCAACGAAGTGCCTTTGGATTCTCAATCAGCTAGCCTTGCTGGTGAGTAACCTAAATATACTTAATATCACAATATAGCCAAGAAAACACCTTTTAGAGTATTTGCTAACACCGAATTGTTTGTGCTCGTGTTTGCTTGAAAATGACGCAAACGCAAAGAGCGGCACATATTCTGTATTGGGATTTCGTTCATCAATAATCAAGATTTACTGTGATATGGATACCGACGGAGGCGGGTGGACGGTTTTCCAAAGAAGAGAAGATGGCTCTGTCGACTTCTATCGCAAGTGGAGAGATTATAAAACCGGGTTCGGAAATATGAATGGCGAGTTTTGGCTTGGATTAGATAAATTGAGCTGGATGCTTGGCCTTAGCAGAACTGGCAATCAACTTAGAATTGAGTTGGGAGACGGAATTGCAAACAAAGCCTACGCAAAATACAATACTTTTATGGTAGGAAACGAAAGTACCAAGTACAGACTTAACGTGGCTGGATACAGTGGAACGGCGGGAGACTCGCTGTTCAGTTTTCACAATGGACGCATGTTCTCCGCAAAAGATCAAGACAATGATGCCAACTCATTGAACAGCTGTGCAACAAGGTTTACAGGTGCATGGTGGTACAGCTATTGTCATCAGTCAAATTTGAACGGTAACTATTCTGCAACTGACTATCGTGGCCTCCGCTGGAAAACATGGAATAATGACCAAAATGCAAAAATGACCGAAATGAAATTTCGAGCAAATTGGTAGAAACTCCTTACACTGCAAATAAATTCAGTTCTGCTTTTAGTGCACAGTAAGCTCACTTGCGCGTTGACAGATCGTGAAATCAATGTAGCTTTACACCCAGTGATCTACCTGGCTGCCAGGCCTAGCTGGCAGCACAGTGAGCACACTGAAGACAGAAGTGCATGGCTTAGTCATGATCTCTCGGTGTCATCACGCCATTTTTAGAAGGAAAATGACCAATATCGCGTGGTCAACCCTTTACTAGTAGAAGAAGCTGTCGACGTAGGTCAAACGCTGCCACAGTGATGTACAGGACGACGTCTCTTTGTCGCTGAAGTTGGAAGCGTGGACAAGTCATGAGCTGCCGCCTGCATGATGACCTTCGTCAGTTCAACTTGGCCTACACAAGTCAAAAGACGCTGCTAGACGGACGCTCTCCCGTTTTCTGCAAGGGTTGATATAAATAAACAGAAAAAGCGACTAATTATCAACGTGCCTGCAAAAACCTGATAAAATGAAAAGATCAATTGTCTTACCAAATTACCACTCACTGACAATTTTATAAATTTCTCTGGCCAATGGACGATCTGATGGTTGAGATGACCAGCACCGCTCCATCAGTTCTCTCCACGAGTCAAAAGCGTTTGGCTGAGCTACTGCAAAGTCTCCTGTAGGCTCACTAAAGCCTTTTGGTGGAGACTGGTCATTGTTCGTGTAACATCTCTCGCCCTGCCACAGCTCCCACATTATGATACCAATGCTGAAGACGTCAGCTGGAAAACCATAAGGCTCTTCTCTTTGAACTTCTGGCGCCATATAGTACTCAGTACCGCCGTAAGAGCCTGTAATTCTCTCAACGTCTTTTGTAAGACCAAAATCGGCTATTTTGACTTTCTTATCCGTTGTAAGCTACAGGAACAGAATCAATAAAACATAAAATTTCTCGGACTATTTACCAAGATATTCTCCGGTTTCAGATCCCTGTGCACTAAAGCTTCATCGTGCAAAAATGCGACGCCAGAAACGATTTCCGCAATCAGCCGTACGCAAACAGTGTACCCAGTCGACGTTCGACCCGGCGATGACGCACCGGTTTTCATCGCGTAAATTTCGCGTGCGAGAGTGCCTCCGCTACACCACTCGAAAGCCAGCCCAATTTGACGAGAAGCAGGAGAGTCGCCTAGACTGACGAGTCCGTAAAATTCTACGAGATGTGAATTCTTCTTCCTCTCAAGCTTTCTACAACACAAAAAGTCTCGTTGAATTTCTGCTACGTACTCCTCTTATTTACCTGCAGCAATTCCACTCGCGTACCATGCTCGTCGACGTGCTACTACCGATTGGCTCGTTAAAAATTTTCAGTGCAGCTTTCATTTTAATTGGCTTCAGTTCAACCTTGCGAACTCGGCTAAACTGACCTCTTGCAATCGATGTGCAATCGTCCAGGTAGATGACGTCTTTGTCCGTGTAGTCCTCGACGCCGAGCTCCAGCAAATAGGAAGATGCGCGAGATATCAGCTTCTTGCAATTGGACTGCACGTCTTTGTACTTCTCCAAGTCTTCCGTTTTATAACTTTTCTGCCACGAGGACAGCTCATTGTTGAGGTCGTCGATCAGCGTCGTGGCTCTTCGTAGATGATTCGCTGCGAGGCTCTTTTGGGCGATCGTTCGTACAACTGTCGGCCGTAACTTCGTCTTGACGGCTTCACGATATTCGCTTTCCAGAGATTTGCGAATTTTCTTCCGGCGAACGAGTTTAGTGATGCCGGAAAAGAAAGACGAAGAACGGCTTTTTGCTATGCCGGCTTCAAAGCCAGATGCACTTTTTTGAAAAGCGCTTTTTTCGAGATCAGTTTCTTCCAAAGGTATAGGAAGAACGTTAGGAAACACACTCGACGCAAAGCACACGAGTGCCGTCATTTCCGCACTGGTCATGGGTCCAAGGTGAAACTCGATTGCCTCTTTGAGTTCTTTGACCGATGAGTGATTAGTTACCGTTCTCTCCAATCGAAGATCAATGAACGTTTTTAGGTCGCCTTCATCAAGTAGAGCTTGAGCTTCGGTCGACTTGCCCAACTTCAAAGCCTCTTTAACGTTCTTATCTTCCAGCAAAGTCGCGCGCAATTCTTTGACGGCACCATCGATACGATCGTCGAGTTGCGTGCGCAAACGAGCTATTTTACCACCGGTGACTGATGACCTAAATTTTTCCAACTCGGCAACTTTTCTCTCTAAATCTTCCTTCCTTTCTTTATCGGACAGTCGCGATCGACGCACTGTTGCGTCTATAATCTGTTCCGTATTCTCGAGTAATTCCATTGGCTTTCTGCAAAAAAAACGGAAACAATAGTTGAGAGAAAAGTCTTGACAATTAAATGCATTGTACGGTCTACCTAAGAGCTTTCATTATTTTCTGCTTTGTTCCGTTGACGACAGTCTTGCTTATTGCGTCACGCAGCCGTTCCATGTCGCTTGTCACCGCGCCGAGCTGATGGGCTATACCCGCTATGTGGGAATTCATTTTTATTACCTGACTGGGCTCGAAGTCTTTCCATCGTTGCTTCAACTCGCCGTATAGTCGTTTAAAATATTTTTCTTCTTCTTCCACCCGCTTCGAACCGGACGAAAACTTATCAAGAAACCGATCCCACTTGTTGACAACGAAAAGAATGGAAGGCTGGCTATTTCTCTTCCTTGCCATGGCCACAAGCAAACCTCCCACCTAAAATCTCAGTATATGAAAGCGCCAGCGACTTGGGATTTTCTTTTATACTTGAGCTCCAACTTCTGCTGCGTCCTCTGCGTTGATAACGTAAATAAGGTGACAGGGCGTGTTTGCTTGACACTCTTCGGTTATTTTCCGCGAGGCAGGAGATAATTCGTCGGCCTCAGAAACACCCGGACTATCAATTATCGTAAGTTTCTAAAAACAATCAATCCTTGCATACCTTATACATGTATATCTATCTCTTGTCTGTTGCTTGCTTACCTTTAGGAAGTCCAAAGGCAAGAAGACCTCCACTTTATAGCAGACAGGCTGACTGGAATCTGACGCCGCTCTATTACAGCTGACATACGAAGCAAACGTCTTGCAGTCTTCCTCTTTCTCTAACGAAAGTTTCAGCTTTTCTCTTTCATCAAACGTGTCAGTGTCAGAGGGAGATGCGAGATAGATGACGGCCTCTTTGGCCGGTCCCCACTTGATTTCACACAAAACGGACGTTGTAGCGTTGTGACCAGTTGGAAGTAAATCGATTCGAAGAAGACCATTGATAAGTGTACTCTTACCAGAAGCAGTGGTTCCTAAAACAAAAAAAACAATGTCATGAAAAAAAGCAATGACAATTGGAGAGCAAGCTCTCAAGCAAAGAAGGATATCTAGATCCTTCCAAAACTATTTTAGCGTACAAAAAAGCAAACGCGCAGCAAATCTAGTTGGCGCCTTCGTGCTTACCTGCAACCAGCAACACGAGCCTTTCAAGCGACCCAGCCTCTTGAAAATTGTCCATCTGCTTAGTGACGTCACGTCCGAGTTCGTTCAAACATCTGCGCGATTCTTCGCTGTCGAAAAAGTCTTTGATTGCGGCAAGGTTGCGTCTCAGATCCTCCCATTTGGCCTCGAACGGCGCTGTCGTCTCCACGACTTGCGTCAATACCTTGGGGGAGGGAGAGCATGACAAATGATAGTAAGCACGTTGTCACAGCCCCATCATGAGGACGCTCTTACGGGTGGGCTCGTTTGTCGTATTCCCTTATCTCTGTAAATCTCGAGAAGCCTTTCAACGCACTGCGATCTCGTGGAAACATCGTCGCTTTCCTCGTCGAGACGCGCGAGTAAGGCGATCGCTTTGTGGAGGGGCATGAGAACGATATTTTCGATCGGAGGAAGATCGTTTGACTGCATTTCGCCCGTAAGTCAAAGGCTGTAGCGCGCGCATATGCATGTTCCCACGTGCGCCCATCGAGGGAAACGGCTGACGATAAAAGCAACGTTGAACAGAAATTTACCGGGAGGGGAGAGGGGAGTAGTCTAACATAAAAAAGTCATTTCGGAGAAATTATTGCAAAGTAAGCAGGCAGCTACTTTGGCATTTTCTCCACGATGGCACGGGCCTCTTTCGCAGTGGGCCTACTTGAAGAATTCGAATCCCAACACTTGGTCATCAACTGCGACCAATCAACGGCAGCATCATCCGGATTTGGACCTTGGCCCCTGTACTCCGCCGCAGCAAAGCCAGGAGGTCGGAAATTCTCACTCAGCACTTTCATAGCGAAACGAGCCGGGTGACCCAGAGTGGAGTCGCCAGAATTGACGTAGGCTCGTTCGCCGTGCCAGAGCTCCCACATGATGATGCCGACGCTGAAGATGTCCGCTGGCGTTCCGTAGGCATTCTTCGTCATCACTTCAGGTGCCATGTAGAGAACTGTGCCACACTGGGTTCCTGTGATCTCCTCGAGATCTTTGGCAAGACCCAGGTCGGCTATTCGAACTTCCTTGGCAGTTGTGAGCTAAGAAAAACAATCAATAAAAATTTTCTTTTATTGTCAAGTTTGTCTCACCAATATATTTTCTGGCTTGATATCTCTGTGCACCAATTTCTCGCTGTGCAGAAACATAACGCCGGAAAAGATCTGAAATAGAATTCGTCTCGCAGATAGATATCCGCCTGCTTTCCGGCCGGGCACAAACAGACTGTTCGGTTCAAACATTTCGTCAGCCAAATTGCCACCGTTGCACCACTCAAACGCAAGAGCGAGCTTCAGAGGCGACTGCTGAACTCGAACGAGACCGTAGAATTCCACTACGTAGCTATCCTTCCCAGTCAAATTCCTAGGTACAGAGAGAGAAAGTCAGATAACAGCACATTTCTTGCATGCATCTACCTGCTGATGACGAGCTCTCGAAGGAACTCCTCTGCATTTCCCTCATCGATAGAATCCTTGAGAACCTTCAAAGCGACTTCCTTCTTTCTCGCCAACCCGATCTTGAATACCTCGCCAAACACGCCCGAGTCGACGGGAATGCGCGGGGTGGGCCACACGATGTCGGTCTCGACGTAATCCTCGATGCCGAGCTCGAGCATGAACGTCGACGCGAGCCCAATCGTTTTCTTGCACAGCGACAAGAGATCCTTGTACTTGGGCAAATCCTGCTGTCGTCGTTGAGCGCGTGCCGTCAGCTCGGCATCGACTTCCTTCACTATGCGCTCAAAGTCATCGTAGACGATTCGCGCCGTCAAGCTTCTCGTCAAGACAGCGGTCTTGACGCTCTCGCGCAGCTGGCTCTTCGACGCGACGCAAACGTCTTTGAGGGCTTCTTTGTACGCCGTCTCGACGACTTTGCGGAAGTTGCGATCCCGAATGAGTTTTATGAGCTTGACGATGCCGTAGATGGGCGCGGCGATGGGCGCAACGGCGAGCATAAGAGGAGCGGCGACGATCATTCCGACGACCTGAGCGGCGCTGTAGCCCGACGTCGCGTCGTTTGGCAGTGCGTCGTCGTCTTTCGTCGGCGAAAGCGACGGTTTCGCCGTGAATATCTCCGAGCGAAAAGAGACGAGACGCTGAATCTCTTCTTCCACTTGGGGGCCCAGTTGTTCGCCGATTTCGTGTCTCACTTTGCTGATTCTGGCGTCTTGGCATATCGTTTTGGCGAGGCGGTTACTGACGAGTTCCTTCACTTCGCGTTCGTCGAAGAGACTCTTCGTCTTCGTGTCGCTGCTCATCGTGTCCCAATCCAGCGCTTTGTGTATCGTTTCGTTTGCCTGGAGATGCCTGGCTACGTCGTCGGTCAGAGCGTCGATTCTGTCGTCGATTTGACGTCGCAGTTGGGCCATTTTGCCGGTGGCAAGCGACTCTTGAAAGTTGGCTAAACGCTTGGCATTTTCGTCTCGTTTGCGCGTTCTCTGGTCTTCAGGCAGCTTGAATTCGCGCAGAGTTCCTTCAATCGATTGCTCGATGTAGTCCAAGAGATCAATGGGCTTCCTATACGGACAGAAACATTGAACTGGAATTCTCCGTAAACTGATGCCTTCACTTACTTTAAAGCTCTCAATATCATATTATTCATTCCTCTCGGCAGAACTTTTGATATGCCTTCGCAGAGATTTTTCATGTCGTCGGTCAGCACGCCGAGTTCCTGAGCCAATCCAGCCAACTTGGAATTCATCTTGATCACCTGATAGGACTTGAATCCTCTCCAGCGTCGTCCCAGTTCGTAGTAGAGCCTATCCAGGTACTCCTTCGACGCCTTTTCCCTGGAGTTTTTGCCCCGGTACTGCTCGAGAAATTTATCCCATTTGTTGAGCACGAACAAGGCCGAGTCAGCTGGAGGAGAAGTCTTCGTTCCTCGAGCCATAGCAGCCAAAAGACCGCCGACCTCAAAAGAATAAAAAAGTGCATTCGTGGCTGATGAAAAAGCGAGCGTCTCTTTACTTGAGCGCCGACTTCTGCCGACTGAGTTGCATCGATGACGTACATGAAACCGCATGCCGTATCTCGTTGACATCGTTCTGTGATTTGACGCGAAGCGGGCGACAAGTCGTCGTTCTCCGTCACTCCAGGACTATCGATCAAAGTGAACGCCTGCAAAAGAATTTCACCTTCAACGTCCTCTAGAGAATCATTTTATCAAACCTGCAAGAACTTTGACGGCCAATACACTTCCGCTCGATTGCACGACGTCGCTTTCGTTCCAGTCAACTCCCCTCGTTCCGGATTAACGAGAGCAACGAACTCCTCTCGCTCTCGTTCGCTTTCGATGTTGAGCAACTGCTCGCTGTGCGTGACGGTGACGTCGCCCGCCTCGCCGTGACGCGTTTCCAGATGCATGACGGCTTTCATCTCGACGCCCTGCTTGATTTCGCACAGAGTCGACGTCGTTGCGTTGTGCGACGTCGGAAGCACGGACCGTCCAAGGAGAGCATTGACAAGGGTACTCTTGCCGGAGGACGTAGGTCCTAGAAGGAAAAGATTACGTCATAAGTTATATGTATTTTTTCTTCTTACCTGCCACTAGCACCATTGGTTTTCCTCTTGTGCACGATTCTTTTGCCGCTTGGAAGTCAGCGTCGCTCATCCATGCTCTTGTCTCCAAAATTCCCAGATCTCGTAGAAGAGGATGTATTCTGTCGCTGTTGACGAAATTTCGAATTGTATCGATGAGATGTTCGAATAGCGTGCGTTTCTTATTGAATAGCTCGACTGAGTGAGCAGCAAACTTGAGCACCTTAGATTAGAAAAGGAAGCCTGTAAGTCTTATCTCATCGGCATGCCGTCGCGTGACGGAGACCCATGGTCACCACACCACGAGACCTGCCCCTCCCTTCCTCTTCTCATCTTACCGGTTGACTTTCTCCTCTTACTCCGTTCTCTTTCAGTATATGAAGTAGTCTTTCTCTGCATTGTAAAACCGTTTCTATGTCTTCCACTTCACAGTTGACCTTAAGCTTTGACAACCAGTCCATTGCTTCCTGTAAGGGCATGTTGACGACTTCCTCGACTGACGGCAGTGCAGTGGCTGCTGTCCTTTTGCTCGATTTCATTGGCTGCGATTCTGTCATTGTCGAGCGAACGCGGGTGTATCACTGTGACAAGTTGTGCCAGTGAAGAAGACTATAAATTGATCGCGTGATCATACGCAAGTCCCTAAAACAGCAAGTGACATAAGATAGGCGCGTGTGAGCAGAAGGAATGAGTCATACAGCGATCCTACCACGCTGAATGGGTCATATCTGGCTCCAATAATTAATTATTGACCAACTATTGTTAGTGAGAGCTACACGTATTTCTACACATTGCCGTTGTTTTGAGACATGATTAATCTTTCCCACTTGTCACGCAAAATTTATTATCTTGTGACCCGGAGAGACGTCACGGTTATGTACGGAGCATTAGGGCTGCTTTTTGTAACCGGAATGACGTCATTATGTACGGAACTGGGTACGGAAGCCATTTAGGCTAAGTAGGCTTAGATACGGAATGACTAGCGTATATAAGTTCTTGTCGCTTTCAAATTGGCCAAACATTCTACGCAATGTTGTCAAGCCAAACGAATCAAGCGATCATTGTTGGAGTGCTGCTTACTCTGCCTTTTGCTTCTTCTGCTGCTGTTGTAAGACAGAGCGTTGCACTTAGTCCCAACAAAAATATTATATACGTCTTTTTCTGTTTATTTATGCAGACGCCTACAGAGCAGACAAAGTGCGCCAATACATGCGAAGGCCCGCGAGGTCCTCGCGGACCAATTGGCTTTCCCGGAGCGCCAGGCCACCATGGGCCTCAAGGTCAAACGGGTTTGCCAGGTTTGGCAGGACCTCCCGGTGTGAGAGGAAAACCGGGGCCACAGGGACCGCCCGGCCCGCATGGACCAGAAGGACTACGAGGCCCATCGGGACCTCGAGGCTCCCCAGTGAGATTTCAATAGAAACTTGCTTTATTGTTCGACTATACTCGTATCTAAGGGTCCAAAAGGATCTCCTGGACCTCCGGGAGAAAAAACGCCGGGAATACAGGTCTGACCGTTAAGATATTCTGATCATATATTTGATGCTTGCCATCACAGGGACCAGCAGGAAAAGCCGGCCCTACAGGACCTCAAGGACCCCAAGGAAATCCAGGACAAAAAGTGTTTAGAAAATTGCGTGTATAGTTTTCTAAATAGCTATCATTTATAGGGTAGCCAGGGAATAGCTGGACCAACCGGTCCAAAAGGAGACGTCGGTTTGACTGGTCCAAAAGGTCAAAAGGGAACCCGCGGAGAAAAGGGACTGCAAGGCATCCGAGGACCTCAAGGGATTCAAGGACACGAAGGAATACAAGGACCTCAAGGAAATCAAGGACTTAAAGGTGCTCAAGGATATCAAGGATCTCAGGGAAGCCAAGGTCCTCGAGGAGTTCAAGGGCCAAGAGGAGTACAAGGACCTCAAGGAATCCCAGGTTTACCTGGACCAAGCGAATCTTTGAACTCTTTAGTCCCCTTCAATTGCTCCTGTAGCTGCATCCTTCAAAAATTTCCTCTGGCAAAAAGTGGTATTTATTTCGTCAATGGAATTGTTAAAGACAAACCTGTATCTGTCTACTGTGACATGGAAACCGACGGAGGAGGATGGACTGTATTTCAGAGACGCAAAGATGGATCAGTAGACTTTTATCGAGGGTGGAATGATTATACAAACGGCTTCGGCGATCCTCGTGGCGAATTTTGGCTTGGACTTGAGAACATTCACCAGATGATGAATTTCGCAGTGCTCGAAGGACAAGAGCTTCGAATTGACCTAAAGAACTGGAGAAATGAGTCTGCCTATGCCACTTACAGCGAATTCTTTGTAGGTGATGCAGGCAGCAAGTATACCCTACGAGTTGGCGGCTACTCGGGAACAGCTGGAAATGCTTTTGAAATCAACAATCGAATGATGTTTACTACAAGAGATCAAGATAATGATCGTCAGTCATACAACTGCGCTGAACGTTACCACGGCGCTTGGTGGTACAGTCGTAGGCACACCAGCGATATTTGCCATAATGCGAATCTGAACGGAAAACATTTCAATTCTGCCACAACAAATCGAATTGGCGTTACTTGGAGACAATGGAAAAATAGCTGGGAATCACTTCAATTCACAGAGATGAAATTTCGATCCTACCCTTATCATCTTTTTAATGAAGTGCCATTGGATTCCCAATCAGCTAGCCTTGCTGGTGAGTGACTTATTTCAAAACTGCCCAAATAACTCTGATTCTATAGAATTTCTTCTGAAACCCGATTGTTTGTGTTCATGTTTACTTAAAAACGACGAAAAAGCAAAGAGCGGTATTTACAAGGTATTTAGATCTGCATTTCGTTCCTCAATAATCAAAGTCTATTGCGACATGGACACTGATGGGGGCGGGTGGACAGTGTTTCAAAGAAGACAAGATGGCTCTGTAGACTTCTATCGCAAGTGGATAGAGTATAAAACCGGATTTGGAAATATGAATAGCGAATTTTGGCTGGGGCTAGATAAACTGAACTGGATGCTAGGACTCAGTAAAACTGGAAATCAGCTTAGAATTGAACTAGGAGACGGGATTGATAACAGGGCCTACGCAACGTACAACGATTTCGCAGTGGGAAACGAAAGTGCTCGGTATGTGCTTAGAGTATCTGAATACAGTGGAACAGCGGGAGACTCGCTTACCTATCAAAGCGGAATGGAGTTCTCCACAAAAGATTTAGACAATGACGGCACCGCCCGTAGGCACAATGCAGCAGATTTATCAGGGGCATGGTGGTACCTTGGCTGGACCCCTCAACACTCGAATCTAAATGGAAACTATTCATCGAACGGTCACCGAGGCCTCGAGTGGAAGACTTGGGAAAAACTTCATGCAAAATTTACTGAAATGAAATTTCGAACAAAGTGAAACTCGCGTTGGTCAACTCTGTATATTGTCTAGACTATCATTATCATAGACGATCCTCACCTAAAGCATATTGTGTGCACATTCCTCTCTCCTGCGATACGAAATCCGCTTCGTGTGGGGAAAGGGTCGCTAGCCTTCGTTTGAATCTCAAGGGACTCTTCCGTTGTTTTTGTTACACGGAAGAAAAACACAGACCGCGTTTCCGTTTTATTATATGCCGCCTTAGACACGGAATCGCTAGCGTATATAAGTTTTCGACGACGCGAACAGTTTCACTAGAGTTCACATGAATCAAGCGATCGTTTTTGGAGTGATACTTGCCTTGGCGTATCCTCGGGCTGATGCCGTAAGTCTACGGTAGTACCGTGAACGTCTAGTCCACAGACCCCACTGACGTTCGGCTCCACAGGAGTCTACAGCCACAGGACCACACCATAAGTGCGCGATCAACACACTGGTTGGCCCAAGAGGGTTTCCAGGACCGATTGGCGTTCCCGGAGTGCCTGGTTTGCATGGGCCGCCTGGACGAATGGGCTTGCCAGGTCTGACCTGGATTGGATGGACGTCCAGGGGCAGCAGGGCAGCCGGGAGCATCAGGGTCACGCGGTCCGCACGGACCAGAAGGACAAAGAGGTTCGAAAGGATCACGTGGTCTTCCAGGAGAGCAAGTGAGACTAATATTTACTGCTCAAAATGTGGTCTACCAACTTTATACTACTAAGGGGCCGAGGGGTTTTCCTGGACCGCCGGGAGAAGTAAAGGCACACAGAGAAAAAGTTCGACTGTGGATAAATAATAATTCCCCGAACACCAGGGCGCGGCTCTAAAATCGGAAAGTGTTTGTCTGTCTGTCTGTCTGTCGGTAACGCTCACGTCACAATCGCTCTTAGGCCAATCACACACACAGATGCCTTTATGACATCACATTCATTGTGATGTCATAATCTCCCGTATTTTGAACACAATTGCTAGCGAAAAGGTGACGTCACAGTAGATAGGAACCCCGGATTGTGTTCAAAACATTTCAGGAACAAGTAGGCATATTATACAGGCTACATTATCGAGGATAAATACTATTAAACATAACGGGCACATAGAAATGAGCTTTATTAGTAACGTTCATAAAGGGAACGCGGTAAAGGAGCACGTTGGGTTTGTCGTGCTGCGAGCTGCGCTCGCAGCACGCAAACCCAACTGCGAGCTAATAATGGGCCTCGTGACACGATCATCCAAAGGGGCAGAGGTTAGGGTGAGGAGAGGTATAGCTCTGTGTCACGCTTACATAAGAGGCCAAATTAATTGTAGGCTTTTGCGGAAAATAAAGCATGCCAACTCACGTGGTTAGGCAGTGCGATGCAAATTATGCAAAAGGACTTTACAAAAATTAGAGTAATAAGAATGTGCTGGGGGTGTTCGGGGATCCCATGATGGCTCACGAAAGGCCATCATTATCTAGTTTTATCTAATCTGCGCTCTCAGGGGTCGCCTGGAAAAGCAGGTCCTCAAGGCCAGAAAGGGGATCAAGGACAAAAAGGGCTTATGGTAACAATTGTTTCTTATTACTTCAAATCTTAATTATTAAGTTTTTGTATCCCAAGGGAGACCGAGGAACAAGAGGCCAGACCGGACTGCAAGGTCTGAAAGGAGAAAAGGGTCCCCAAGGAGTACAAGTATAAAACGTTCAATTTAAAATTTCGCACGAACCTTGACTTTTGTACAGGGTATACTAGGTCCATCTGGTCCTAGAGGCAATCAAGGTATCAAAGGTCAAAAAGGAACCGCAGGCTCAGAGGGAAAGCAGGGGCAAAAAGGAGAGCAGGGAATACAGGGACTCGAAGTACAAAGTAGCGAATTTGTAGTTTATAATAAATAAACAAAATTTATAGGGAACTTTGGGCCCTGTAGGGCCATCTGGCTCAAAGGGTAGTCAAGGAGTAGAAGGACCAACGGGGCCGCAAGGTCAAAAAGGAGAAATGGGTTTGCAAGGATCGAAAGGTTCTCGTGGTCTTCCCGGTCCGCCCGGAGTACTATTAGATGCACAAACAACTGAGACAATTGCGTACTTGAATGATGTACTTCCTTTCAAGTGCCCCTGCAGCTGCATTCTTCAAAATTTTCCTTCAGCTAAAAGTGGTGTTTATGTCGTCAAGGAATCAAAAAGCAAACGCACTTCTGTCTACTGCGACATGGAAACGGATGGAGGAGGATGGACGGTATTTCAGAGGCGCAAAGACGGTTCGGTAGACTTTCATCGCGGATGGAATGATTATGCAAATGGTTTTGGCGATCTCCACGGAGAATTTTGGCTTGGACTGGAAAACATTCACAGTTTGATTAATCTTGAAGTCTACGAAGGACAGGAACTTCGAATTGACCTAACAGACTGGGAAAGCGAGTCCGCCTACGCTACTTACAGTGAATTCTTCGTAGGTGATTCACACAGTAAATACGCTCTACACGCTGGCGGATACTCGGGAACGGCTGGAAATTCTATTCATCCTATCAACCTCGTGAAATTCACCATAAGAGATCAAGATAACGATATCCGGTCGTACAACGGCCCTGGCGGTTGGTGGCACCGTCGCCACTTCTACTACGGCAATCTGAATGGAAAATACTTTAAATCCAAAACAGAGGATCGAACTGGAATTACGTGGAGAAGCTGGAAAAGGAACTGGGAAACACTGCAATTCACAGAAATGAAATTTCGATCGTATACGTATAATCTCTTCAACGAAGTTCTATTAGATTCCCAATCCGCTAGCATTGCTGGTGAGTGGCCTGCTTAGAAGAACAAAAACTATAGCTGTCTCAATCGCTGACTTTAGGGTTACTTCTGAAACCGAATTGTTTGTGTTCATGCTTACTCAAAAATGACGCAAACGCAAAGAGCGGCGTTTATAATGTACTGGGATTTCGTTCTTCATTAATCAAGGTCTATTGCGATATGGAAACTGATGGGGGTGGGTGGACTGTCTTCCAAAGACGACAAGATGGCTCTGTAGATTTTTTTCGCAACTGGAGAGATTATAAAACCGGATTCGGACATATAGATGGCGAATTTTGGCTTGGATTAGATAAATTAAGCTGGATGCTTGACCTCAGCAGAACTGATAATCAACTTAGAATTGAGCTAGAAGATGGAACTGAAAACAGAGCCTATGCAAAGTACAAAAACTTCACAATCGGAAACGCAACTGCTCTGTACAAGCTTACGGTGTCAGGATACAGCGGGACAGCAGGAGACTCACTTGCATATCAAAGTGGAATGTGGTTTTCTACAAAGGATCTAGACAATGACGGCACTAGCCATGGAGACAATGCAAAATTATTGACGGGTGCATGGTGGTACCTTGGCCTTGATGCCCAACATTCAAATCTAAACGGAAAGTACTTATCAAATGATCGTCGTGGCCTTGAGTGGAAAACCTGGAAAGGACGTTATGCAAAATTTACTGAAATGAAATTTAGAGCAGATTAATAATGCATTGGTAATGACTGTATGGCTAATACCTCAGTCTAATAGCGGTTGTTGTCCCTTTATGCACTCGTTTTCGGACTGCCCACGCCAAGTTCTCTTGTGACCCGGAGTGACGTCACGATTAATTCTCTCTGCGCTCCAACAGTCTGCGAGATGTTGTCATACCAAACAGTAATCACTGCACTCCTCCTTGTGCTATCTCGTGCTGCTGTAAGGCAGAAAGTCGCAATATTTCAACAAAGACTCTCCTGTTCTTTCGTTCATGTAGTCGCCTACAGAGCTTGGGACGTGCGCCAGCTCTACATGCGAAGGCCCGCGAGGCCTTCGCGGACCGGTGGGCTTTCCCGGCGTGCCAGGTCATCATGGGCCCCCAGGACAGACGGGTTTGCCTGGACCTCGAGGTCCGCCAGGACCACAGGGACTGCGCGGTCCACACGGACCAGAAGGACTTCGAGGTCCAGCAGGACCGCGAGGCTCTCTGGTAGGATTCCGTTACAAATCATTTAATCGTTGTTGCATTCTAAATCACATGTAAGGGTCCGAAAGGATCTCCTGGACCTCCAGGAAAAAACGCGCAGGGACTGCAGGTTTGACTGTTTAGACGTTTTATTAATTCACTTGATACTTGTTATCAGGGACCACCAGGAAAAGCGGGCCCTGTAGGACCCCAAGGACCTCAAGGAGAAAAAGTGCAATAGACATTGCTCCTTACGTTTACAAAAGACTTTTTAATATTTAGGGTAGCAGAGGAATAGCTGGACCAGCCGGTTCAAAGGGAGACACTGGACTAAATGGTCTAGAAGGTCAAAAGGGTACCCGCGGAGAAAAGGGATTGCAAGGCATTCGAGGACCTCAAGGGATTACAGGACCTCAAGGGATTCAAGGACTTCAAGGACTGCAAGGGCCCCAAGGACTGCAAGGACCTAAAGGTGATCAAGGATCTCAAGGATCTCAAGGATTTCAAGGAACTCAGGGAATGCAAGGGCCAAGAGGAGTTCAAGGACCCCAAGGAATTCCAGGCTTGCCTGGACCCAGCGAATGTTTAAATTCTGTGGTTCCTTTCAATTGCTCTTGCAGCTGTATTCTTAAAAAATTTCCTTTAGCAAAAAGCGGCACTTATTTTGTCAACGGAATTAGAAACAAACCTGTATCTGTCTACTGTGACATGGAAACGGATGGAGGAGGGTGGACGGTATTTCAGAGACGCAAAGATGGATCAGTAGACTTTTATCGAGGATGGAATGATTATACAAACGGCTTCGGCGATCCTCGTGGTGAATTTTGGCTTGGACTTGAGAACATTCACAAGTTAATGAATTTCGTGGCGCTTGAAGGACAAGAGCTTCGAATTGACCTAAAGAACTGGAGAAATGAGTCTGCCTATGCCACTTACAGTGAATTCTTTGTAAGTGATGCAAGCAGTAAGTATGCCCTACGAGTTGGTGGGTACTCGGGAACAGCTGGAAATGCTTTCGAACTCAACAATCGAATGATGTTCACTACAAGAGATCGAGATAATGATCGTCAGTCATACAACTGCGCTGAACGTTACCACGGCGCTTGGTGGTACAGTCGTAGGCACGCCAGCACTACTTGCCATAATGCCAATCTGAATGGAAACCATTTCAATTCTGCCACAACAAATCAAACTGGCGTTACTTGGAGACAATGGAAAAATAGCTGGGAATCACTTCAATTCACAGAGATGAAATTTCGATCCAACCCCTATCATCTTTTCAATGAAGTGCCGTTAGATTCCCAATCAGCTAGCCTTGCTGGTGAGTGACCTATTTCAAAACTGCCTAAATAACTCTGATTCTATAGAATTTCTTCTGAAACCGGACTGTTTGTGTTCATGTTTACTTAAAAACGACGAAAAAGCAAAGAGCGGTATTTACAAGGTATTTAGATCTGCATTTCGTTCCTCAATAATCAAAGTCTATTGCGACATGGACACTGATGGGGGCGGGTGGACAGTGTTTCAAAGAAGACAAGATGGCTCTGTAGACTTCTATCGCAAGTGGATAGAGTATAAAACCGGATTTGGAAATATGAATAGCGAATTTTGGCTGGGGCTAGATAAACTGAACTGGATGCTAGGACTCAGTAAAACTGGCAATCAGCTTAGAATTGAGCTAGGAGACGGGACTGATAACAGGGCCTACGCAACGTACAACGATTTCGCAGTGGGAAACGAAAGTGCTCGGTATGTGCTTAGAGTGTCTGAATACAGTGGAACAGCGGGAGACTCGCTTACCTATCACAGCGGAATGGAGTTTTCCACAAAAGATTTAGACAATGACGGCACTTTCTTTAGGCACAATGCAGTAGAGTTTTCAGGAGCATGGTGGTACTATGGCAGGAATCCTCAACATTCAAATCTAAATGGAAACTATTCATCAAACAATTATGACGGCCTTGAGTGGAAGACTTGGGAAACAGTTTATGCAAAAGTTACTGAAATGAAATTTCGAGCCAACGAATGAGTAGCATAGGAACTCGCTTTGGCAAAGTTAGAGGTCCGTTGGCCATGAGCATGTTGGTATAAACACACAAAAGAGCCCCCCTTGTGCCTATCACGCCCTGTACGCTTGCATACCTTTCCTAACCAGAACAAATGAGACTTCGGACGGCTGCGAGGAGAGCAAAGGAGAGCCCAAATTCTGACGGTTGTTGTCCCGTAGGATTTGCCCGTATATTTTGATGGCTCTGGCGGTGGAAAGCTCCGTAAATCCACATGCCGACTGGACATCGTTCATACGACCGCACCTAGTGTATCTTGGAAACAACGTCGACTTTATGTCGACGCGTTTTCTTGACAGTCTTTGCGAACGGGACGTTCTCGACGACGACGAGTACGACGAAGTCGTTCACATGGAATTGCGAAAGGACAGACGTAAAAAATTGTTGATGGACATTCTACCAAGGCGCGTAAACAACGTGGAGAGATTCTGCAGTGCCTTGGAAGCAGCCAATCAACGCTACATAGTCAAATACCTCAGAGGTACAGTATGCAGCATGAAGTACACGAGAAGTAATAAAACAGCTCGTTTAGAAGCGAATGCTCGTATGGCTGTTGATGTGAGTGACAGCTGTGGTGAGGATGATCAGGATGGCGGTGGTGACGATGATGGGGTGCGTCTCATTATTGCTGGGAAAGAATGCCAGCGAGAGTTTGAGCGAAACAAAACGGCTATACTCGGTTTCTGGCAAAGAAACTTGGCTATGGAGTCAGTCAAATTGACGTCAATATACAGATAATGAAAGTTGAACCAGAACCTAAAAAAGCAAAAATTGGTACTTGCGTCATGGGTCAATTGTTACAACAATAATTTATCAATTTCCCTAATTACCTGCCCTCTCTTTTCTAAGGTAATACCACTTACGTGACTCTCCTATTTCCGGCATTGACGGACGTCGAATTCAATAAAAAAACAGAAAATGGCGTTAAGAGTCTTGGCCTCACTGATGGGCGTCAAAGTGGCTCAAGTCCAAGTGAAATGACTCGATACGGGAAGCTTGATGGCTACACTTGAAATTCCCTGTATCGCTGTACTGCATCTTCTTCACTACATGGCTGAAGACATGATCAACGCAAATTTGAGCAAACTGCTAATAGTGGTAATAGAAATTGGATTGATGCCAAGAATCACTATAGGTAAGAAAGAGGAAGATTCAGTGGCAGCGAGTAGAGATCTGGAGATAGGCATCCGGATAGAATTCCTGATAAGCAAGAGTAGCTTGAGTTTTCTTGCCACTTGACTTGGCATGGACTGATTAAGTAAAAAATCAATGCCTTCAGAACCCAACGCGGAGGAGGGGTCCTAGGGAAATAGGCCAGAGTATAATAATGCTGTACCCTTTTTTAGATGTTGCTGAGTTTCGTTCTCCGGCTGATCTCATTCTCGATTTCTACAACCGCGAAGACGAACCTTACGATAATGTAGTCCGAGGCAATTACGGGTCGCGTCTGTGCACTAAAGCGGACACTCATTCAATGGGTCAATTCACTGGCGTAGATCGAAACCTTGTCGGCGGTTCTGACGTCCTCACCTGTGACTCTCCGCGTTATTGATACGATGAGATTCTGGTAGAATACAGGTAAATAGAAATAATTTTGGCAATTCGTATGATATAATGGCTCTTTATCGTTTAGGAAATATTCGGCAGGCCGTTGTAGCATCATGAGATTATTTTGGCTTCTTAGTCGGTAATAGTAGTTCTCTGCCCGATATTCGTTAGAGGGACGGACGAAAAATTTAAATTTTTTACGCAGTACCTGTAGGATTGGGATTCAGGTAGAAACCGTTTTGCCTTGTGGACTTCGTTTGCCAGAGAGCGTAGGTCGTCTCCTCGATGCATTGGCGTTGGGGTCTCTTCTCCTTTCTGCCTGTTATCGCGGACGCATCGATGAAACCTTCCATACAGTACCATTGACTAAAACAATCAATGATTCGTATAAAGATTTACCTTCCTTCGTTCTAAGTTGAAAGCTGCTTTAGGAATTCGTTAGTCTGTCTGATGGGCAATCAGTTACGTAAAGAGCATAGACTGCTGATATAAAAATAGCTTACTTATCATTGGAATCAAAGGATACGGTATTGATTCGAACGCCTCGGTCTGCATTCAGTTTTCCAACCGCCTCTAGTACGCTCTCTATACTGTGATCCTTTGAACCGAGAATATTTACTCCAATTTTAACTAGCTCGTAAGCCAGCTTACGGGGCGTCCATTCGTGATCAAGTAGATTCCAGCAGCACCAGAAATTTGAAAAGCGAGCTAGGGGAAATAAGCTATCAGGTTGACAGTTCAAACCCTGCATGCGGAGTACAAGTATAAAATGTTCTATTTAAAATTTCACACGAAACTTGACTTTTGTACAGGGTATACTAGGTCCATCTGGTCCTAGAGGCAATCAAGGTATCAAAGGTCAAAAAGGAACCGCAGGCTCAGAGGGAAAGCAGGGGCAAAAAGGAGAGCAGGGAGTACAGGGACTCAAAGTACAAAGTGGCGAATTTGTAGTTTATAATAAATAAATAAACAAAATTTATAGGGAACTTTGGCACAAAAGGTAGTCAAGGAGTATAAGGACCAACAGGGCCGCAAGGTCAAAAAGGAGAAATGGGTTTGCAAGGATTGAAAGGTTCTCGTGGTCTTCCCGGTCCGCCCGGAGTACTATTAGATCACAAGCAACTGAGACAATTGCGTACTTGAATTATGTACTTCCTCTCAAAGCTCCTGCAGCTGCATTCTTCAAAAGTTTCCTTCAGCTAAAAGTGGTGTTTATGTCGTCAAGGAATCAAATAGCAAACGCACTTCTGTCTACTGCGACATGGAGAACAAATACTATAGCTGTCTGAATCGCTGACTTTACGGTTACTTCTGAAACCTAATTGTTTGTGTTCATGCTTACGCAAACGCAAAGAGCGGCGTTTATAATGTACTGGGATTTCGTTCTTCATTAATCTGACCGCGATGATCTGGTCTTATCTTCTTTCCTACTATTGTACCAACTACTTTAAGGGCCTACACGTACATTTCGTTACTCCCTTTGGGATTGCCCACGCCAAATTTCTCGTGACTTGGAATGACGTCACGATTATGTGCGGCTCTGGCACGGAGACGCCACCTAGTCTTAGATACGGTATGACTGGTAGTGTATATAAGTTCTTGTTGCTCTCAAATTGGCCAACATAGTTTACACGATGCTGTCACTCCAGAATCAAGCGATTATTGTCGGCGTACTGCTCACTCTGTCTTTTGCTCCCTCTATTGCTTTTGTAAGGCAAAGAACGTCGTTTAGACCCAACAAAAACACTATAAACACTATTTATGCAGACGTCTACAGAGCACTCGTTAACAGAGTCATGGCAGACGTTTACAGAAGAGCAGATGTCTACAGAGCAGACACCTACAGAGCAGACGCCTATCCATACAGAGTGCGCCAGTACATGCAAAGGCCCGCAAGGTCCTCGCGGACCAATTGGCCTTCGCGGAGTGCCAGGGACTCAAGGTCAAACCGGTTTGACAGGACCTCCCGGTGTGCAAGGCCAGCCAGGGCCGAAGGGAGTGCGCGGTCGGCGCGGACCAGAAGGACCGCAAGGCCCAACAGGACCGCAAGGCTCACCAGTTAGATTTCGTCAGAGAACGCGTTTATTTGTTGCATTATACTACTATATCTAAGGGTCCAAAAGGATCTCCTGGACCTCCCGGGAAACAGACGCAGGGAATGCAGGTTTGACTGTTGTATTCCAATTATTTATTTGATGCTTGCCTTCAGGGGTCACCAGGAAAAGTGGGCCCTAGAGGTCCTCAGGGACCCGACGGAAATGAGGGGCAAAAAGTGTTTAGAAAATAGAAAATTCAAGTTATGCTTTCGTTAAAGTTTTCTAAATAATATTTTATAGGGTAGCCAGGGAATAGCTGGACCAAAGGGAGACGTCGGTTTAACTGGTCCAAATGGTCCAAAAGGAGCTCGTGGGAAAACGGGGCTGCAAGGCATCCGAGGTCCTCGAGGGATTCAAGGACAACAAGGATTGCAAGGACCTGAAGGAAATCAAGGACCTAAAGGTGCTCAAGGATTTCAAGGACCTCAAGGAATCCAAGGTCCCCGAGGATTTCAAGGGCAAAGAGGTGTACAAGGAGCTCAAGGCATTCCGGGCTTACCTGGACCGAGCGAGTCTTTAAACTCCATAATTCCTTTCAATTGCTCCTGCAGCTGCATCCTTCAAAAATTTCCTTTGGCAAAAAGTGGGATTTATTTTGTCAACGGAATTAAAAACAAACCTGTATCTGTCTACTGTGACATGGAAACCGATGGAGGAGGGTGGACAGTATTTCAGAGACGCAAAGATGGATCGACAGATTTCTACCAAGGATGGAATGACTATGCAGACGGTTTCGGCGATGTCCAGGGCGAGTTTTGGCTTGGACTGGAGAACATTCACGAGGTGATGAATTTTGCGGAGCTCGAAGGACAGGAACTTCGAATTGACCTAAAGGACTGGAAGAATGAGTCTGCCTATGCCACTTACAGTGAATTCTTTGTAAGCGATGCAAGCAGTAAGTATACCCTACGAATTGGCGGATACTCGGGAACCGCCGGAAATGCTTTTGAACTCAACAATCGAATGATGTTCACTACAAAAGATGAAGATAATGATCGCCTGTCCTACAATTGCGCCAAACGTCACAACGGCGCTTGGTGGTACAGTCGTATGCATAGCCGTGGGATTTGTCATCATGTCAATCTGAACGGGAAATATTTCAATTCTGCCACAGAAAATCAAACTGGCGTTACTTGGAGACAGTGGAAGAATAGCTGGGAATCCCTTAAATTCACAGAGATGAAATTTCGATCCTACCCTTATCATCTTTTCAATGAAGTGCCATTGGATTCCCAGTCAGCTAGCCTTGCTGGTGAGTGACCTATTTCAAAACTGCCCAAATGACTCTGATTCTTTAGAGCTACTCCTGAAACCCGATTGTTTGTGTTCATGTTTACTCAAAAATGACGAAAACGCAAAGAGCGGTATTTACACGGTATTGAGATCTGCATTTCGTTCCTCAATAATCAAAGTCTATTGCGACATGGATACTGACGGGGGTGGGTGGACAGTGCTTCAAAGAAGACAAGATGGCTCTGTAGACTTCTATCGCAAGTGGAGAGATTATAAAACGGGATTTGGAAATATGGAGAGTGAATTTTGGCTGGGACTAGATAAACTGAACTGGATGCTAGGACTCAGTAAAACTGGCAATCAGCTTAGAATTGAACTAGGAGACGGAGCTGAAAACAGGGCCTACGCAAAGTACAACGATTTTGCAGTGGGAAACGAAAGTGCTCGATACGTTCTCAGAGTGTCTGGATACAATGGAACAGCGGGAGACTCGTTTACCTTTCACAGCGGGATGGAATTTTCCGCAAAAGATTTAGACAATGACGGCACCTCCCGTAGGCACAATGCAGAAACGTTTTTTGGGGCGTGGTGGTACCATGGCCTGGCGCCGCAACATTCAAATCTAAACGGAAAATATTCATCGAACGGTCGCCAAGGCCTCGAGTGGAAGACTTGGGAAATAGTCCGCGCAAAATTTACTGAAATGAAATTTCGCGCAAACCAATGAGGAACTCGCGTTGAGGAACTCGCGTTGAGGAAGTTTTTGATGTCCGTGCACATGTATTGTCTGTGTTAGTGGTATAAACGACAAAATAGCCACCCTCGTGCCTACCACGCCCTGGACGCTTGCGTCGCTTTCCTCACCACAGCAAACCAGACTTCGGACGACTGCGAGGAGAGCCAAGAGAGCCGAAAAACCGACGCCTGGTCCCGTACAATTTGCCCGTATATTTTGATGGCTCTGGCGGTGGAAAGTGTCGTAAATCCGCATGCCGACTGGACATCGTTCATACGACCGCACCTAGTGTATCTTGGAAACAACGTCGACTTTATGTCGACGCGTTTTCTCGACAGTCTTTGCGAACGGGAGATTCTCGACGACGACGAGTACGACGAAGTCGTTCACATGGAATTGAAAAAGGACAGACGTAAAAAATTGTTGATGGACATTCTACCAAGGCGCGTAAACAACGTGGAGAAATTCTGCAGTGCCTTGGAAGCAGCCAATCAACGCTACATAGTCAAATACCTCAGAGGTATGCAGCATGAAGTACACGAGAAGTAATAAAACAGCTCGTTTAGAAGCGAATTCTCGTATGGCTGTTGATGTGAGTGACAGCTGTGGTGAGGATGATCAGGATGGCGGTGGTGACGATGATGGGGTGTGTCTCATTATTGCTGGGAAAGAATGCCAGCGAGAGTTTGAGCGAAACAAAACGGCTATACTCGGTTTTCTGGCAAAGAAACTTGGCTATGGAGTCAGTCAAATTGACGTCAATCTAGTGGATACAGATGATGAAAGTTTTGAACCAGAACCTAAAAAAGCAAAAATTGGTACTTGCGTCATGGGTCAACCGTTACAACAATAATTTATCAATTTCCCTAATTACCTGCCCTCTCTTTTCTAAGGTAATACCACTTACGTGACTCTCCTATTTCCGGCATTGACGGACGTCGAATTCAATAAAAAACAGAAAATGGTGCTAAGGGTCTTGGCCTCACTGATCGGAGTCAAAATGGCTCAAGTCCAAGTGAAACGACTCGAGACGGGAAGCCTGATGGCTACACTTGAAATTCCCGGCATCGCTGTACTGCATCTTCTTCACTACATGGCCGAAGACATGATCAACGCAAATTTGAGCAAACTGGGAATAGTGGTAATTGAAATTGGATTGATGCCAAGAATCAATATAGGTAAAGAAAGTGGGGGGATTCAGTGGCAGCGAGTAGAGAGAGATCTCTGTGAATGACCTGGAGATAGGCATCCGGATAGAATTCCTGATAAGCAAGAGTAGCTTGAGTTTTCTTCCACTTGACTTGGCATGGACTGATTAAGTAAAAAATCAATGCCTTTAGAACCCAACGCGGAGGAGGGGTCCTAGGGAAATAGGCCAGAGTATAATAATACCTTTTTAGATGTTGCTGAGTTCCGTTCTCCGGCTGATCCCATTCTCGATTTCTACAACCGCGAAGACGAACCTTACGATAATGTAGTCCGAGGCGATTACGGGTCGCGTCTGTGCACTAAAGCGGACACTCATTCAATGGGTCAATTCACTAGCGTACGCCAATTAGATCGAAACCTTGTCGGCAGTTCTGACGTCCTCACGTCCACTGTGACTCTCCGCGTTATTGATACGATGAGATTCTGGTGGAATACAGGTAAAATAGAAATAATTTTGGCAATCTGTATGATATAATGGCTCTTTATCGTTTAGGAAATATTCGGCAGGCCGTTGTAGCATCATAATGAGATTATTTTGGCTTCTTAGTCGGTAATAGTAGTTCTCTGCCCGTTACAATAGTAATATTCGTTAGAGGGAGGACGAAAAATTTTAAATTTTTTACGCAGTACCTGTAGGATTGGGATTCAGATAGAAACCGTTTTGCCTTGTGGACTTCGTTTGCCAGAGAGCGAAGGTCGTCTCCCCGATGCATTGACGTTGGGGTCTCTTCTCCTTTCTGCCTGTTATCGCGGACGCATCGATGAAACCTTCCATACAGTACCATTGACTAAGACAATCAATAATTCGTATAAAGATTTACCTTCCTTTGTTCTGAGTTGAAAGCTGCTTTAGGAATTCGTTAGTCTGTCTGATAGGCAATCAGTTACGTAAAGAGCATAGACTGCTGATATAAAATAACTTACTTATCATTGCAATCAAAGGATACGGTATTGATTCGAACGCCTCGGTCTGCATTCAGTTTTCCAACCGCCTCTAGTACGCTCTCTATACTGTGATCCTTTGAACCGAGAATTTTTACTCCAATTTTAATTAGCTCGTGAGCCAGCTTACGGGGCGTCCATTCGTGATCAAGTAGATTCCAGTAGCACCAGAAATTTGAAAAGCAAGCTGGAGAAAACAAGTTATCAGGTTGACAGTTCAAACCCTGCATGCTTATGGCTAATTAATAAAGATGATATGATATATGCACGACACTGGCTATATCCCAGCACTACGTTACAATCTGCATCTAAGATTTTACCTACCTTCAAAGCCATCAGGGTATTAGTGTTTCCCTCGGCACGGAATCCGGATATGAATTTGATTGCATCGCTGCAATTGTCCTCGCTAGGCTCTACCGTCTTTCCCTGCCAAGCCAAGGACTCGGAAGCAAACGAAACGATATCAAATCTGAAACATAAGAATCACGTGTCAACCAATAAAAGGAACACACACAATGATATCCCACTGAATTTCGTTTCCGTGTAGCTGCTCCCAGACGAGAGCGGCGAGCGCGACTTTCAAATGTTCTATATTCGGTTTCATTGATCCTGACACGTCGACAAGTAAAACAATTTGCTTCTCGACAACCGATCCGAATATAGCGAAGCTTCCCGACGCCAGCCAGTTGAGTCTCTTCTCGTATCGTCTAATGACCTTCTTCAGCTGTGACTCATACGCGAGAAGCTCAAAAGGCCGCAGCCTCAAATGCTTGGAAACACCCTACGAGGAAATAGACTGTATTAGTAGTACATACAGTAGTGGTACCAATGTGGTACCTTGATCGCCACTATTGGAATGCCACAGCAATGTCTTGAAGAAAAACATTACACTTTATCTAGATTTGCTCTATTACTCTTATGTCTTACTGTGCGCCGACTTCTTGATCTAGCGTTGAAATTTTCTCGCTTTTGTGACCGCTGTCCATGCTCGACACGAGACGATCCAAATCCAAATTAAGTCGACTTAGACCGTACTTCTTTAGCCACTGAAATAATTTCCCGTTGCCAGGTGAAACGTCTACGAGTTCCGTTCTAACGTTTTTGCTGCTGAATAGCTCTTCTTCGTTCGGAATATTCGCACTTTTGACGTCAACGCTCTTCGGCTTTCTCAATTCCAATTTATCAATAGACATAGCTGTCAAAAAAATATCATATACGATGTATGGTAATGTTTCTCTCTCACTCTTGTCATTTCGAAAGCCCGTGTAGCAGTGCAAGTGCGTCAGGTAGCGAGCCTGAGCTTGAGGAGCGCTCTTAGGACGAACTAAGGAGACATATCAATAATTAATTGACTTGCCTCAACTGCTAGTGATTCCCACCTAGTGAAGACGATGGTTTCTCAGCATATGTTTCAGATATGAATGTCTGAAAGTCCTCAAGTCAGACGTTTATCATGGAATTCATCTCTGTGTTTACTTTTCTCGCTAGAGACGATGTCGTCTCCCTGGGCTCCTTCGGAATCGGCGAAGATCTTTTCGTCGGCGACGCTGCTGCTCCAAAGACGGGAGACGATGCTTCGTTTCTCAGCAAAAGCTATATGAGAATTGATTATTACCAAACAGATAGTTCCTGCAGTTTATTACAACAAACCCTATTTCTTTTAATTTGTTCACATCGCTCCAGTAGTTGAGAAGCCTAAGAACACGTCAAGAAAAAAAACTGAGGCTATCAGTATTGTATTATTGCCTTTTCGTGGTAGCTCTTCGTCCTTTCTATTTCCTCGCGAATTGCAGTCGAATCGTCTCCTTCAACGAGCAGGGTCTCGCTGTACTTATGATAACGGCCGCCCGTCAATTCGGCAAGACTCTGCGCGTAGTCTACCATTCCCATCTCGTTGAAGTATCTGGGAGATTCTTTTGACGCCAATCGTGGTTGATCCACATGCGTTCTCTCGTCGTAGAAGATGACGTGAATTGGAAGCGTGGTGCCAGCAAGTTGTTCGTCAAGATAAGACAGAACCTCGTCCTACAGGAGAGATTTACTATCATTGATTCAATATATTTATGCGTGCCTTTGTCTGATTAGGATGCCCACTTAGAATTACGTACACTGCATCCAGATCTACATACAAAGCATGTGAGACCTAATATGTTGATTAATATTTCTGTACCAAACGGATTGATTTTCTCGTCTTCTGACTCCAACATAATCTTCAGAGCGTTGAGCAAATCACACGAACCTCCGTAATCCCAACTCAAAGTCCACCTAAATAGAAAAAATTGCAGCAGAAATTTTGACGAACAAATAAATACGCTTAGTCTCCTTTATTTCACTGACCTCCAAAGATGATTCAACAGAGCTTCGCTAACACAAACCAAGCCGTCTTTCCACAGCTCCGCTTCGCTGGCAAACCTGAGTAAAACGATCAACCAAGTGCGTACATACTTCTATCTGTTTCTTCCTACTTTGCTATGGCAAAAGAGTCGACCGCTAGCAGCTGCTCTTCCAGAAAGAGACGAAAGTGTTCCTGAAATTTCGTCAGCGATTCTAACGTGCCGAACGACGTGTCGACAAGAAGTCCGACTCTCGTTTCGGCGACGACGCCAAACACGGATCGACTGCCTGACAAAAGCCAATCGCTCCGTTTCTCAAAAGTCTTCACAGTCTTTTCAAGAAGTCCCTGCAGAAAAAAATTACGTTATTAAGGAAAGAAAGAAAGAAAGAAAGAAAGAAAGAAAGAAAGAAAGAAAGGGCCTAAGACGCGCGGAATGGTAGCGTATGTCTACAAAACCATACTTAAGAGACACAGGCTTACCTGATATGCTCTCAACTCGCGAGGATCGACGTGAACGTGTCTGATTGAGCCATCGTGCCACACCAACTTAGCCATATACTAGAGAAAAAATACCTTCTACGCATAACAACGTATAGAACAACGCTGAAAATTCCTACGTCATCGTGAACGTGCGCTCGAACGGTCTTGTCGATGATGGGCACGTAAGCGTCCATTTGAGGTACGGCATTCGGTCCCAGCACTTGGTATAGACTCAATTGTTTGGCTACGGTAAACGTGCACGATGCATCGATGCTTAGAAAGAACTAGAACTCGCATTAAACCTCGCAATCCGTTTTGGTGCAGCCAGCGCTGCGACGTCATAGCTTGCTTGAAAAACGAGCGCGAATATTTGAATTCCAGTGGATAGACAAGCAGCTCGGAGCTAAAGGAAAATCATCTGACGGTTCTTTATAGTACCCCAGCCCTGTTGAGTCCTCACAGTGGCAAAGCTTTGTAATTCCACTCTCCGTCCTTCAAAAGCTAAAGAAAAATTACATCATTTCATATGTTAGACCGATATCAGGCAAACACTGAGTGCACTTTGTTAATTAACAAAGGCGAGCCTCTCAAAAAGAAATTAAAAGAGTTTCAGTTACCTCTTTGACGAGAAGGAAAAGAGACATTGGCTGTCCGTCTGACCGCATCTTGTCGACAGTATGAAGAACCTCCTGCGCTCTAATAAAGGAGATTTCTCAAGAAGAACTTCCGTCGTTGATGTATCTGCTTACCTGCATATTTCTTGGTCAATTTCAAGTAGGTCTGGGCTTTCCACGAACGTTTCGAGAAAACGGTGAAAGGTGCCGGACGTGAGATCGGCCAATTCTCGAAGAAAAGTCTGTCAAGGAGAGATAATAACTGCTGCATGGCATGTAGTGGTATATACTATGGTATCAGGATCGTGGGTTGCATAGGCGCACGCGTGAAAGACGCACGACGATCCAGCCAACGACTCACAAACAAAATCACGAATAACGGAAATCTTTTGACTTGGCCTACACACGTATGCACATTGAAAATAAAATGAAAATAATAATAAAGAACGCACGTGGACGCGAGGATGAGACATATGGAATCCCAGTCGGTCGAGAGCTGGAAAACTTGCTGCAGAGCAGAAAGAACGTTAGGTCGACGACAGCGGGGACGCTGACGACGTATCCAACTCGATGCAGCTCGTACACTACAAGCAATAAAATGCTATTAATTAATTATTATTGCCTTTTGTTTTTACCTAGAGCTATTGACTGCAACGGAATTGTTCCACGGCGACGTGCATTTGGCTGATATCCCAGCTAGGTAAATGATTTCCTTCCTGCTCATCTGATCCAAAACGAGATCCTTGATAAATAAAATTAGATAATAATTACGTGTGGGATATCGTCTTTGCCTGCAAGTTGTGTAAATAGGACTCAAGGAAGTCGAATTCATTTACGCCTATTGACATGTCGAAAATGACGGCCACTCTTCGTCCGTGCAACTGGCCAAAAGTCTATTGATTATACAGTACAAATTTTAAAAAAATCAACTCTACAGAATTTTAATTGCCTTTCGACTGCCAGACAACAGCCACTGCTTTCTAGCCATATGCAAACCCAATAATCTAAAAAAAGAGTCGCTAAATAATTATTTGAGGAAACTATTTGTAATTTGCCTGTTCAGCTTTTCCCTTTCGCGATCGAGCACTTCTATGTCGACCCCGTCTTCAACATCGTCTCTGAGTGTAAAGAAAAATTAATAGAGGCGCCTTTTGAATATATTTCGTCGTTTTACTCGTCCGGACGGCATTTTAGCAGGATGTCCTGTAGAGTTAACTTGGCTGCCTTTAGAGAGAGCTTAGCAATCCATTCGCTCATTCGCGTCTCTTCCATGACGAGAAACGGAAGCGAATCGTCGCCTTCCTGAGTGAGAAAGTCAGTTTTGCGCCGTCTCGCGAAGGAATTTTCAAACTGGAAGAGCAGTATCGGACGTTTCTTCGTCCGTCGTGGCATCGAAGTCGCTCTTGTATTCGTCGTCGCCGCTGGAGCCGCGAGACATCGTCAACTATAACGCGCGGTAAAGCGAATGTTTCTCGCTCACGTCACCATAGCGATTCGACCCGGACGCCGCCCGCGTGCCCAGCAGCAATACGTAGATACAGCATTTTGCACAAAATTTAGGCAGGCTAACGCCAGGGATAACGGCTAGTTGACTCGGCACGTGAGCGAGATGTTGCGCGCAGGGATCTTGTGTTTGCACAGCGAATTGACACTAATTCAAGGTCTGCAAGTCTCTAGAGGCCCCTGCTTGCAGCTGCAGGCACGGGCAGGCCAGGGCAGACAGGGCGGGCGGGCAGAGCGGGCAGGCAGCGCAGATCTTAGCGTGCTACGTCACTTTCGTAGGACACCCGGATCGGCCATGCCAAAGTGAGCGAATTTAGATCTCCCCCTAACGCCGCACGACGTCGAAGCGTTTTGCTTTAGGTACTATTGCGACTACTGTGATACGTACCTTACCCACGACTCGGTAAGCGACTCGTTCTCGCGCGCTTTCCTATTTTGACGCCTCTCCCAAAGCCGTCCGTGCGCAAGACGCACAACTCCGGTCGAAAACACAAGGACAACGTCCGAATCTACTACACGCGATGGATGGAAGACCAAGCGCAAGCCCTAATCAACCAAACAAGTAAGAAAGCTTTCACCGATAGCGTGCGCTTCAAAAACAACAATTTTCTTGTTTTTCGCACGCACTCTATAACGTCTATATATATAATTTTCTCTTTAGCTGCCGCTCTGACGGCAGGCGGCATGCTGCCGCCTCCGCCACTTCCGGGTATGCCGGCACCTCCTATGCTACCTGGTATGCCCCTTCCTCCTCTTCCAATGCGACCTGGCATGGGAATGCCTCCGCCCCACATGCATTTTCCGCCGCCGCATTTTCCTGGACAACCGCCTATGCATTAATAGAAATAAACGAAGGAGGGATAATTTTGCTTGTAGCGTAGCAACGTAACTGTTTGTGTGTGTCTGTGGATGCGTGGTGTTTACAAGTATATCTACAAATAGACTCCGCCGCAAATATTCCCATGACGACAATTAGTACCTATCGCGTTGCTGTCACTTTCAATTGGGAATTGCGCGTGGCCTCGATTTCACCACTGCAATTTCAATGGAAGTGACAAGTCTCCCTAGGGCTCAAGTAGAAACCGTCTAAGTATTAACTCAATCGAAACCAATTTACTGGATACAAGCTAGAATCTATTGCAGCACAGCGTGCATTCCTCTCCCCTCTCCCCTTCTAAAGTCTAGCCTAGCATACGTGATACGACTCTAGCTTTTAACCGGGAGCGGTCCTTGGCCACTTCCTTGGTCCTTTTCGCGACCTTGGTCGGCATCTTCCAAGACGCTCCAGTCAACATTGACAGATTGTCTCGTGAATTCTAGCAATTCTGGATTGTCGTTGGGCGTCGCTTCTAGAAGGGCGTCGAGGGTTTTACTGATGTCCCCGTTGTCAAGCACTAATTGGAAAGGAATGTGAGAAGCGCATAGAAATAGAATTTGCATCCGGACTGCGTGCATTCCTTACATTCCAAATCCGAATTGTCGTCGTAACGTTCGAAGAACAGGTTCGATCCATTGCAGTCGATAAAATTTCGACCTCGAGTGGGATCGTATTTCTTTCGTAACATAGCAACGAAAAATCCTTTGAATCCAATTCGGGTCGGCATCTCGCCCGCTTCACTCGAATCGGTTCGAAAGCGAATTTGAACAAACTTTCGCTTGAGCCCTTTCAATTTGATCTTTTTCTCGTGATAACCACACAGCGTGGTCGGGGTTCGACTCCCGTTGACGGTGACGTAATCGTTTTTGCATTCCGGGGAGTTTTCGAGATTGAACGATTTGAAGGTGACCGCGGCTCGATGATGCGATGGCACGACGAAATTCCATTCGCACTCGATGTTGCGAAAGTACGGCTTGGGAAACCTGCGGCACGAGAGAGGCGGCCGTTACGAATCGAAGAGTCCGGCGCCTGGCACGTGTCGAAGCACATGATACGGCGCGCGGGAGGTGAAAGGGGAGGGCGGACGCGACTCTTGCGCACATACCGTGGCGAGATGATTTCCTGGTACCGATCGCTTAGTGCTTGTTCTAGAATGGGTTCGCCGACGCGTTCAAGCACGCGCACTTTCGTTCGGCGATAACTGTTTGACGATACACAAAAATAAGAGAGGCTCCCCCTCGTGTTTACTTTCGCGGTCTTGCCTGGTCGGGCAGTGATTGCAATCGTGCTTGACGACTGGCTTGAGCACGAAATCGATTCGCGCGCGCAGCTTGTAGCATTTCAATTGGCTGAGAAAGAGAAAATAAAGGGTTTCAAGCGCGGAGCCTCGCTGATTCGTTCGCGGGCTGACCTGCCGCGGCGGCGCGCCGCCAATACGATCGAGAGAGTACAACATAATAGGATAACGACGCGTAGCCAGAGGGCACCCATTGGGATCCGTGCGGTAACTCGGACTGGACGGTTCTGCGTTTGTGCAAGAGCTGCCGAATAATTTACCACGAATGAGCCTAATTACATCAGATTAGGGGCATTCTTTGTTGTTTTGTATATGTATGGAATGCGTATCTCGGAAGGGGACGAAAGTGGCGGGTGTTTGTCGAAACGACGTCACGCGACTCGTCACGCCCCGGAAGACGGGCGAACGCGTGTCGTTCGCGTCGCCTCCGCCGTCGCGCGCCCCCCACGAGACGCGCATACGTAATCGAGTCAATCAACGGTCGGAAATTCGTAAATAAACAAATCGAATCTAGTCGTCGAAGCGACGACCGGCGCGCGCGCGCGCGTCGGCGTGAGCGAGATGCGCCCACGTGGGCGCGAACGACGACGAAAACGACGTCGCGAATGCATGACTCACCGATAATGCGCTATCGTGACGCGTCGCGCCGCGGAGACCACCTAGCGAGTGACCAGAATAACAGAAGCAATTTTATTACATCACCCTGACGCCAAAGGGGATTCCTTTTCTACAAAACCTACCGGAAGCTGACAGGATCTATTGACACATCCAGAAACGTGCACTCTTTCTTCTCGTTGCATCGTTTCTCTACCCGTTTCTCGTGTTTGCGAAACGGGATGGGTAACTTCCCGGGCACGTGTTATGCTGCCCAAATTGAAATTCAAGACCCGAACCAATTCACTATCGCCTATTGCCCGTGGCTATGTCTACCTGTGTGGTACTTCGTATCTCAAGAGTGTGCCGCGTGAGACATTTACATTATTGCCTGTTGGAAGACGATTGGACTGTTGTTCTCCAACAAGCGAATCAATGATTCTCTTCCGTTTCTTCGAACTAACGTCGCTGATTTTAGAGTAAACAGACTGATACACGATACTTTGCATTGGCATTCACCTCCCCGCCTTTTGGAATTCATTTGACGTCTAGGGGAAAAAAACGTGCCCAGGCAAGCAAGCGGTCACAGCCCACTAAAACAAAACCGGTCTAGACTCGTCACTTGTGGACGTTGGGTATTTTTTCAAGTGCTGATGCGTGAAAAAAGAAGCCACCTCTCTACGGCACCTCTCTTACTAAAACGAATAACGGCAAAAATTGCTTGAAATTTTTTCAGAAGTAAAAAGCTGATACTGTAATGCAAATTTTGCGTCCGCCACCACAAAAGATGGCTTGAATCTCGAAAGAAACCGCAGACCACCTTGAGATAAGAGCACGGTGGAAAGACGCGGCATTTGACAGAATCCTTTAGTTAGGCCAACGCTTGATTGTAGGCGGTCTTTCTATGATTACACACGTGCCGTCCTATCGGACGAATCAGCGGCGGCACAAACGCCTATTCTGGGCATTGGGGGAGCAGCACGCGAATCACGCGATGCTCCCGTTAGCTGAGTACGTCTATTTTGACTGAGGACATGAGGATGGCTGCCGATAAGAAAAGGCAACTGAACGAGTTTACCTCTCGAGGGCCCTCACTCTTTCGTAGATGCGCGAACAGGAAATGCACTTACCGTACAATAAAGAGAGAACCGTTCTACTGACTTTGTGAGCTACAAGAGCCGAGGAAATGAAAAGACAGCCATTTTATCTGGTCCGGGCAAGTGTGCCTCGACGTCGTGATGAGCTCAATCTGGCTTCTAACGGGGGGCCCTTCTAACGACTGCATGTTTTAGGCACGCTACGGGCAGCGTACTCCTGTAGCCGTTTAGCCTACTGTGCGTCTCTCGATTTTTCCGTCAATTCGAGCGTTTGACTCGACTGTACGTGGCTCGTGCAAGTATTCGTTCGCTTTTTCGTGTCCAAGTAGCGATCTAGAATGGCATAGAATGCACTCTTCGTGGCCAATTTCGCGCTTTTCTCGTTGTTGGTAAGGGTATTGCCTATCCTCTTGCATCAGACAATGATGTCACACACTGATGTCATTTTTAGTTAGCTCCTCCTCCGTTCACCGTTTTCTCTCGTATAGAAACCGAATCGCGACGAAATTTCGCTCGAAGTCATAGCAGAATCGAATTTGCAGTTGATTGGCATTGGTTCCCGATTCGAAACGACGCCCGTTATTGTGCTGTAAAGCTGCGTTACAAATCAGGCCCCGCCTCTCCGAGTATAATACTAATACCGGGGGCCGGCCGTCCAACTGCAATCTTGAGCGCTTTCTCGCCATCGCATCTAGCGGCCAAACAACGTATTTTTGAACTTCCAGCAGCCACGTGGCGACAATTAAAGGGGTCTCACTTCTGTCCAAACGTTTCATAATTTTGCTCGATTGAGAATTCAGATTATTTTTTAAATTCAAATGTTAGGTCTGGAAGAAAGATCAACAACAGAAAACCAGACGGGTAAGATGAAATCATTCTCTGCTGTTCTCTGTACTCCCTCAATAGGAATCACGTCGATTTTTCTCGAGTGTTTGGGCGACCGTTTTTTAACTGTTTGGGGCAGTCTAGAGTGCAGTTTTGAAATGAAGTGTGGATGAGAAAATTTGAAATTGGACCAACGGTGGACGCCTCGCTTTAATTAATTAAATTCGTGCAGGTACAGGCAGTACTTCGAGCTGATCCATTAAGCAATTAAAAACGCGTGCATACTTGTAGAAAGAAAGTTATGAAAAATAATTTGAATTTTTCATTGAACTTTCCTTTTGCAGCCTTTAGCGTAGCGGCTATAACGCAACACGCTTGCACTTTCACTTTCCGCAAAGCATGTCTCTCGACGGCGGATCGTTCTGGAGCCCTAACACCGACTTGCTGATCGACCGTTTGAATACGTACGCATTAAGACATAAGCTTCCTTACCGCATTCGAAAGGAGGAGGTAAGTCCGACGATCTACATCGTGGAAATGACGCAGCTCAAAGGCCAACCAAAAATGAATCATTGGCTCCTCTGCAAGATCGGCTTTACGTACACGCAGTCATTGAGCCCAGACGGAAAGATGGGATCTCGCTGTGCCAAAGTGGCAAAAGATGCTCGTGACGCCGGACATACAATTGGTCGCATGTGGGAGTTTCCTGTTAGTTTCACCAACACCACTTCTCCGTTCGATGAGGAAATCAGAGTGAGAACAACCGTTGGTTACAGAGTAAAGAAAGAGGTTACCAAACGATGGAACTTGCCTGCTCCTACTGAGTGGGTTGCAACGACTAAGTTTTATGTCGACAAGCTCGATGGCTGGTATCAGTCGAGGAAGGAGACCAGAACGGTTACAACCCAGTTTGTGGATGATCCAATGGGACCGGGGAAATTCGACAGCGCCGATCTTCCGTCGTGGCTTGGAAGAGAAGATCTTGAATAATCCCAAATCGAAAAAAGAACGAATCGCGCTTTGTTCTCTGGACGTTTTATACGTGTGTGTGCATGTGTGTGTAAATCAGAAGAGCAGACGGAGTAGGGTGTAGCAAGTCCCAACCATTCAGAGGATCCATATCCTTACACCGGACCTCGCTTCACGTGCACAGCTCACGCGAGCGACGCAACCGCAACATGCACGTTAGAAACGCCCTTCGTCTTTCAGCGCTTTTCTTCCTCTTTGCCATCGGAAGCGGTTACGCCAGTGGTCATCCCAGCTGCACGGCTCTCGTAACCACTTGTTCAAGCGACGCCAATTGTGGACCTCTTGTCGGCACCTACAGAACGAACTGCCTCGCCGAATTGCAAGGCAGCTCTACAACGTGTTCGAATCAGTGCAAAAACGCGTGGTCGGCTCTGCTGCTCAACGCGATCGGAAAGGACTTCGCTACGTGTACTTGCCCAGAGTCGGACGTAGCGATCGTCGATTGCTCAGTCGAACGGACTCTTTTCCTCAAAACGTGTCTGTCGAAGACAATTCAACCAATATGCAACAACGTTCTGGGATACTGCGCTACTAGATCAGATTGCGTTTCTCTTATGCCGGCCTACTTTCGTTCATGCAACGGGACGGGCAATCCAGACAAGAAATGCATCAGCGATTGCAAAACGGCAGCCGAACCGATACTGAAAACAAGCGTTGGAGCTCTGCTAGGAGCGTGCTACTGCAAAGCAAATGATACGGAGTGCAACAATTTCAAAACCATAACATTGGATTGTGGCCTGATTGTTCCTGTGACTGTCAAACCGACAGGCGCCGGTGGACAGCCGACTGTGAAGCCAACAAATTCTGCTTCTACTCTGTTTCCAGCTGCATTTCTGATGATGGCACTGGTCTCTCTTAGCCTAGTGATTCTGCTCTAGTGCTCTCTACACTTCTACAGTATAGTCAAATGTACCGCTTTTTGCCTGGCTAATTGAGCGACTGCAGCTGAGATTGTAGTAGTGTTGTTACGTCCTGTTGCTGGCTGAAAAACATTGATCTTGACAATCATTGGTTGGAGCCCTTCGTCTTATTGTTTCATACATCATGATGCTTAGATAATCAGTTTGGAGGATGCCAGTGACAGTCTCTCGATCCTGATACATTTTCCCTTTGAGATATGGCTTGTTTGTCTATAGTGCAAATTACGGGTACGGTTTCCAGGTTCCCGGAGCACAGAGCATAACAAATTGCCCCCCCCCCCCACGGATACGATTTCCAGGTTCCCGGAGCACAGAGCATAACAAAATTGGGCGCGGCCCCCCTACCGTCTGCCTGAACCGTACCTTTTACACCGCCTCCCTCCTTATTCCGGAATTGTTGGCTGATTTGGAGAAAGGCGCCTAGAAAATGCTAGAGAATTTCTACTGCGCATCTTCATCGTTGGAAAATCGAATGCAAATGCAATTCAAGTAAGCATTCCAATTTCGAAAGCGCACATCCTGTTTGCTTACAATATGCGCGCAACAAGCGTTCAGCGTCTTGTCCTTCTTCTATCCCTTTCGGTTGCAATCGTTCACGGTGCCGAGAACTGCACGACTTTCATTAGTGCGTGTTTGGCCGACGCGACATGCGGACCTCTCGCCACTGCATACCGAACAAACTGTTTCGGAGTTCTTTCGACGACGTGCCCAACCAACTGCACCAGCGCGTGGACGGCTCTCGTAGCCAACACCGCTGGCTTTTCGACGTGCACGTGCGACGACGATGACGTCCTGTGTACAACCGAAGGGGCTCTTTACTCCAAAATGTGCGAGATGAAGACAATTCGACCGCTATGCAACAACGTTCTGGGATACTGCGCTACTAGATCGAATTGCGTTTCTCTTATGCCGGCCTATTTCCGTTCGTGCAACGGAACGGGTAATCCGAACAAGACGTGCATAAGCGAATGCAGAAGTGCAGTCGAGCCGCTGGCGCAAAACGAAGTCGGTGCATTATTGGGCCAGTGCTATTGCAAGGCGGACGACATGGAATGCAAGGACTTTCAGACTGTGACTCACGATTGCGGCTTGATAACGATCGTGCCAACGGGAACGACGAAGCCAGGGCAAACGGAGGGACCAAGTGATTCAGCAGCTCTTCCACGTGCCGCCGCGTTCGCGCTCGTCGTGGTCGCTCTCGTCTATTTGCTTATTTGACGTCTGTTTTCTTGATTTGACGCGTGTTGTTTGTCACTGTGTGCGGTTTCTGTATCTTATGTCTGTCACTTGCTTTGTGCATGATTGAAATGTAGCGTTTGAGCTCAAACAGAATACCTGTGGTCTCGTCTCACCTAAAGCCAACATCCCAGCAGCTTAAATTGCTCGATGATGCTGGCAGATAAGAATTTGTTGAAAGTGAAATCTTTTTGCACAGGTACTCAAGTCTGGACTTTTGGATTACGATCTCCTCGTAAGCCATGATTGCCTATACGTTGCTGAGCCAGTGCTAATAATACACAAATATCAACCTGAATACAACTACCGGGTTCAGGGTCCACCAGGAAGTGTTTCATCATCCTCCCAGAAGTGTTTCATCCAGAGCGTTTTATCTCATCGAGTTTGACATGCACGTCATAAACGTCTTCCGTCTTTCAGCGCTTTTCTTCCTCTTTGCGATCGAAAGAGGTCACGCCGATCCCGACTGCACGGCTCTCATAACCACGTGTTTAAGCGACGCCAATTGTGGACCTCTCGCCGCCGCCTACAGAACCAACTGCCTCGCCGAATTTCAAGGCAGCTCTACCACTACCACGTGTTCGGCTACGTGCAAAAACGCGTGGTCGGCTCTGCTGCTCGACGCAATTGGAGTCGACTTCTCTACGTGCACGTGCTCAGAGTCGGACGACGCGTTCGTCAGTTGCTCCATCGAACGGACCCTCTTCTCGAAGACGTGCCTGTCGAAGACTATTCAACCGCTATGCAACAACGTCCTGGGATACTGCGCTACCAGACCGAATTGCGTTTCTCTTATGCCGGCCTACTTCCGTTCATGCAACGGAACGGGCAATCCGAACAAGACGTGCATAAGCGAATGCAGAAGTGCAGTCGAGCCGCTGGCGCAAAACGAAGTCGGCGCATTACTGGGCCAGTGCTATTGCAAAGCGGACGACATGGAATGCAAGGACTTTCAGACGGTGAGTCTCGATTGCGGCTTGATAACGATCGTGCCGACAGGAACGGAGGGGCCAACTGGTTCAGGATCCCTTCCAGGTATTGCCGCATTTGCGCTCGTCGTGGTCGCTTTAGTCTATCTGCTTATTTGACGTCTTCACGCTTGCTTTCTTGATGACTTGACGTGTTAATTGCGCGTCAGCGTCAATGCGCGCTTTTTGTCTTTTTGCTGGATTGCTTGCTTTGTGCATGATTTGAAATGTCGCGTTGAGCTCGAACAGAATGCCTGGCTGTGGTCTCTTCTAAAGCCAACTTGACAGCAGCTTGCTCGATGATGCTGACAGATAACAGAGAATTTGTTGAAGGTTGGCTTACGTTCGTGGACAGCATGATACGCTGTACTTCTCTGGCCTTTTGAATACGTTTTTTTTCATAAGCTATGGATTGCCTATATGCCAGATTGCAAAGTGGACGATACGGGATGTGAAGACCCTTTCCGCTTGAAAGTAGGCGTGTCGCGTTGAGCTGCTTCCAATTTGAAGAAGTATAGGAAATCAAGCACAACTCCGGTCCCTAGCATGTCTGCACGGGATACCGGAGACGATCAAGCGACCAGATTGTACCCTTACGCAAATATACAAATATCAACGGGTTTCACCATAGATGGTTTCACCATCCACCCGAGGTGTTTCATCATCTCCCAAGAAGTGTTTTACACCATCGATCTAGAATTAAGGGTTTCATCATAAGTGCCATACCTTTCAAGCGACGACATGCGAAACGTCTTCCGTCTTTCAGCGCTTTTCTTCCTCTTTGCGATCGAAAGAGGTCACGCCGATCCCGACTGCACGGCTCTCCTGACCGCGTGCTCAAACAACGGCGATTGCAGTCGTCTTGTCTCCGCGTACAGAACCAACTGCTTCGCCGAATTGGAAGGCAGCTCTACGTGTTCGGCTTCGTGCAAAAACGCGTGGTCGGCTTTGCTGCTCGACGCGATTGGAGTCGACTTCTCTACGTGTACGTGCTCAGAGTCGGACGTCGCGTTCGTCAGTTGCTCCATCGAACGGACCCTCTTCTCCAAGACGTGCCTGTCGAAGACAGTTCGACCGCTATGCAACAACGTTCTGGGATACTGCGCTTCTAGGGAAGATTGCATTTCCCTCACGCCAGCTTACTTTCGTTCGTGCAACGGGACGGGCAATCCGAGCAAGACGTGCACAAGCGAATGCAGAAGTGCAGTCGAGCCGCTGGCGCAAAACAACGTGGGCGCGTTGCTGGGCCAGTGTTATTGCAAAGCGGACGACATGGAATGCAAGGACTTTCAGACGGTGAGTCTCGATTGCGGCTTGATAACGATCGTGCCGACGGGAACGGAGGAACCAACTGGTTCAGGAGCTCTTCCAGGTATTGCCGCATTCGCGCTCGTCGTGGTCGCTCTAGTCTATCTGCTTATTTGACGTCTTCGCGCTTGATTTCTTGACTTGACGTGTTGCGCGTCAGCGTCACTGCGCGCTTTTTGTGCTTTTTGTCTTTTGCTGGCTGGCTTGCTTGCTTTCTTTGTGCATGATTTGAAATGTCGCCGTTGAGCTCGAACAGAATTCCTGGCATGGCTGTGCATGGTCTCTTCTATGATAGACAATGGATATTCTCATTCTGCTAAAGGATGGCTACGTTCGTGGACTTTTCCACACTACTTGAGGCCTAGTTCTTTGTGCGGATTCACGGGATTCCGTCTTGGCCTCTTTCTCTTGTTCGTCTGTTCTTGCGACGCCATTTCTGTCTTACCTAGGACACGTCAAACTATAGCCAAAGGTGATTGGTCAGCCGATTCCAAAAGAACGCGAGGATTCCAGAGAACGCGTGGGCTTCTTCGCTGACGCAGGCGCAATGGGCTAATGAAATTCATCGATTAACATCAACCGACAGGTCTCACAATCTTTGTGAAGAATTGACAAGGAACGTGCGAATTTCTCTAGGGCTCAACATCATCAGGTCGTCGTCTTTTTCTTTACTGGACCACCTTGAGTAAGATAAAAACACCAATATTGAATAAAGATAATTTGACAGCCTGCTTCATCTTACCTTGCGTTGGAATCATCCTCAGGTTCACTGACGGTATTCCACTTCAATCGCTCCTCAACAGCTCTGAAAAAGATGCAAGTAAAAGATCATTTTAGAAAGAAAGAGATTGATTGGCTTACTCTGCTTTGGACGCTGTAGATGTGAGCGCCATCTCCACCGAATTAGAGAGAACAAATTCCGGTGCAAATAGACTTGAGAGAGCAACGAAAGCCGGCTCAGAGTATTTTCTGCTTTCGTTGACTTCAAAAATATGCTGAAGGCGAAGAATAGTTCCACTAAAGAGTGAGACAACATCAGTGAAATTTATATTCAAACAAGGAGATTTTACTTTTCTAATGCACTGCGCGCGCGAAGGGAGAGAAGATGAACGTTTGGAGGCAAGGACTCGTTCAAGCCGCTAAAGTCGCTCCTGTAAGATTTTGTCCAATTTTTGGGATCAATGACAGGGCTGAAGACGGGAGTCAAGGGAAACTTGGAAAGCAGTATAATTAATTGCAAATACAGTATATCAAATTGTAGGAACACCTGTTGCTGGAGGCTGAGATGACGATGACGATAAGCAGAATCTTCCTTATCAGCATATACAATCCAAAGCCTAAAAAAGTGATTATAATCAAATTTTCCCCAAAACAGCTTTCTTACTTTGGATTAATGCGATCAATGTCATTGAGAACTTGATCAACGCCTTTTCCATCGTCCGATAAACAGCGTCTATAATTGATTGATTGATTGAAAGTAAACTCATCACGAATCATTGCTACCGCACCTGTGCAGCATTATCTCAAGCATTCCCTCGGTCAGACTAGAGCATCCGTGACTCCTTTCAGAGAGGAATGTCAGTCGTTCATCTTTCAACGCGTCTTCCACGTAGGAGCCGGCAATCATTGGATAATAATTTCCTATGCCAAGACGTACAGTACCTAAATGGCTATTCTTTCTGTCTGAGTTTTTACCAGCTATCGGTTCAGTTTGGTATTTTTTGTAGTCTCTTTTCTTCATTTCCAATCCATTATCGTCAGTGTACCAAGTTCCTTCCGTTTTCAAGTTGCTTTCATACCTAAGAAGATTATCTTAGGTATGCAAAATTATACACGTGAGCTTTTACCTTGTCACCAGTTCTCTTCCTTTGTGCAGCGGGCCAACGACAAACTCGTTATCAATGTATTGCAAACCGGACGCATCTCCTTCCTCCAGTCCGTTGTAGAGTCGAAATATTTGCATGTGATTTGGACCAAATGTCTAGAGAGGTGCGTCTAATGTTCGTTTCTTCAATGCACGAAAGAACGTCATACCTGCCGAACTTCAGAAACATACTTTCCAGCAAACGTTTGAACGGCTGGAGCACTTTTCCCAAGATCGTACTCGATCTCATAACGTGGAAACAGAAGGTAATTGACCTAGGAAAAACAAGACGTGCACATTGGTTGCGATTTAGCACGGAAAGACTCTAACTCAGAGGACCCTGCACTGCCTATTGGCACCAAGAAATCCCCCCCCCCCCCCCCCCCCCACCTACTGTTATAGTTTCATTCCATGGTGTCAAATCCCAATTGACTATGCTGATGCTAAAATGCCTTTTCGTAGACCTTTCCTTTATGACATTAGCAAAATAAACCTGCAGAAGAGAGAAAGCCGCTTAATTTATTGATCACCTCTCAATCTCCAGTACAGACTTGCCCTAGTTCCGCCTGTCACTTGCAGAACAATTCCGGGATCATAACGCAAATAGGGCTGCTCTAATGGAATGCTAACGACACTGAAGAACAAATTGTATTCATCTCATGTCAAGCACGTTCTATAATCTTACAGAAGGTCATCAGTCGATCCGCCAAGAATGGTGTGATTGCCGTGGACAACCAAGGGCTCACCGAAGTCCAAATTTGAAGCCAAAGCAAGCCAATCGATAAAAACCGAGTCAGCGAGACGATTTCCAACGTTTTCACCAGAGAAGCCAGTACTAGAAATCACAACAATGTATAGAGTAAATACGGTACACAGGTACACAGTAACGTTCAAAAGTTTTGGTCAACGTCCTTCTCTAATGGGAGTATTTATATACGTCATCAGCCGCGATGTTACTTCAACTGCAGCTTTCGCAACGCCGTCAAAGTCGTTTCGAATCGAGAACACGAAATATCGACAGAAAATGCAATTCTGACAACGTTTGAAACGAAATTTTACCGCAATTCGGTCTTAATGCGAAACGACGAGTGGGTGTGTACGCTCAACGTACGACGTCAATTGTGACGCACAACGCGCGCGAGCCTCTAACTAAGGGTGAACGGGAGCACGAATACTCTGGGGGAGCTTAAACTTTTGAACGGTAATACATACAAGCAAACGTTAAATGCTGCACCACTTGGAGTGACAAGGAACGGATGAGCGACGTATTGGCTTGCCACAAAAGAGTCGTCGGGATTGCGCGCCACCCTGACAGTCGAAAACAGGCGCGGCGTCGACGCAAAAGGCTTCGAATTAAAAATCTAATCTAAGATCCAGCGCGCACTGAATCGAAAACGCATCACCTGATCAAAATGAATATTGGTCGTGGTGCACGTCCTATTAGCCGTTTGATTGAAATTCATTCTAATTGAACCCGTCACGGCGCCCGACGGCAAATTATTCGAGTCAATAGACCAATAATCGGCGAAGTAGATGCTAGAACGGGTAAGAGCGTTATAAGTCGCTTCTGTCGAAATTGTAAATCCGCTCGACGACTGTCCCGCGATAGCGACGCGGTAGACGGCAGATTCGTTTCGAGTGAGCGCCGTCGCGAGAATCATCGAAACGCGACGCTTGCTAAAGAAGTCGACCGATGTTTGGACGTCGCTGGGGCCTTCAGGATAGAAAACCGTTCGGTTATCCTATAAAAAAAGGGAAATTAATTATTTAATTAAGAATTCTAAATACCGCCGTTTTTGTACGTGTGCCGGTCGGAAAATGTATGCGCCGCTCTTTTGCTCTCCATCCAGATTGGCGCTTTCGTATTCGACTAGAGTCTGAGTGATGCGAAGTAGGTTGTCATTCGATTTGTCGTAGATGGACGAGAGGAGTCCCGTCTCGTCGGAGAACGTCACCTTGAGAAGAAAAAGATAGCGTGCCAAGCGAATATATCGCATTGCCATTTATATACAGTGTAGTATTGGTTTTCGATTTCGCAACGCTGATTCTCGCATGGGCGAACCTTAATTGAATTGAAATAATAGCCAATTAAAATTATGCTAAACGTCAATTGCCTTTGTCACGTTCGACGAATTCTTTGCTTGAATGAAATACGTATTGAAGCCAAGAGGAGGAACTCTCGCAAGGAAATAGAGTCTCGAGCTGATGAGAGGGTCGCGTCCGGGTACGAGGTCGAAAGGTATTGGCATCCCAGACGTATCAGTAACAATTAAATCCAACCTAGAAAACAGTGTCTAACCCACGTTGGAGCAGTAGTGTACTCAAACGCATTGAGATTATTCTACCACAAATGCAATTATTCTATCGTACCTGTCTACGTCGATTGACACGTAGCTCTGCCTCGGCCATCCAAGCGAGTTGAAAACCACGACGGCCCCACTTTCACCGGGCTTCAATGACGCCAAAACCGATGAATTCTACGAGAAAACAAAACTGGAAATACGTCTACGTCAGTCGTCATGTTCGTTTGCTAACGATAGACAACGACGGCGCGACCATCCCGTCGCTGCTTAGCATCTTCCCCAGCAGTTCGCCAATGACAAGAGAAGCGGTGTAATTTCCCTTTGCAAGCCTTCTCTCGTAGTCGTTTGCGACGTGCAGAGTCTCGGTTCCTGCCGAAAACATGCCCAAACACTGCAGGACAGGAGACGCCGGTATACCTGTCACTGCATCATGATGCTGAGTCACGGCTACCGCTCTCCTTAACACGTCTATGTTTTGGTACGCGACCTAAACAGACAAGACATGCTCTAGCATTTGATCACTAATAGCTCAGGCAAAATAAATAAATAAATAAATAAATAAATCAGTCTTACTTCCTTGTCAAAGTCAATGCTTTGTGATGCGAGCGAGTAGATCAGTTCTGCCGTTCGGAGTAGAGCGGCGCCTCTCCGAATGTCTCCCTTCAGCTGAGGTCGACTCGTGTAGTAGCCCGTCCAATATTCGTTGGGTGCCGTCGCGTACGGAAAGAAGTCGGTCTCGTCGCGAACGTCCCAGGTCAAATTCAAAGCGTGGACGGCCTTGTAGGAAACATATAGAAAGGAGGTAGGTAAGCAGAGATCATTGTACCTTGGCGTAATCTTCCAGAGTGCCGTAGCGAAGTGTCGCGTTGAAGTACGACTTTCTGCTATTCATGTACGCCATGAGTTCGTCCATTTGAGAGAAACTCACTTCGGCGTTCTTTTGTGAAAATCAATGTCATCTTATTTTTATCTCTCTTCAACGCCCTTCGTTCTATCACGTACTTGAAATGCAAAGTCGCATCCAAATGGAATTAGCAGCTGATTGTGGCGATACCACGTCACTCTATAAATTTCAATATAGATGTCCTAAATTGGGCAATCAAGTTATACCGTTCTCTTGCCAGTTTAATAAACGATTCGGCTATTTCTCCAATGTTAGGCTAATAAAAGAAATAATAAAAACCGTCTAATGTGAAATCTTACCTACCTTCATCGTTGGCATGGTATCTCGAAGATACGACGTGTCAAAAGTAATCACATTTGGACTACAATAGGCTAATTAAATGGCAACTCATAGAAGAACGTAAGCCCTATATAAGACAAAACAAACTGACAGGAATCGAGAACGTGAATCCACATGTCGCGCGATTTGCCCAAGCTTTTTGACGCTCGCCAAATGAACTCGAGACCCTGAAAACGCACGTACATATAAGACGAGCGAGTGGGCCTCTCCCCTTTGTCACCTTGTTCGCCTTCATGGCATTCTTAATCCTATAATCAATCCGATTCAACGTGAAAGCGTTAAATCCGATATCGGCCCAAAGCGATGGCGTGACGGACGAATGGCCAAAAGGATCGATGTGCCATCCAACCTTAATCAAAGCATCAGTTATCAGTGAGCAAGTGCCATTGCTAATGGAACCAAGGGCCTGGTGTAGAGTTCGTCCCGTGCAAACAGAGCTCCCACAGTCATTTGATCGATATCGCTCGAATACATCGACGCTCCTTCGTCATTCATGCACCTACATAAGAGAAAACGTGAATCTAACAAAACTCTCGTAGATACTTATAAGGTGTCAATTTTATTAATTATTCATTTATTCAATACTTTACCATCCAGCTAGATTGAGTTGCAATCGTCCGTCCCTTATCAATTTTCGCACACTCATCTTTCGATCGTCCTAGAAGAGCGAAACGTGGACGAATATTCGGTAGAAATTCGCCCTCACGTCGATCTCGTTCCACCATCTCTCGAAGTAGGCCATTTCGACGTATCTAACGAAAGAATACCATTCGAAACGTAATCGAACGCACGTCGAACGAGAATCGTACGTGAATCGGCGATCGGGATTAGCCACAAGAGCGTCAGTCTAAGGAAGGGAAAACCGGAAGTGTAAACACGTCGAATCAGAACGACTCATTCCGCGCGCCGTGCTCTACGTGCCGAAGTGGTGAGAATCCATTTCACTTCTTCGACGTAGTATTCGTCCACCGTTCGCGTCCTGAACGTGGTAAAAAAGGGAGAAAACCAGTGTTCCGTTGTTCTCTTTGTTTTTTTTCTGCGCTCTCACCATCCCGTGTCGTCGTGCGAGTGCGAGATAATCCAAATGTCTATGTAGTCGTTGCTCGAGCCGCTCGCGTCGACGAGAAGAAGGGACAGGGCGCTGGCAACAGCAAGAAGAACGAACATCTTGGGGCGAGTATACCCGGATTTGACACGATTTACATGTAAAACACGCCTACCACTAATCGTTGCAGGCCACCCAAAAAACGGCCTAATTAAATTCTCACTTGAAGCAAAAAATAATTTGCAACACAGAATAACAACACCAACTGAGTCAACTGAAAAATTGATGAATCAACACTTTGAAGCCGAGTCTATTTTCATGATGTAATGGGCGTCGTATACCGCTGAAGGTTAAACGACACCTCTTCATCACTTTCCATACTTTCCTTTATTGATAACACCTCACACTCACAGTCACACACACAAGATCAAACTAAAACCATCTCTTATATAGTCCCTGGTGGACAGACCGGTAGGCGTCTGTCCACCTACTTGTACGCCTACTCTATCTCCCTAACTCTTTGTGCCTACGCGAACTATTTTTATTGTGCCTACGCGAACTATTTTTAGATACTATTGTGTGATGGCTGCGCTACGGCGCATGCCCATACTCATTCGTGCTTTACGCGAGGAGCCGAACGGGTCTCCTCGTTACAATGAGGCGCGAGATTACTTCATAAAGCGCACTGCTACCAAGTCTCTTGAATGCTTCTTGACGGTAGTAGGCATTCTTCAAGTCAGGAATGACGACGTCCAAGCAGCCATCAATTAAAACCATGCCTCTCAGCAAAATGCATATGATCAAGGATCGTTTCCGAGTTCTGTTGGGCGTTTTCTACTAAATGCTGCGAGCAGACCGATTTTAGGTCATTCACAAAATATTGATTTGATAACAGTAACAAATCTAACACCAATCGAGTCAATCAATAAATCAAGAAACACTACTGTAGATGTTTCTTCTCATAAGGCGCGAAATAACTTTCTGAAGCGCACCGCTACTGAGTCCTTTAAACTCCTCTTGACAGTAGACGCTTTCCAAATCAGGAACGAGAACGTCCAAGCAGCCATCAAGTAACTCTTCAAAGCCGTACCTATCAGCAATAGCCATGTAGCCGAGAATCGCTTTTGAGTCTTGTTGGGCATTTGCTACTAAGTGCTGCGAGCAGGGCAATCTTAGGCCGTTCACGAGATAACGATTGGACAACAGTAACAAATCTAGGAGAAAGGGCCAACACCTTCTCATGTCAATGCGGCCCGTAACAAGAAAACTAATCAGAGCATAGAAAGCATCATACGTGGCCTCTTCAATAGGAATTTCTACCACGCCCACCGTCGTCGACTCAATGAAGCCAGACTCAAACATATTCTTGAAATACGTGCTACGAATGCAGAGACTAGTCTTGGAAACTCGAATGCGTTTCCCTTCAACCAGAAACGTAACTTGATCCGCGGCGGGTATGTCGTCACCATCGATCAGTTTGGCGAGGTCTTCAGCTAAACAAGCCGTGTCGTCATGCACAGGTGATGGTATTACTCTGACGACTCGCACAGCAGTCGGCTCTGTAAAGTAAAGCAGACCTGATTGAGAGTCAACCAACAGTTGTGTCATAAAGTCGCGATTCCTAAAAACGAACACTGATAAAATGTGCAATAACAAACACTGCTTTGTAATATGGCTACCTGGTCATACCACGGCATATAGTCATTAATCCATTTGCATTCCACCTGCATATTTCTCCTTCATGACGTTTTCCACTTGCACAAAAGTAGACATTTTCGAAATCATCCACTGCAACTGAATCACAAGGCACCGAACAAACGGTGAACAAGTCGTTGTCATCGTCTCTTTTTCTCAGACCAGTCAACGCATCAGAAACAAAAACCGCTTCGCCCTTCCGTCCAAAAGCCACTTGACGAAAATTAAAAGCTGATGAAGAGGTCCTTTTGATATTCGGGTATTTTTCTTCGTCGTTCTCGAATTTCGCTTGACAGAGTGTTGAATCAGTACACGTTAGCACTATTGTCGACTTTCCCCTTGACGTCACGGTCAAGCTACCAAATCTATTTTCACGAGCACCCAAATTTGGTATTGTTGAAACGGCACCGTTGCAAACCTGAGCAAACAAAAGGACAATCCAACTATATATAGGAAAGCGTTATTAGAAGAACAAGCAGTGCGCCAGTTTCATCTATAGTCTCGCGTGGCCTCCCCTCACTCAGGCCACGTGAGATCACCGCGGTAAGTTACATCCCCAATGGACGGACCCATTGTCGTCGTCATCAACGACACAATTTCATTAGGGTTTTCCGATTCATATACACTGTACTATTAGCCGTAACGAGCTACACTGTACAACATCCATACCTTTCTAACACGCCCAGCGTCGGCAACGTAAAGGCAACGGCCGAGTGTGGCCAATCCTGACGGACTCACAAACTTCGAGTCGTCCTCCGACGATCCAGCTTCGCCTTTCTCGGATGCTTTTGCTCCTGCGTAAAGCGAAAGCTTCTTCGAAGTCAAATCGACTCTCCAGATGCATTTATTAGAAGAATCGGCAACTAGGATAGCGTCTTCGTCCTCGAACTTCGCAATTCCGCTTAGTAGACCAAATCGGTGGTCTCTCGCTAGAGCAGTACAGTAAAACGTTTTCCACTCCGTAGAATGTTGACTTGACTCCTACCCAAATCCGCCATGATTGCTGCCATGTGCTTTATGGAATCCGGGATGGTGCACAACTCCCGTCCCTAATAATTTCTCCTAATTTCAGTGTGTTGTTTTCAGACGCAGGCGTGCTGCTGTTTACTTAGTGTCCCATACTTAGATGGACGCTTTGGTAGCGGACATCTCTTCACTTTCATCTGGCACTTCAGTCACACTTGGGTTTGTGTAAGTATCAAGGGATGCTTGCTCAGAGCAGCGCTCCGACGCGTTCACAAACGTGACCTAAATTGCAGGGCACTATACTTGAAACACAAAATTTTTTTTAACACATCAACTGAGTCAACTGAAAAAATTGATAAATCAACACTATTTTGATTTTCAATTCTAGTCTTTTTCCACAAGGCGCGAGATAACTTCATAAAGTGCACTGCTGCCGAGTCTCTTGAACGCTTCTTGACGGTAGTAGACATTCTTCAAGTCAGGAAGGACAACATCCAAGCAACAATCAAGTAACTCTTTAAAACCATGCCTCTCAGCAAAATGCATATGATCAAGAATCGTTTCCGAGTCTCGTTGGGCGTTTTCTACTAAGTGCTGTGAGCAGACCAATTTTAGGTCATTTACAAGATATTGATCTGATAACAGTAACAAATCTAAGAGAAAGGACTGGCACTTTCTCATGTCAATGCGGCCGGTGACAAGAAAACTGATCAGAGCATAGAAGGCATCATACGTGGTATTTTCAATAGCAATAGCAGATAAATCGGGCGTGGCCTCTTTGAAGCCGGATTGAAACATGGTCCTAAAATACTTGCTGCGTATGCAGACAATAGTCTTTGAAACTCGAATGGGTTTTCCTTCAACCAAAAATGTAACTTGATCCGCAGTGGGTACGTCGTCACTATCTATCAGTTTGGTAAGATCATCACATAGGCGAGTGTCATGGTATACGGGTGGTTTCACGACTCTAATCGCTCGCACAGCTCTTGATTCTGTAAAGTAGAGTAGGCCTGATGGAGAGTCGAAGAACAAACGACGAGCGTACGTTAAACGCGATTGCGGACGTTGACCGTCGACTGATGATGTCTCATTCTTATCACGCATGCATATTGTCTCATATCCCTTTCCATCCCATTTGTGAATTCCATCATCATTACCAAAGTAGATGTTCTCAAAGTCATCTAATGCAACTGACGTTGCGCACTTTGAGAAAATGGTGGACACGTGGTCATTCTCAATTTTTCGTAAACCTGCCCTGCTATCAGCGGCAAAAATCGTTTCACCGTTCAGTCCCAAAGTCACTTGAAAAACATCCGAAAACGTTGCCTCCTTGATCGAACCGTCATTGGCGGAAGAGCTATATCTTTCTTTGATACCGGCTTTGAGACTAAATGACTTGCTTAACTTTCCTTCTGTGTTGATCTTCGCGCAATAGATTGCGAAACGAGTAGATGCCGTAACGTTTTCTGACGTCACGTTCACGCTGGTGATACAACTGCTTTCATTTTTGGATAGCGTTGAAATGACTCCCTTGCAAACCTGCGCAAACAAATGAATAATTAAGCAAGTGCTATTGATTTGAAATGCACGAGCATGGCAGTCTCAGAAAGCTCATCTTATGTATCAATTAGGATTTCAAATTTTTATAGCGTCATACCGACGCCAATACACTTCCCTAGCCATAACAATACCTTTTTTATTTCATGCTCGTCGGAAACGTAAAGGCAAGACTTAGAGCCGTGTGCAGCCAATCCTGATGGACGAACAAATCCGCCCTTCTCTGATCCTTTTATTCCTGCATAAAGAGAAACCTCTTTTGATGTCAAATCGACTCTCCAGATGCATTTCTGTTCCGAATCAGCGACAAAAATGGCGTCTTCGCACTCAAACTTGGCAATTCCGGCCAGTTCGCGGAATCGAACGTCTCTCGCAACAGTAGTCACTAAAAGAACGAGCTTAGCAATTTTCTTCATGTGCTGTGGAGCACCTTACCGAAGTACGTGTCCTCCATGTTCCTATCCGGGATGGATCTGGAAAACAGTGGGCATTTCCCGTACTATCCTGACGTCTACCGGTTATGACGTCTACCGGTTATGACTGGTCGGCATGTCAGTCGCGTTTTTCTATCTCGAAGAAAGAGCTAAGCTCTGCGCAAACGATCGCGTGGTCGACGGCGTGGATCTATGCATAAAATCATTAGATAATGTATTTACTTGGGCGGCAGATTCGAATACGATGCCGATCGCAGCGCAGTCTAAAGTAAAAACGACTCGATAAAGCGAACGAAAATCAAAAGCCACGAGGAGCCGCCATTGTTTAGGCGCCAAAATCAACGACTGTACGTCGCCGTAAAGACACTGGAAAACTGGCGCGAGTTTTCTATCGGCCAACCAGCGATCCGTTGCCTAGGCAAAGTACAGCACTCTCGCCTTTGAATCGGTTGTTGCATCAGGATTGCGTCATGCGCGGTATAAAAGCACTGCGCGCAGCGCACAGCTTCAGTTCTGGCTAGGTGGGGGAAGCCTAAAGGGCGGAACCCTGGAAGTCGTCGGCGTTGGGAAAGCCTCAATCATGTCAACATCAAACGTGCTCAGCCGGTTGCCAATCCTTGCTGAAGCTGTAAGGTGCAGTGGATGAGCGTCGCGCGAGTTCTTCTCGTGGCGCGCGATTGGCACTGGGAATGTCATAAAAGGTCCGTTGGATGGCTTGGGTCGCGAAGCCTGGCGTACCGCGTTAATACCGAGTGGGCGTCAGGCTCAGATCAGTTCACTTTCCCGCCAAAGAAACGTGTGGGGGGCCCAGTGTCTCGTGGCTGTTTCTCACTCGGCTTAGTGACCTATAGCCTAAGATGACCTGACTTCCCAGACCAAAATCAAAGCACGTACTAGTTGACCTCTGATTGTGTGTGGACTCGCGTTCGGCGCCTTCCCTCAACCCGGTAGTCCCGCTTCCTCTCAAGCGAAGGACTATGGCCCCATGGGTCGCGGTGCAACGAGGTCGGGGGGACGGTGTGGGAGAGCCGTTCTCGATCCTAGGCCGCACCGTCGTGGTTGAGCCTATGATGCTACGGCTCGCTCTCAAAAATTTTTGGGCTACAAATGCGTTCGAACCTCCACGCGGTGTAGCCTGGATTACGCCAATACGAACGCAGGACTACAAGGTACGTACATGGTCAGATCGAACAGATACTAATCTTTTGTTTTTTTAGGTACTTCGTTCGAAGAAAAGCAGCGTCAGCGTTTTTTCTTGTTTTTAGGCACTTTGATCGAGAGGAAAAGCGTCGATCGCGCGATCGAGCAGCGTCAGCGTTTTATCTCTTGTTTTTAGGTACTCTGTTCGAGGAAAAGCGTCGATTTCTCGATCGAACAACGTCAGCGCTTTTTTTCGATAGGCTGACGCGAGAAAATGATGGTCAGTGGAAAGGTATGGCGTATAGAAACACTGCGTGCTCTTTGGACGTTCGTTTTGTGATTGCATGCGCCTGCAAAACGATTTTTCAGCAGCCATTCGATCGTTTAGTGTAACGCACGCTATAAACGTTTTCGTTCGCCCTTCGTTCGCCGTTCGTCGATGTCGCCATCCAGTCGTTAGAGTCCTAACCGGCGTTTTCGTTCTTCTCGACGTGTCTTGCGAGCGTTTGGACAGCAAAAAAAGCTTCGTTTGTCAAAAACGAACGACTCGCGCGTTGCAGCACGCATCCTACTGACTTCCAGGACCGTTTAGGATCGGTCGCCGACCCACAAGCAACGCTATATCTTGCATCATTTTTTCACGAGACACAGGTAGATGCAAACCCGTATGCGTTTCTACGCATAAAATATTTAATTAATTGATGTATTTTCACGGGTGTCGGCAGTGTCAGATAGGACAGTGTAGAAAGAATTTGGTCTTCATCGTAAAATTCCAATTACACGTGCCAACAATTGCTTGTCAATGTGTACAACACAAAGAAGTGCGCTTCCCTTATGAAAAAGACTCAGAATTCAATTCACTCTGCAACGTCCAACCTCACCAATCTTTTTTGTTTAAAACTGTAGAAATACTTCAAGTGAGGATCATTACTAGACTCTGCTTCGTCTTTGGTCATCTCGTCAAACTAGACACAAAATTAATTAAACGATACAGACAACAGGTGAAGAATTTATCTTACATCTTCTCGATAATCTGGGTTGACTTTATCAGCTGATGCAATACACGTTTCAGGATCGTAGCGTCCAACGCTGACTTTGGTTGCAAACCTTTGACCAAGTTTATCAATGATGCTAGAAAAGTAGAAATGTAGCTATCGTGACACTGAATGGTGAGTATACACATGCCTTTTTTCCCACAAAGGAGTATCAGCATCAAAACGAGGATACATCTGGAGAAATAAAATACCTCTCTGTGTACAAAAAACGCACAAGTCATATGTACTTTCTTAGTCATCCTGGCGAAAGCCTAAATGAAATACATTCACTTGGGAGAAGAAATGTCTAAAAACATTATGACTCACTGCATAAACGGATGGCTTCCTGCACGGAAAGGTGAACGTGACTGAAACAAAGGGATTGAGCAACCAAACTAAAAAAAACGAAATAAATCTCATAAACTCAGTTAATAAACCAGCGTGCCTTTCAAAGCATAGGCAAAGCAGATCATCCGAAAGCAACGTACATTCAAATGATTCCGAAAGACCATTCCCCCAAACTAGAGAAACTCATCATCATTCGCCTTCTGTCGTTACAACAACGCTCGATCACCTGAACAAACGTGCATTTGCCCCCTTTCTTTAGATCCCAAAGAACTATTCCATGCAGGGTGCCTGTCTTGCAGCATCGAAAGATCGCCGCGCAGTTATAAAGCTTCGCGTAGGCCACAAAATCGCTCAAACTGCAAGAATAGATAGAACACAACAGTCACTACCACCATGTCACTCTTTATACCTGGGTGCGGCAATGCCGTGCTTTCCTAAAACATACAGCTGTTCGTAGGAGATCTAATTATAATTATACAAATGTAGCGCACGGGCGCGGGTGTCTAACATCCGCCGGCCCCACCTCGTCGAGATTCTTCGGTCGACAAAAGAAACAATACAGACGAACTCCCTTCTTTTCCACCGGATTCTTATATCCGCGACTGACGGCCCACGAGAGAAGAAGCGCCGAAAACGACTGAAACAGAGAATTATTACAAGCACAGAAGAAAAAAGAGTCCGAGAGATCACGTACGTCCCAGAAGACATAAATAAACATCAAAGCTGTTAGAGAGGCCACGGCAAGGGAGCCCGAAGTGAAAGTGATTGCCATCACTACCGCAGCCGCACTGAACAACATGCCAGATGACGCACACCTCCGGGTTTACTGACAGTGACGTGCCTACTGTAATTGTGTAATGCGGAAGAAGACGGACTCGTGCAGGCTGCCACGTACTAAAAATCACTTCCAAAATACTTTCAGAAACGAACGCAACAAAAGCGTTTGTCGGTCCGTAAAATGCAAAAGATAGATTTTGTCTAAAGGCACACAACAGAATTGAATATTCTATGCCTCCTCCTAAGAACTTTCTCACCATATCTCTACCTCCTAAGTTGAAGTAATACTTTAGGTGAGGATCCTTGCTAGACTTCACTTCTTTTTCAGTTGGCTCAACCTTATACACCATCAGGCTTTTTTTAGTCAAAATTGAAGCGATAGATTATTATTGCATACCCAATCTTCTCTGAAATTCGGACTAAGTCTGCTGAGAGATGCAATGCACGTTTCTGGATCGTACATACCAGAGTCGACATTGGTTGCAAGCATTTGACCACATTGATCAATGAGGCTAGACACGCAAAAACAATAATAATAAAGACAGAACCAATCCTATAAAGCTCCACCTTTTTCCCATGAAGGAATATCGGCATCAAAACGAGGATACATCTAAATAAAACAACGCTTGACAGCGTCGCGCTACTTATTGATTATTAATTAATAAAAGCACCCTTTCAGTCATCTTTATCAAAGTCTATGATAATTGATTATCTTTTTAAATTAGAGACAAAAAAGGGTTTTCTTACTGTATACGATGATGACGTTCTGCAGAGAAAAGTGAACACGAGAGGCACGAAGGGATTGAATAACCAAACTAATACCGTCAAAAAGTCAAAATACGTCGCATAAATCATACCAAAAACACCTTTGAAAACGTATGCAAAGCAGACAAGCTTGAAGTAACGCATTTGCAGAGAATGCCGAAAGATCATTCCCCCAAACTAGATCATAGCCGGACGTCAAAGCCAGTAGGATCCGATGGACTACTAGATTACTCGAATACAAGTGTACGCTCTATCTCCCTCCGTTGCATCACGGATTCTAGAATCCGTGAGCAGACGAAGCATCGATCCAAACCACTACTGTACCGGGAATTTTACCAGCGCGCGCGAGTGCGAAGAGGCTGGCGAGGCTGCAGTCCCAGACTCCCTGCTGGGGTTCGAGCCTACAGCAGATCTAGCCTCGCATGCCAGTTCCTTCTCCCTGATCTTGGGAGATCAGGGACTGGCTTGCGAGGCTACAGCAGATCTCTGCCTACAGTAGGTGTTTCGTTGTCGATCGAACGCGCATTCTAAACCTGCATCCTCAAAGGTTTGCTTGAGATGATTACCTTCTCACGTACAAAATAAGCCATGCTGGTAAACAAAAATACTGAATGAATACAGTTATGCCTGTATTGCACCGTACGGTACTGTCTGATTTGTTTCAGGGGGAACGTCAGTTAGAAGCGGATCTTTGTGCAACGATGAAAGATCCCTCAGTTGAACAGCTCTTCCACATTTGAACCGAACGCAGATCCACAGTTGTCTGACTGATATAAAGAATGGCTTTGAGAGAATCGTAAAGATGAGCGGATTGAAAATAGCAGCAAAAGAAAGAACAATTAAACAATAATAGTACCGTTTCTCCAGTGTGAGAGGTATATACGCAATCCAACATGCCAACGAGAAAAAAGCAATAACAATAAGCCGAACGCCTATTCCTCTGATAGATACTGCATCAACTGCCTGAGTTTGTCCTTGGAGTCTTCTTAGCATAACAGCATAGGAGACAGCTGCTAGGACTAAAAAGAAGAGAACAACCGAACCGATGACAACGTTTGGTTTGTACACGTGTTTTGCATGGAAGAATCCGGTCATTGGAAGACAACCTTCAGAGACAAAAGCAATCAAGTATTTATTTGATGAATTTGAGAGTTGTGGTTTTGAAAATGGGTACGTAGGGTTATTTTGCTGATACGCTATTCCCGCACCTGCGGCTAAGATCCACTCTACGACGAGAAAAATCGTTGCAATTTTGCGGGTGCACTGGGGCTGTCCTAGGCAGCAAAGGCCAAAGAGAGCAATTGTGTAGAATGCGGCTATGGTGACCGTTACTAATCCTGATAGAATTACACTCGTCACTTGAAGAGCCGCTGAAATGCCGCACAGTGTCGAGCTCACGTCTTTGCGCTTGAAAACGGCACAAGACCACGACGTAAGGAAGAGATAAACAGACATTTGGACGCCGAGGAGAAAGTCCGAAAGAGCTAGATTGATGACGAGTATTGACGGAATGGTCCATCGGTGCTCTTTTGAACGCGAAAATCGCCACAGCAGCACTAAGAAGTTTCCCACAAGAATTAGAGCCGTGAAAACGAACCAAAAGTGGTCGAACTTCTTTGTCCCGTTGATCGGAGGATACTTAAAGACCATAGCATATCCAGTCTCGTTAGATTGGTTTAGTTGGCACAGAAAGTACGGTTCCTTTGCCATTGTACGCCCCCGCAACGTATGAATGGACCCGTATCCGGAGTGTCGTTGCCGCAAGACACCCAAAGGCGGGTTGAACTCTTAGCTAGAGAAAAAATAATTTGCAACACAGACTGTCAACTGACAAATCAATAAATCAAGAAACACTATCTATTGTAAACTTATGAATCCTTGTTTTTTCTCATAAGGCGCGAAATAACTTTATAAAGCGCACCGCTACCGAGTCTCTTAAACTCCTCTTGACAGTAGACACTTTCCAAGTCAGGAAATATAATGTCCAAGCAGCTATCGAGTAATTCTTTAAAACCGTACTTGTCAGCAACATCCATGTAGCTCAGAATCACTCTTGAGTCTTGTTGGGCACTTGCTACCAAGTGCTGTGAGCAGGGCAATTTTAGGCTTTCCACAAGATAACGATCGGACAACAGTAACAAATCTAGAAGAAAGGGCCGGCACTTTCTCATGTCAATGCGGCCCGTGACAAGAAAACTAATCAGAGCATAGAAAGAATCATACGTGGCCTCTTCAATAGGAATTACTTCCATGCCCACAGTCGTGGACTCCTTGAACCCAGACTCAAACATAGTCTTGAAATACTTGCTGCGAATGCAGAGACTAGTCTTGGAAACTCGAATGCGTTTTCCTTCAACCAGAAACGTAACTTGATCCGTGGGGAGTATGTCGTCGCTATCAATCAGTTTGGCAAGGTCATCAGCCAAACAAGCCATGTCGTCGTGCACAGGTGATGGCGTTACTCTGACAGCTCGCACAGCAGTTGGCTCTGTAAAGTAAAGCAGGCCTGATTGAGGGTCAAAGAACAGACATTGTGCAGTGTCAACATCCCTAAAAAACAAACATTGATAAAACGTGTAATAACAAAAACAAACAGTGGTACGGCTACCTCAATATAGTCTTTAATCCATTTGAATTCCACTTGCATATTTTTTCTTTTTTAGTTGCATAAAAGTAGAGATTTTTAAAATCATCTGAAGCAACTGAAGAACAAGGCACTGAACAAATGGTGGACAAGCAGTCATTCCCAATTTTTTGCAAACCCTTCAACTCATCAGCAACAAAAACGCTTTTGCCCTTCTGTCTCAAAGCCACTTGATGAACTGAATCAAGTGAACTGGCTATTGAGACAAACGGTTTGGTGCACTCTCCTTTGTTGTTGAATTTCGCTTGATAGAGTGTTGAAGAAGTAGATGCTACCAAGATTGTCGACTTTCCCCTTGACGTCGCGGCCACGCTAGTAATTGTGCTTTTAATAGCATCAGTTCCTGGTAACGTTGAAACGACTCCCTTGCAAACCTAAGCAAACAAAACGAAAATCAAATTGGACAATGTTATTAGAAGTACACGCACACGCAGGGAGCCACTTTCATCTATATACATGTATATGGCCTCGCGAGACTACCGGTAAGTTACATCCCTATTGTCGTCATCGTCATCAACGACACGGTTTCATTCAAAACTTGATTACATACTTCTAGCCGTAAACGAGCATACAGTACATGTACATGTACCATACCTACCTTTCTCACACGCTGATCGTCGGCAACGTAAAGGCAACGGCCGAGTGTAGCCAATCCTGACGGACACGTAAACGAGGCCGAATCTAACGGGCCGTCTTCACCCTCGTCCGACTCCAACTCTGACTCTTCGCCCTCGTCTGACTCCAACTCGGATTCGTCGGACTCGGATTCGTCGGACTCGGATTCGTCGGACTCGGATTCGTCTTCGCTCTCCTCGAATAATTTTGCTCCTGCGTAAAGCGAAACCCTCTTCGAAGTCAAATCTGTAGTGGTTTGAGAGTCGTGCATGCGTAGTCGAGAGGAGGTCACAAGACCGGAGAGAATATATATCTTGCTGTACTAAATAAACACTGTGCTCCGAGAACCAAGCTCCCAGAGAAGACTACGACATAACAGAATTCCCCAACGCCACTCCTAACCTTCGCCCGGCTACAAAGTGGTGGAGAATCCGGGTAGCTGGATAAACGGGGCGCGACGCTCGGCGACGTCGGCTGACTGGATCGAACGTCACTAAATTTGGCTGGTTCCGAAAGTGACGCCGATCACCCGGGCAGTTAGTCGGCGCCCGTCGACGCCGTTTGTCTCCGTCCGGCTACCCGCGGTTTCGGTTATTCGAACAAGGGCCGTTGCAAGGGGGAGTGGCCGAACAGTGGTCACCTGGTGTCGCACGGACGGAGCGTGCGATCGAGCCGAACATGCCACCGAAGAAGAAGCAGGCAATCGCGACGCCTCAAGTGGAAGCGGAACAGCAACAGCAGGCTATTACGCCCAAATCGCGGTCCCAACGACGACGCGAACGTCAACGACGACGTCAAGCGCAGCTGGCGCCCCGAGTGCTATTCGAAAAGCCGGCGCCTAACCCGAAATCGTCGCCGGACGAATCGTCGAGCGACGAGGAAGAAATCGAAAGCCCGCGCGAGCGAGACGTGAGGCGTAGACGCGCCGCGCCGAGACGAACCGGCCACGCAAGGACGTTGGACAAATTCTACGGCCACGACTACGACGAACTCCGCAACTGGTTATACCAGGTGGAGGCAGTGGCAGACGCGGACGGATGGTCGCGCCGCGAGCGGCTACAGAACGCTCGCGTCGTGCTCAGCGGTCGAGCAAGGAGCGAGGTTGTCGCCTTTGAGCGGCAACTACAAAGGCGCGATAAAAGGGTGACGTGGGAAGCTCTCACCGCTTTCCTCAAGAGAAAGTTTGGCCCTGCAGACCCGCAAGTCTACTACACGGAGAAACTGATCGAATGTCGCCAAGGACTACGCGAGGACGTGGAGACGTTCACGACACGATTTCGAAACCTCGTATTCGAACTCTTAGAAGTGGATCCCGCTGCGCTGTCGGAACCGATGCAAGTGCAACACTTCGTCAACGGACTGCGCCCTGAATATCGCGACGAGTTAGTGCGAGATCGCCCGCGCGACCTCGAAGAAGCGGAAGAGTTAGCGCGAACAGGGGAGAGGATCTGGCGACTCCGCTCGAAGACGAATAGCGAGTGCCTCGCTATCGAAACGCGAACGAGCGACGCACTGAGGCGACACGAGTCGAAAACCAGCAAGCGCGACGCGTCACCGAGGAGAAAATCGCTTACAGACGTACTCTCGACGCTAGCGGAAAAGCAGACCGAACTCATCGAGGTGATAAAGGGGCAACACAAAGAGATGATGGACAAAATGGAGCAGAACACGCGCTTGCTTACGCAAGTAAAGAAGTCGTCTGGACCGCGCTGCGACCATTGCAAAATGCGTGGCCATACGAAGGATCAATGTTTCAAACTCCACCCTCCGAATCGAGATAAGTCCACAACGGGAAGGCAGACGGAACAGGCGAAAGTGAATGCCGTGACCGCAGGAAATCGACCCGCGAAAACGCCCACGGGTGTCACGGTCGGCGGCGTAGAGCCCAGTCGAATCCTGTTCGACTCTGGAGCTGAAGTGTCTACGCTATCGTCACAGTTCGTCGAGGACATCGGAGGAGTGACTCTTAACAACGAATTTCCAATTCTCACCGTAGCGAACGGAGGCAGCATGAAAGCGCGAGGGACGGTTATCCTACCAGTCGAAATCGGCGATCTCACCTTCGACTGTCGATTTGTCGTGTCAGACGAATTGGCCCTGCCAGTCATCTTTGGCCAGGATTTCCTGCACGACAGCGGCGCCTCTATGGAATTTCGAGAAGGAACGATTACGGTTCGGAGGGAGGACGACGAACAGCGAGTGCGACTGATGAGCCTGATGTCTGAAGCAGACGGCGTCATAGATATGCCATTCGACGGTGCTCATCGCGTGTGCGCGATCACGACGGCGTTTGTCCCATCCGAAATTGAAAACCTCTCCGACGTCAATTACGAAGTATTTCATTTACAAACGCAGCAAGTGCTTATGACGCACGAGCGGCGAATCATTTATTATCCTCCATTGGAGAAAAATTGTTTCACGAAGAAGCTAGCCCTCACCTGCAGCGCTCACCACGCCCATGACGATGGGTGCATACTCATGTACCCTGGGGAGCGTCGTCACATGACGACTGAGCTGGAAGCGTTTCCGCTCCGTCGAACGTCATCGTGCCCGAAGTTGGGAATGTGGCGGCCCCAGGAAGACGGTGTGCAGAGGCTGACAGAGGAGGAGATTCGACCTACAGAGCGAGAGTCGCGCGACGGCGTAGACCCCCACTGGCCAGGGGATATTCGCACTGATGGCACTGAATTTTCTGCTACTTCAACGTACCCTACCGGCTCGACGGGATTTGCAGGACAACCGGCTTTCCCCTCGACGAGTGGCAACGGAGCACCGCCTTCACGATCAAGACGGGCCACTGCCGGACAACCTCCGACACGTTTCGCCGACCAGGATTGGTAGGTCATAACTTTTTGTTTGTTTTGTTCAAGGTCTTGTTCTTTCTTGTGATTGTAACATGCACGACGTTAGTGTTGTTTTGTTTTACTCCCGGTAGTCGTCCCGTGAGGACACGTGCTCTGTTAAGAGGGGGAGCCGTTGTAGTGGTTTGAGAGTCGTGCATGCGTAGTCGAGAGGAGGTCACAAGACCGGAGAGAATATATATCTTGCTGTACTAAATAAACACTGTGCTCCGAGAACCAAGCTCCCAGAGAAGACTACGACATAACAGAATTCCCCAACGCCACTCCTAACCTTCGCCCGGCTACAAAATCGACTCTCCAGATGCATTTATTATCAGAATCGGCAACAAGAATGGCGTCTTCGTGCTCGAACTTCGCAATTCCGCGTAGTTCCCCAAATCGGCGATCTTTCGCTAGAGCAGTCAGTACAATAGTTTTCCACCCCTTAGACCGTGAATTGACGTACCCACAACGATCTCCGTCGCCGTCGCCGTCGCCATGTGCTTACGTTATCCGGGATGGTGCATGAGACTCCCGTAAGGACCTCCTAAATTTACTTTTTCAATGCGTAAAAGGTGCTCAGAAAAGAGAACCGTTCATGCAAGTCATAGACTATGTAGGCGTGCTGCTGTTCACTTGATAATTAATTAATTAATTAATTAATTAATTAATGTCTCATACTGGAACTTCTGAGTGAATACCCAGGAAAATAAATGTGAACCAACAAACAAAGGAAAGAAGTCCAATAATAAATAATAAGACGTGTGCCCATGCCTTTGAGTGAAGCAGCTGGAAGCCGCTGTGCGGAAGACTTTCACTAGCATGGTGAAATAAACAACCGATAGAAGAAGAACCCTAATGTTATTAAATTTCATTTTCCAAAATAAAGGTTTCAACTCAGTTTTGAAGTAATCTAAACGTGGATATTTAGCATAACCAGTCATATACATTTTTTCTGACCTCTTCATAAATGGTCCATGATATAGACGCCGTCGCCGTTCGTCTCACAATCCGCGGCAACAAGCCTTTATAAAACGCTAATAAGCCTTCTCTGCTAATAATAATATAAATAGTTTGAAATGAAGTAAGTCTGTGACTGGTTTCTGTTTGAAGTCTGGTCTTCAAAACATCAGCTGGATGAGTAACAATGGACGCTAGTATACCAGATACTAGTCCACTTGAAAAGTTCACAAGACTAGGCAAACTATCTGTATCTGAAAATCTGAGATGAAGTATTTTGCAATAATAATAATAATGACTTACTAGATTTAATAGCCGTTTTAATTCTATTATAAAACATTAAATATAAAGCAGAAAAGGGAACGTCTCTCACCATCGTTGGACCCAAGCCAGCATATAAGCCTATAACAATATGAATAACTATTGCACTCTCTTGATATGTTTTTACCTGGCAATCCCTCTGCCTTTATGACCAACTTTATTCCACCAGGAACACTCTTATAACGAAATTTACCACTCTGAAAAATCGAACAGACTGAGACACTTCTTCTCGAGCCTTGATTTTTACAAACCTCTAGTCTAGTTTTTAGAACAGTAAATGGATGCAGAATGAGACAAGCACAAGTACGAGCCGATGCACCCATCACAAGAGACTGATATAAACTGGGACGATGCAAACTAAAGTAACAAATAAAAATCTTTCTCACGTACACACACAAAAAAAAGATCAACGAATACCTCAAACTATTCTGCAGAAAGTTCAAAGCGCAGAAATATATTCCAATACCAGGAACAACTCGATAGAGCGACTACAAACAAGCATTGTGTAAAAATCATACTGAGCTAAGAAACGGAGATACCGGAACAAGGCCTTTCCACAAAGCGAGTGGATTCTCGTGACGTAGAATGCTGACAATGACGCCTCTCATGCCCGATTTTGGCCTAGAGCACAGAGCAGTTTAGGTCCTAACGTATCATAAGTAAACTTTTACAGTGCTTCATCTCGTGAGATGAGCTGCAGTCGCGTTTTTACGACGTCGAGCGGCTGCAGAAGTACGGCGGAACACAATCCGCTGACAGAGCCCCCCATAAAAGAGATTGCCAACGAATTCTGCTAAAGATAAATTGTACTAGTCTAATTCGTGCATACAATCGATTCACTTGGCTTCTGCTCATCGTTTTCGACGTCGGAGAATTCCCGACTGGTCACCTGATGGTGTGAATCACGTGTCGCCTACTATGGATTCGAAGCTCGCCAGCGCTTTCGTTCTCGTTTTTGCTTTTTGCGCCACGTCTTGCGTCTGCACCGACGTCACCGGTGATCACATCAACGTCTGGATTGTCGCTCACACGCACGACGACACTGGATGGCAAGAAAAACGGAACAAAAAGATAACGCGCGCTAATCGTGACAACTGAACGTTTACAGGCTCGAAACGGTCGATCAGTACTACATAGAACAAGTCCAATGGATCTTGAGCACATCGGTAAGAAAGGCCATTAGAATCACGTGGTCCGATGTGATAATTGGGCATTTTTAGACCCAAGCTCTCCTAAACAATCCCGAAAGGAAGTTTACGTAAGAAATTCATTCAAAAACGGAAGTTCTTGTAGAAGATAATCATGTCTAGATACGTAGAAATGGCATTCTTTGCTCGTTGGTGGGAAGACTTGGACGTAAGAATTCAAATTAGTTAAAAAAACCGTAGAATCAAATTAGAGGAAATTTTAGAATAAAACGCGAGCCGATGTTCTGAAAGTGATAGAGAACGGTCAGCTTCAATTGAATCTCGCCGGATGGTAATTAATTAATCAATCAATAATTGCCATTGTATCCCCCCTCGTCTTTGTTTATTCTCAGGTGCATGAATGACGAAGGATCGACTACCTATTCGGCCGATATCGATCAGATGACCGTGGGAGCGTTGTTTGCGAAGCAAGATCTCAACACCAGACCTTTGGTAATAACAACTCTCTGAGACGGAGAGAATATCTTAATCCTATGTTGCTTTTAGGTTGGCTGGCATGTTGATCCGTTTGGGCATTCGGCTGTGACGCCTTCGCTTTGGGCGGACATTGGCTTCAATGCGTTCGGTATAAATAGAATTGACTACAGAATCAAAGACGCGCGGAAGGCAAACAAGGTTGACGCTTGAGAAGAAGTCGACGTCTTTTATAATCACATCAATATTGTATTAGAGTTTGGAATTCGTGTGGAGAGGTTCAAAGAGTTTGGGTCCAGAACGCGACATGTGGATTCACATAATGGACAGCCGTAGGAAGCAAAAATCCACACGTGCACTTAAATTGAAGTGCCTTGTCTGCGTTAAGATTACTGCAGTCCTGCCGAGTGTGCTTACGACTCGAGTCTCTTTATTCAAGACAATCCGGACTTGCCCACGTTCAAAGTACGTCCAGCAGCGTGTTGCGCTGTTCTAATGGGCCACATGGGCCACATCTCTATTGCAGATGGATGTCATTCAGCAAGGGGAAGCTTTTGTTGCGATGGCTAGACAGAGGTGAGATTTAGCGTTTTTTTTTTGTATTTCTATCAATCTGCTCTGGTTCCATTTAGACTGACTTGGTATCGCCATAATCATCTATTGATTCCGTTTGGCTGTGATTTTGCTCATCAAGTACGCTTGTTGGTTTTGCGTTTGAACAACACAACTAGACTTGTTCTCGTCTCGCAGAATGCCGATAGAAGTTTTTCTCAAATGGACGAGCTGATTCGCTACGTCAACAGCAACAGCTCCTTCAACGCAACGGTCAAATACGGCACGCTCAATGATTACGCCATGGTAACCAAAATCACGTCAGTAAATTAAATTAATTGTTTTTTTGAGGCCGTCAATGCTCTGAACTTGACTTGGGAAGTGTACGAAGGCGATTTCTTTCCTTATGCGACCGAACCGGAGCAATTCTGGACTGGCTACTATACGAGTCGACCTCAACTCAAAGGAGACGCTCGATCAAATGCCGCCTTTCTGCAGGTGGCAGAAACCCTCTATTCGCTGGCTTCTCGAGTGATGAACTTTGATAAAACGGTACATTAGAGACGTCTTTATTGATTTATTAAAACCGGCATTCTGCTTAGAGTGCCTATGAAAGTATCGATGATTTGAGAAAGGCTGTTGCCGTTGTCCAACATCACGATGCAATAACCGGTAAACGAAATTAATTTTCTCAGCAATTAGTTTTGAAAGAAACATAATAGGAACGGAGAAGGAAGTCGTTGTCCGCGACTACGAGCTAATGCTTCGCGAGGGAAACGCGAGCAGCGGCATGGTCATCGCAGATTTTCTAGGCAAAATGATCAGCGCGGAGAAACCGCCCAAGCTGTCGATGGTCAAACTCAAAACTAATTATTTATTAATTATGAGAATTTTTATCCTACTTTCTCTTACAGAACGAATCCGTATTGGCTACGTTGAAGCCTGGTCAGAGCGTTCCCGTCGTCGTTTATAATTCGTTGGGTTGGACGAGAGAGAACTACGTGGCTATTCCAGTTAATAGGTTAGAAGGGAACGTTTCCTTAGCAACGAATACGTTCAACGTCGCTCGTAGAACCGATTTAACCGTGACTGACGAGTCAGGAAAGGCTGTGCCGTCTGACGTCATCAAGGGCAATAATAAGACATACAGCGCGAGACTGTACTTTCTTGCTACTGTTCCTCCACTTGGGTTCACGACCTATTTTATTCAGGCGACACCTTCTGATAACGCGGTACGGTAGAACTGAAGAAAATGCCACACTTGACGGTATTTTTAAATAGGCGAAAACGTTTCGACATTCTCTTGGAGATACAATGATAGAAAATCAATTTTATAAGGTAAAATTTGTATAGCCAATCAATATTTTATAATTTTCAATCTGTTTAAACCTTTTCGTTCATTTTCTTCCTCTCCAGGTGACGGTGTCCGGCGATTCGGGTCGATTCACTTCCATCTTCGACAAGTCCAACGGGAAATCGCTTCAAGTCAACCAGGATCTATTCCAATACGAAAGCGCGGCGCAAAACAACGAGCAGGCGAGCGGAGCCTACATATTCAGACCGGCACAGGTACAGAGAAGTCTATATAAGAAAAAGACGCAATTCTTCAATAGCCTAACCTCCTGCGCAGGATAATAGAACCGTGGTCGGTGACAGTAAACATTCCGCCACGTTATCGTCCACAATCCCCTTCTTCACCATGCGAAACTTCTCGACCTCTCCCATCGTTCTAGCAACGGCATACGGACAGGATTACGTTGATACGTTCGCGGTCGTCACGAGCAACGTCGGTCAGAAGGACTTCTCTACGCAGGCGTATCGAGTCGATCAAAAGGAGTGGACCCAGGGTCACTTTGCCATCAACTATTGGGCGTTCGATCCGAAGAGTCTTCCCGCGGGAGTCCAAGCGGCGTCGATCGAAGTCGGAGCGTCGCCGTCGGCTATGTGTAAAACGATGCCGCTGAAGTTTCCCAATGTAAGGACAAGAGCGATGGATGGGGGCTCTTGATGATGTAGTTCGTAGCCTTTCTCCGGTCGACCCACTCTGCTGGCTACTGTGAGAAAATCCGAGAAGTCTAACGAGTCGTACATTGCCACTGCAAACGATGTCAACGGGCAAGGCGCTACGTTTAATATTTGCAGGTAGGACTACTGCACCACTCATAAGTATTATAAGTAGGAGTTTGTGTATGTGTTCTGTGTGAACGTCGTTATGTCAATCTACTTCTCCTATTTTCTTTTATCGCTAGAGCTGATGGGAAGAGTTGGACGGAGAAAATCTCTCTCGATTGGCTTGCTATTGACTCGTCTCAGGATCTCGGCAAGCCTGGTATCGTTCACGGCACGTTTCCTATACAAACGGGCTCCAACAACACCAAAGTTCTGTAAGAATATGATTTGAAAACGGTTTTGCAAGGGGTTGACGAGTCTCTTCGATTTTAGTCGCACGAACGTCACACTTGGGGCCGCGTATCCGTTTTATGCTCCGTCAATCGTTGCTCTCGTTACGAGTGGATCAAGGGTAGGGCACATCGTCGTACAGTCGAAATTATTTTCGATATTCTCCATTTTCTAAGGCCTATACCGTGACAGTTACTCAGAAATACGACAAGAGTTCTCAGTTTTCCGTCAACTTGTGCAACGTTGATGTCCTTCCTTGGAACGAGTCATTGACTGTCAGAATATAGATAGTCTATGCCCCTTTTTTTTAATGTAGCTTCTTCTGTTTTGTCCTAGATTGATTATCTCGTCTTTCCAAGAGCGACTGTGGAGTATCCAGTGACACCGGGGCCCGTCAAAGTCGAAGTTTCCACGGGAAAATACGTTTCCGAAATCAGACAGGTAGAAAAGTTGCCTGGACTGCTTTATACGGTTCTGTATATTATTTTGGGGGGTCCAGACGTATAGGGACAATTACGTTCAGATGATACGACTTTACGGTGGAATGGCGTCGGATGGAGGATCGTCGCCCGACATGCAATACATTGAGCACGAGTTTCTCGTTGGTCCTTTAGATATGGGACGCGAATTGGTGACGAGGTGAGCCAGGATTATATACATGTAGATGTTAAAAGAAAATACTTTTCCTTCAGATATATGACGAATCTGAACACGGCGAACACGTGGTATGCCGATGATAATGGACTCGAGATGCAGACGAGACATTACAATCAAGGAGAAACTGAAAGAGTAGCAGGTAGGTTCAACAAAAACGAATCTTCATATATGTATTAATATTTGTTTTTTCACTAAGGCAACTATTACCCGATGGTTGCATTTGCTTACATCCAGGACATGACGTCCGATGAACGGATGACCCTATTGGGCGAGAGAGCGCACGGATGCACGAGCAACGTTAACGGCATGTTAGAAGTCATGCTGCACAGGCACGTGCTATATGTAGACGCAAACGAAAAAGAGCCAGTGCGTTTTTCTCTTCTATAGGCGATGTCTGAAAGATGATGGTCTTGGTGCCGGCGAAGCTCTGAACGAAGACATTCGCGTCGATCCCAAGTCAGTTTGGCAGAATCGAATTCGTTAAAGAAACGATTACCTTTTATGGTCATTCAGATTGTGGATTATATTTTCCGATAAGCAGAAGTCGTCTTTTCTTCAGCACCATCTCAGCATGCAGCAGCAGGTAAAATACGAATTAATTGCATGTGTCTGTGTAGCAACGCTTTTTTGTTCATAGTTTCCTTTGCAACCCGTTTTTGGTCAGCCGGGCGATCCTCATGCGTGGAACTCTAGCGCGTTTAGGACCAGTTTTACTGGACTAGCCAATCCTCTGCCTCCCAATGTTCATCTGCTCTCTCTTCGTCCTTACAACGCGTCAAGCAAGTAAGCTGGAAATCAGATACTAAAGTTAAAGCCCTTTGTAATACCCCGTGTTCTCTAGTTCTACAATTCTTCGACTTGAGCATTTATTTGAAGTTGACGAAAGCGACGAATATTCTAAGCCGGTTCAGGTCACGCTTTCTAAGCTCTTCGCTCCAGGCTTCTCGTTCAGTGATCCTGTGGAAATGGCCCTGACGGCAACTGCAACTAAAGAAGAGTATGTGCTGTACTGCAGTATTAGCAAAATTTGCTTCGATGTATGCACACCATTGTAGAGCCAACAAGGAGCAACTTCGTTGGAAAACCGCAGATTCTTATTCTCGCCAGTAAGATCAGCTAGATGCAGCAGAGTGTCTTTTCTAAGTACATATTCGTGATACAGTATCAATTGAAAAAGTCGTAAAACATGCATTCTAATGGCACCCCTTTCTCTGTAGGGCGTTTGAATCGCTGGAAGATGACGGAGATACAATTACGTTGCGGCCGAGGGAAATCCGCACTTTCCTAGTTGACTAATCGTCACTAAGGTACACTGCGTATTTATACTGCTTCCGCCTCACGTTGTGTGGTTGTGTCTGTTACTGTGTGTTGTGTTGTACGTACAATTGAGAAGCAAGCAGTAAATTCTCTGAAGCTATTGTCAATTTTTAATAAGTTGTTACGTCACGGCGAAGTGTACAAGTCGTTCGACCATGCCGCTGAACTAAATGCGCTCTCTGCAAGCGAAGCTCTATCCTCGATCAAGCGACCTAAAACGGTTTGGAGGAAAATCTTATTCTGGCATGTTCTAGCTAAACTGTCTTAGGGCGAGGCTCCGAGTCAGACGTTTACGAAACGATACGAAACTCAAGAAAATTTTCGTCGCGGTGAGTCGGGAGCGAAATCCGTGCCTGTAGCGATAGGATTCAACTGCGTTGCGAGCATTTCTCCCGGAACGACTACATCTTTGAATTGAACCATTTCTAAAATTTGGATGTACAGAACTGTGTACAGAGTGTACGTAGAAACTGCCTTTGTCCAGCGTTAGCGTACTCATTGCCGATCACGTGCGGCTGCTACTCTTTGGAAGTTCTAGCTCTTGTTCACGAATCAGGCATGCAGATTTTTGTCAACGTCGCACAGTCGACACGAACTCTAGTAGTCAATGTCGACAGTTTTGACACTGTGGATGTTTTGAAACTACGTGTGAAAGAGAAAATAGGTCTAGATAGCGACAACTTGACGTTGGACCTAATTTTACTGTACGGTGGATGTCATTTGCGTGGAAAGCAAGCCCTTTGGGAGTACGGTATTTCAAACGGTTCAACTATTGAGTGCAGAACTTCCGTCCTTTCTGAAAATGAAAAACGTATTGGCGGTTGGTACACTAGCAGTGTGGTAATAATAGGCCGTTACATTTTTTCTAGATTCAACTGGAATTCTAATGCCAACAGGCAGACTCTATTTTTACGGGGACCAGGAGGAAAAGACTGTAGCATCCCTCAAACGTCTAATAGAAAAGGAGGAGGGTTACGGCTTTTTAGAGCAGTCTTTAGTTCTTGGCAAAGCAAATATAAGTAACAGAGAATTGCTTTCTACTGTGCTGAAAAGAAGCAAAGCAAGCGGCTTACCTTTGACTCTGATGTTACCTGGTAAGGTTACTGATAAACTAATTTTAATTGATTATAACGCGTGTAATCTCATTCGAAGGTATGATTCGGATTTTTGTCAAATCGTCCAAAGAAAGCTTTTTCGCCACTGTTTATACGCATGATACTATTAAAGAAGTTAAACTTAAACTAATGGCACGGAAAGGCTACGATTCTCATCGTCAACATTTGGCATTTCGTGACAGGGAACTAAACGATTCCGAAAGTGTGAAGTCCTGCAATATTATCAGGGATTCAACAGTATTGTTAATTTTAGGGTTAGGATAAATCCTGTCCCTATGCCCATACATAAGGTTTGATTGTTTTATAGAGCTAATAAAGGGAACATAGACGGAACGGCTACAGACATTGCAATTCAGCGGTAAACTTAATTGTTCCGTCTCATTCTGATTGGAGCCAAGTAGCAACTGGACTCATAATTATTTTGCTTTGTTACCTCCGAACAAGGTTGAAGAATCTGTGTCAAACCCTTGAAAGCGAAAACAAAACGCTGAAGGGAAGACTTAACCAACTCGAAGCTCAAAAGTAAAAGAAGCATTCCAGCTGCACGACTGCTCAAATCGATAGGTGTTGTCTGAATCAGTATACGCATGACTGCACTTGCCGAGACTCGGGAAACCGAAAGGAGAAGAGCAATTTATGAACTTGAAGAATATAAGGCCCAAAAGTACAGTACTGTAGTGAATAATATTTAAAAGTAGACTAACATCTTTTTGTTTGTTTAGAAGTCAGCTGCAAGAACGTTGTCGAAGCCTTGAAGAGGAAAGAACAGCAGCGATGCGTGAAGTCGAGGACTATAAATCCCAGAAGTGAGAGATTACTGACGGTCGATATTACGAATGGCGTTGCTTTGTGCGTTTGCTTAGACTACAATTGACTGAACGCTGTGAAAATCTTGAGACGCAGAATAGAAAAAGATTGGATGAAATTGAAGCTCAAAGGTATAAAACGCTTTACCAAGTAGATTACTCGTAGTATTGTGTAAAGTTGTTGGCAATAGACTTGAATTAGTTAGAAGTGAAGGAGAACTTGAAGACAAACGGTAAATTAAACTCAATTATTGAATTATCTAGTCGAATTTTTCTGTTAGAGTTGAGCTAAGAGGTCTTAGAGCGTCTCTCGCCGAGTCTCAGCGCCGCCTTGACGAATACATTGACGTGTTAACCATTGACAAGGACCAGGTTAGCTTGACCCAACAAAAGCTTGGATCTGGCGCATATGCAGGTGACTTATACTCTAACATGTATCTGCTGTTCCAAAGAGAGCTTTCTATCAGATGTAGTCGTTGGTCACTGGCACGGTATGAAAGTGGCCGTCAAGAAATTCCATGAACTGATAACAACACCGTATCTAATACCAATGTTTCAGCGCGAAGTTCGCATTGCAAGTCGACTCCATCACCCCAATATCATTCGGGTGTGCGGAGCGATAATGAGCGAAGGCCATCCACTTCAAATCGTCTCGGAATTGCTTCAAGGATCGGTCAGCGAATTAATCATCGCCGCACGAGCTTCAGGCTCTCGCTATTTGACGACTTACGAGCAGCTGTCAATCGCTATTGAGATAACGTCAGCGATTGCCTACCTTCACCAGCTGATGCCTCGTCCCTATGTGCACGGCGACATTCGGCCGACAAATGTGCTAGTGACGAGAGACATGAAAGTGAAAGTAGGCGATCTGGGCGCTACTCATTTTTTGGAGTCTAGATCAGTGGGCCCCGTCAGTGCTAACTATCTTGCTCCTGAGCGATTTGAGCCAATTTCAGCTCACAGCTCGTTGCCTAGCGACGTCTATAGTTTAGGCGTTTCTTTGATTGAAATCCTTATTGGAGTAAGTCCTATTCGAGATGAGAGAAATAGGCAGCTGGGGCAGGTGGCTAATCAACGTCGATTGTATCTGCTATGCTCACGAATGATCGCGGATGAGAGAAACGTGAAGAATCGACCCACGAGCAGTGAGTGCTTGGAGGAGCTGAGAACGGAAATGGATGATTGTCTTGAGAGCGGAAAGGAACCATTGAAAAGGTTGGTTATGGGAAAGTTCGACAGTCGAAATAATCGTCACTGGGTTACGTTGTCAGATTCATTTTACCTGTAAAGAACTTCATTTTTTGTATGTACAGTAGCTATCCGTCTTTTACAGATCTTCCGGTTGGCTCTTTATGTAACTTTGGCTTGGCATTGAAACCCCTATTACTATGCAAATCTCACCGTAAAGTCTTAAACTTTTTAGCTCTTTAGGACATGGAACGATACAGCGTTTGAAACAAATTTTTTAGGCGTCGCCGGTGGTCAACGGTGATCACGAGACTATAGACCATGCACCCCACAAACATCTTTACAACAGCTCCTCGTCGGCCTTCGACCTCTAGCCCACGAAGTCATTCTTCCAATGGCACAAATGCGCCGATTTCAACGTCACCCAGCCACTACGACATCCTATGCACTGGGTCGGAGACTGTCTTCATAAACAAGGCTGAAAACTTGACAGAAAGTCGCATGGTTTACGTCTGGCTGATTTGCACGGCACTTATCATCTTGGGAAACGTGATCGTTATCGTCTGGCGTTGTACTCGTCGCAGGGAAAGCAGAAACGGCATTCCTTCAATACTCATAATCAATTTGGCACTAACCGACCTTCTGCTCGGCATTGATATGCTACTTCACTATCTCTTCATAAGGCTATCTTGTACACTATTGCCGCTTCCACGCACTGACTCCGAGCTGTCAAGGACGTTGGCTGTCATTTGCAATCTTGTTGGAGCGTTTCAGGAAATGAGCATGACTCTGTCAGGAATGATAACAGCAACGATTGCCTTTTATTATACTGCAGCAACATTTGGTTTGTGTTGTCATTGTCACTGCTCACGCAAAATCATCGTCATCTTTCTGGCCATGGAGTGGATTGTTGCTATTACTGTTGGAGTCCTTGTTCGATTTCCATTTTCAGATTTTATTGGGAGAAGTTTTCAAAACCAGGTTTTAAGTCCTTTGTGGTGCACAATGGCTTATGATTTTCTTCTTCCGTTTTCTGTCAAACACGTTGTATCGAAGATTTCACTCTTTCTTTGCTGGATTATATCTGTCGTCATTTTGATACTGCTGGTGTTTGCCGCCTTAGCGTACATCTGCATTTTAGCAAAGTTCTGTAGAGCCCCTGCAAGCTCACAGGCTGTCACAGTCAAAGGCTTGGGCATTAGGCTTATCATAATTGCCTTTCTTACTTTGGTTTGTTGGTCAGCTTTTGCTTTACTCATGATTATTAATAACGACACAGCTTACACTGCCTTGGTGGTGCTTTCAGTTGGAGCAATTTCAAATCCCTTGGTGTTTACAATATTTTCAAAGCCATTTTGCCTTTCTGTAAAAAGACTGCTAGCTTTAACTCTGTTTAAGTGGGGACGCAGCTCTGATTTGATACAAGACGTTTTGTCTGAAGACGAAAAAGCTCCACTTCTCACAGCAGTCGCAGGTGACAATGTGAGCGACGACATTGATGAAGACTTTAGATCATCTCTCAGCAGCCAGAACTCAAACTAGTTTTTATGTTTACATCTTTTGGTACTTTTCAGTTCATCAGTTTGTACAATAAAGACTCTTTATTGGCAGTAAAGTTTTATTTTGAACTCGTGCACTAGAAATTTTCTATCCAACTGATTGTCTGTATCAAAATTCTTTTCGTCATACTCACGGCTTTCGCTAAGTGAAAATATTTTATTGCTTTAGTTTCTGTCAAACAATCTCTGTAGAAAACGCGAATACGTATGTTACTCGAATTTTGTTTCAGTAAATTTATTGTGTTGAAAGAGAAATTCCACATGCGTCTAAAAATGAACTCATGCAGTGTACTACAAAAAATTCTATTTAGCCGAGAAAGCTACATTTTTTGAGTTGTTACGTCACTTACAGTGCGCTAGTAGATCGATCATGCCGCTGAAATGCGCTCTTTGCGAGCGAAACGCTACCCTCAAGCGACCTAAAACGGTTCGGAGGGACGTCTAATGCTGATGAGTTGTAGGCAAACTGTCCTAGGGCGAGGCTCTGTGCAAGGAATGCTTTTTCGTCGCTTTCGAGTCAGAAGTTCACGATACGATACGAAAAGAAATCAATTTTCGTCGCGGTGAGTCGGTTGCCGTTGCCGCATCAGGAGGAAAAGGTAAACGAACGAAAGCAACGTGGAGGAGTTTCTCATCGAATTATTGAAGATTCGACGGTTTTGGCTTACATAATGAAACTTTTGAACGAGAGACACGACTACGGATTAAACCTTATGCTACTGTCGATCGATGAAGGAATAACGGGATACAGAGACGATTCACTCGAAGTACAGTAGTGGAAATACCAAACAAATAAATTAATTAATAAAACATAATCTTTGACATTGATCAGACGGTGAAGCGAAATGAAGTTCAGTATGGTTTGCCTCTCAGAGTTGTCTCATATAAGGTTTTCTTTTTTCAGAGGTTCTGTGATATGTTAGTGGAGTTGGGTGTTTTTGATTAATTAATTTAATATGAGTGCACGCGTGGGCCTATTTTCTCTTTCTTTTTGTTGGAATTTTTTTTCGCGGAGTTAGAAATAATTTTGTGTCTTGTAGGAGCTCTACGGTTGGACTATGGATGAAATTGTTCAGCAAATTGGCTTGAAGAATAACTGTAAGGCACTTGATTAATAATACGCCTGTTTATTTATTGGTGCGTTTGCCCAAGGCACTTTTTGCGGAGTGTTTAGAAGGCAGGCTTTAGATAGAGGAGCAGCTATGGAAAAAGTAGATCGAATTGTGACTGGTGTGTGAATCACCGTGTTAATATCTCTATTGATTTATTTAATAAACTAGGTCACAACGCTGACGACATAGCAGAAACGGTGCTGATGAATAGTAAGGAGAAGCTCTCTGTTATATAGAGTTTTTGGGGGTATCAATTTATTATTAGTTTTGCGTGGGGACATTGCCAGGTTGCAAAGATGTACAGCCATAACGACGTCTGTAAGTACTGTAACAATAATGTCACAATGATGGGTAGTGGTTGATCTGAATACTGAAGTGGGTACCTGTACTATAGTATAGTGTGTCTGAACATTCTAGGAAATCAATCAGCTAATAACACTTATTTATTGTCTGCAGGGCGGTGACGGCGGCATACCTCGATCCAAACCCTTCAAATACACGTACGAGAAAGAAATTGTTATGTGAGTAATTGCAGTAAAGTTTGATGTAAATCAATTAATGTTTTCAGGTATGCGTACTTTAAGAAGCTAGACTACTTTTCAACCGAGTGCATTTATTCGCCCAACGCCTATAGGTAGCTCAAAAACGGAGTAGTACTGCAATCATTTGTTATGAGCCTCTTCTTATCTTAGAGGACATGCCCGCACTTTTCTGAAAGACTTGGAATCAATTCGTTCTACAGCCATAATAGGTGAGAAACAGAACCGTGACACCTTGTGTCTTGGCTACGTGTTCTCTTTGCTCTAGATATAATTCATTCGGGTGAACGTCTCTCTTTTCGAGAAACAGTCAAATTTCCGAAGCTAGGTGTGCATTCTTTATAAGTAATTAAATAATAGCATAATTGTTTTCCGATATATAAGGTACGTGTTCACAATGTGGATACATTTCAAGCCAACCACTCTGCAAAGCGTGCATTCTACTGGAAGGCCTAAACAAAGGATTACCGAGGTGACGGTCGTGGCCATGCGAAATTTTTAAATATAGAGCGAGTGTAGGTTGGCTGTTGGCAAGACACACACAGCCAAGGTCGTTGTAACCTATCGCACAACGTGGAGGTTTTGATGAGATTTCTATATGCTGTATTGTCTTTTAGCGCTCTCAACTTTTTGATGGGAAGGGAAAAGAAAAAGACAAGTGTGACGCCGAAAAACCTGACAAGGTGAAGTCATCACTAGACTTTTAATATTTTCAAGAAACGCTCCTAAGAGAAGTCTACAAAGGTTAATAGATAACGGCCATGGTAACATATACGTTTGCAGTTGAAAGTTTTTCTACCTTTTCTGACTCCATTGAAGAATTCTTTCTAATGTAGCGTCACCCGACTTCTTATGTCAGTGACCGGCATACCGAATGCTACCTAGCTTCTGTTTCAGAGTACAAAAACCCGGGAGCCACTTAAGAGCGAAACCGAAAGAAGGATACAAAAGGGCCTGTAGAAATGTGACATAATCAGAGTAGTTTGGCAAACGTTCGAATGCATGATCTTCGACAACTCGTGAGAGGAAAGTTGTTCTGGAGAAAGGTACGGTAGTGTAACAGTGCATTGTTTTGATTCAGTTTCAATGTTTCAACAAGTATTGCTACATCGTTCCCCCAGCTTCTCTTTCAAGTTGCTGACACAGATAAAGCAAGGTTCTGCCCTGCGACAGTTCATTTGCGTCATGTCTCCTCCTCGCTCTTTGCTATTACTGCTTGTCTGCACTGATCTAATCCTCGCTAGTTTTTACGAGGGCTGTCAGCACCACTGCGCTTGCAACTTAAAAAGAGGAATTGTTGACTGCTCAGGGAAGCCGCTTACTCGTTTGCCTCCCGCCGAGACTCTGCCTCGCAATGCGACGACCTTGTATAAAGCTTGATCCGGTTGCACATTCATCTCACTAATCGTATTTAGCCTTTTCAATCACAGCTCGATTGACTACGTAGATTCCAAGTACTTTCAGCGTTTTCAGTTTTTGACAGAGATGTAAGTGTGTAAATTTAGGAAAGATATAGCACCTTCTTTTATTTTCTGTGCTTTAGCTTCGGTTCCTCTAATAAACTGTCAAAGCCGTTTCTCTTGCCAGGCAATCTTAAGCAACTGTATGATGTACCCGGAAAAAACACGTCCTTTGTTGAACATGTGAAAATCTAGCGATTTGAGCTACAATTGTTTGCGTTCAGTTAAAGGTTTTTTTCGGAAAGGAGTCACCTACAACAAATTGATTAAGATGTAAGATGAATTTTCTGGAACGTGCACAAGCAGTTTGGATATTGTATGGCAGAAATTTGAGAGTGAACAAAATCATCCATTTGGAAAGTGGGGCCTTTTTCAACATGTCTCAGCTTCAGACTTTGTATGTATCAAGTAATTCGAAGAAGGCCAATCTAACATTACTTTTTAGAGACTTGTCCCAGAACAGCGTAGAAGCCATTGGTGTAGAAGGATTTAGTCACCTTCCGAATTTGAGCTCTTTGTATGCAAAATTGGTGCTGGGCACTTTTAATTATAGCAAGCAGTTTTTATGTAGAGACATTTCCAGCAACAACTTGAAAACGCTTACAAAATCGATGTTAGTCTCGGTAGGAAATTGCAAATATGGTTTTTTCACATTGTAAGCCTAAATCATAAACAACTAGCTGAATCGCTATTTGAAATTAAGTCGAGGAATTTTTAGGGATTTGCGTGTGAACTCTATCAGCGAGCTTACGGCCGATGCTTTTGACTTGCCCTGCCTCGCTCAATTGTAAGTTACCCTTTTGCGTCAGCGCATTATAAATGTGCTGAGTGCAGAAAACTTTTACAAAATCATATTCACAAAGTCGACTACCAAGCCTTTGCTTTGCTTCCTCGTCTTATCTTTCTGTAAGGAAAAAGCGGTGCTCTATTAATATATGTTTCCAATGTGTCTATTTCTTGAAAAGTAATCGAATGATTCATTATTGTAGAGACCTATCTCAAAATGAGATCCAGAACTTGGAGAAAGACACTTTCAAAAGCCAAAAGGACTTTTATTACTTGTATGACACAGTCGACTAATGGTTTAGATCGTATTTTATTTACTTATTTAGAAATCTGTCAGAAAATCGACTAAAGGTTCTGGATGGGACTCCTTTTCAAAAACGAACCTTCATTTTGAAATTGTATACTCTCAGTTATCTTACATCATTAATTATCGACCGTCTATTTCTTCTTCAATGAAGAGATTTATTTAACAACAGCATTTTCGATTTAGAAACACTACTGGAAACAGTTCAAGTCAAAACTTTGTACGTCTTATAGCGGAAACTTAATTAACACTCACCGATTGAAATATGCATTATGCTTTTATGCCAAATCAAGAGACGTTTCTTGGAATCGTATAAAAGAACTGCCGGCTGAAATTTTGAACAGACCGTTCCTGCACGAAATGTAAACGTTCATATCTATATTTGTGTACTATAGTTGTATAATATGATGCAGACATGCGGCGTACAACAGAGTTGCGGCTGTGAGAGCTGCAACGTTCAGAAATTTGACCAACTTGAAATTCCTGTATACTATTGTATACATATAGCTAGTGCAACCTCTGAATACTTTGAATGATAGGAATTTAATCGGAAATAACATAACGACTTTCGAAGATGGCGCGTTCTCGGATTTGGGCAAAGTGAAAGAAATGTATTAAATACCCGCAGTGGCCATGGGACAAAATTTTATGAAGTGATTCTATAGATATCTACAGGACAATCCACTTCATTCCCTTCCGAGAAGCGCGTTTTCGTTCTCATCACCCAGTAGTACAGCTATGTTAAGTCATTGGATATATGAAAGCATCATAGTAAAGCAATTTTTTAGTTATCTCAATTGTTCGGTTGCAGGAGAATTGCCGCCGTTCTCCAATACCACTCACATGTGGGTGAATGGGGTAAATTGATTTTATGGTTATGTTCGATTTCTTTCCAAATGCAGATACTGTGTAACCAAAGCGACGAATGTGACCCTGAAAGTACCTTTTATGTCGGCTGGTTACTTGTCCGCAAAGGGATACGTTTGTCAACGAAATTGCTGTAGAGATAGTCCTAGCGGATCAGCACTTTGCACTCTGTGCCCAATAGGAACATACGGAGATTCGTCGCTTCTCAATCATAAGTCCTGCTCTCTGTGTCCTCGAGGTTAACGATTTCTAATATTTGACAGACATTTCAGATGAGCATACGTTTCATAGGAGGATTCTATCAAGATAGAACGGGACAGAGCAAGTGTTTGTCTTGCGGAAAAGGGAAGTACGTGCCTTCGAAGGGAGGTAAAAGCGCAGCTGACTGCATAGTGTGTCCAACGGGAACTAACACCACCGACGAGGCCTATTACAGAGCTTGCTTCTGTTTGGACAATCATTACAGGTTCAACAGATTTGGAAAGTGTTACGTTTGTTCTGAGAATGGACAAAAATGTTCGAACGACTATCTTTCGGTTGAAGTCGGCTATTGGATGAGCTGGAACATATCCAATCAATACAGTGGAACGCAGCTCGAAAACGAATACGTACACTTCGTCGAAACTTTACAGGTACAAGGTGAAAATAATGCTGTCGAGTACGCCAAACCGTTCCCGCAAATTCATCGGTGTCCCATTGAGGGTAGCTGCAATGGAGTCGACGGTAGTCAGAAAACGAGAATTCGTGAATCAGACATGTGCTCGAAAGGCTACAAAGGCACTCTGTGTGCCGTTTGTGAGCCGTCGTACTACTCCTGGTTTAACAAATGCTACGAATGTCCGGCTGCATGGAGAACGGCTTTACAGCTATTAGGAATAGTTGTACTTGTGAGCATAGTTATTCTACTACTTTACTTTGCAGCACGAGCTCAAAAGAAGGGCAGACGAAGTCTAGTCGATCACATTGCAGCAAAGATCAAAATCGTCGTCGGATTTGGCCAAGTGATGGCCGGAGTCGTTCAAGCACTGGCTCATATACCGTGGCCAAAAGTGTTGCTATCATTCGGTCAGTATCTGAAAATCATTGAACTGAACGTTATCGCTGTAGCAGCACCGTCTTGCTTGGCCAAGTCACTAAGGCTCAATGCTCTAACGACTCCATTATTCACCACGTCTTGTCAAGCGGTCATCATATGCATCATCTGGACGTACTATGGAATCCGATACAGGGCTCTACCGAAATTTTGTAAACGCGGTTCTGTCACAGAACGGGATGATGCATCGTCAGCGCAGTTGTCGTGTCTGCAGAAAACTTGGTGGCTGTTGTTTATATGCTATCCAGCCACTACAGCTCAAATAGTCGCCGTTTTACCCTACAAACCGTGGACGTGTTTGAACATCTGCCTGTCGTCTGACAAAAACGAACCGTTTTGCAAATGGTTTTTGAAAGCCGACTTGAGCTTAGAGTGTAAGTACGACGATTCTCCGTGGAAGTCGGTGTGGATCATTTGCTGGTCACTGACGATATACGTCGTCGGTCTTCCGATTCTGCTGTATATTGGTCTGTATTACAAACACAAACGTTTTGAAAGAACTGCTAGTGAAGACAGCGACGATGAATCAAGTGATCAGTTTGCAGCTCATTTGCCAGTTTCGTTCCGCGACAATGTTGTTCATTCTCTTCATTTCCTGAACGAGAATTACGAGCCAAAGTTCTGGTACTGGGAAGTGGTGGAGATCACCCGAAAACTCGTCCTTACGTGCGGAATTCAATTTTTCGGGCAAGACAGCCACTCCGGTGTAGCAGTAGCCGCGATTTTAGCAAATGTGTTTCTACTTCTGCACGCTCAATTTCAGCCAATCAAGAGGAGGTCTGAGCACTGGCTGCAATTGTTGTCGCTGTTTGTCATATCTCTAAATCTAATGTTTGGGACTCTCCTTGTTCTGTCTCAGGCTATTTCTAGTCAAAAAGATAGCAGCACCTCGTTGGACCAGTATGTCTATTCAGGCATCTTGGTTGCGATCAACGGCTTATTCGTTCTTTACATATTGGGTAAGTTAGCGATTAGGCTGGTCTGAGTGTCTTGCATTGACAGTGTTTGATCTTAGGGAAAATTGTAATTCAATTCATCTGGTCGTGTAGAAAAGTAAAGGAAAGCCGTCAGAAATGTCAGTTCTACAATTTTCTGGTGTACTTCCTCAGTGGTGAATAACATAGCGCAGTGGTAGGTAGGTCTTTGGCACTCGATGGCGTAGAAAACGTACACAAGCTCGATATGCATGTATTGCAGCACAAACTATCACTTAAGATTGTTAACAATGTAACAAAAAACTAGAAAATGTAAATGAAGCGTGCTACGTAAAGTATCAGGTTTGGAGAGAAGTAGTGAGGCCCCCTTTCGCCACGTGGCTGCCACAAGTTCAAAAATGCGTTGTTTGACCGTCAGAAGGTCAAAAAACGTGCTCTTTTGAATTGGAGAACTTTTTCAAAAAGTAAAAACGACACCCGATATTAAACCCCGCGGAAGACGGTGCTATGGAGATTTATACGATACCAGAATGCCTTGCTCACGTCATTGCTAGGAAGGCTGGCGGCGCCAAGCCCTTGTCAAGTGAGGAAATTGACCAGCCACCGGGCATAATGGTCACACCTTGGGGAGAGTTACCTGCTCCCTTCTATCCTAGCTCTTCGAACTCTGATTGTAGATGCACGAGCTGGCTATTTATACTCGGAGAGGCGGGGCCTGATTTGTAACGCAGCTTTACAGCGCAAAAACGAGCGTCGTTTGGAATGGGGAGTCAATTCGAATCAACTGCAAATTCAATTCTACTATCGTTTTGAGCAAAATTTCGCCACAATTCGGTTTCAAAACGAGAGAAAACGGTGAAGGGAGGAGGAGCTAACAGAAAATGACATCAGTGTGTGACATCATTGTCTGATGCAAGAGGATAGGCAATACCCTACGAAACGCGTCCTACAACGAGCAAAGCGCAAAAATAGGCCACGAAAGATGAATTCTATGCCATTCTAGAGTCGTTCGGTCGCTATTCGACGCAAAAAAACGAACGTATGCGTGCGTACAGCTCCTAGAAGTGATGTACAGTTACGTCAGTATGCTTAGTCAGCAAAATTCAAGAAAAATGGCTGCCGGCTCTCGATCGAACGAAGAATCCTTTCACCAAGCGAACGTAGCTTGAAAAAACTACTCGACCATTCAGCACGGATAATAAAATTCAGACATAGAAACTGATACGGGACATCGAATCTGATCAATGCAAGAAGACGAAATTCCGACGACAGTAAGCGGCGAAAACCACTCATCGAGGCGTAGAAATCAGACGTTTCATCGTCCAGATTATCGACGAGCGGTGGGGCCTTCCGCTCGCCTCGAAATGGCGCGGTTTGCTCGGCTTGGGCATTTACAGCGTTCCAGGACCCCATCCGTCGCTAAAACTGCGTAACGCAAAGCATTTCGAAAGCGGCGATCGATTCGAATCGGCTCCGTTTAGCATGGCTACCGCGCGACAGAGCACCGTCGCGCGTCCACGAAATTTCACCGCAGCGAGACGTGTGGAATTCGGCGACGCGAAAGTTGGCCAACGAAGGGCACGGTACGCAGACGAAGCGACGAATCGAGGAACCCGGTTAGCGAGAATTTGTTTTCGTTTTTTTTTTTTCAGCGGTTTTCGTGCGACTGCAGGAGAACATGGAGCGTGCGACGTCCGAGACGAAACGCGAGATGCAAGACATTTTCGTCATTTTGTTTTATGACGTCACGTCGGGATTTTTTCTATAGATTGGTCCGGACTAGTCGGGAGTATCGCGCTATAATGAGAGCGTGTACGCTAAGTCTCGAAGAATTAGCGGACAGTGGTATGTTAGAAAAAAATTGTCATCAAATCAAACTGTGACGATTTCTTTCTGTGGTACTAGATAGCGGTGGAGGAGAGAATAATTGGCTAAAGGCTCAGGTAAAGGGGTCAGATTGTTTTCGAAAGCGACGCGACTCTGTTCTCTTTTGCAGTACGATGTGTCCAGTATGATGGAACTTGTGTGGCATTTGGTAGAAATTCTCACTCTCGAATCGACTCCCGGTATATGAGAACAGGCGGTGGTCATACATAATTGCTTAGTGACTAGACTCCTATAGGAAACTGCGTCGTGCCTCAGTTGCTGGATTGGATTCGTTTTCACAGTCCCGAAGTGAATCACGTCGTTAGAAAAGTGACAGAATATTCAGCACCTGATCGTCATCACCACTATTGGAATGCTGTACGATATTATCGTCTTGACAGACTGTGTAGAGCCACAATCCTTACTTTCGTTTTGTTTTAGGTCAAGATGCTGGTTCTGTATGGAAGACTCGAGGAAGCGAGGAATTTATTGATGCAGCACCCAGCGCGGAAACCGGGCACTCACGACGTAAGAAACTAAAATTGTTTTTTACATTTTTTCAGCCTTTCTTTCTTTAGGCTTTTGCTAGTCTAGACAGTCTGTTGAAGAGAATGCCTCACTTTCATGTACACGTTTAAAGTTGATTTCTTAATTGATCAACGAAATCAACTCTGCATTTTTAGAGCAAATCAAATGTGTCCGATTATGCCGTCAGGTGGCAACGATGGCAAATTGAATGCATAGCCGAGAGAGACAAGGGCGCCTTCTTGGGTCAGCCTCACCTTGAGCAAATTGTCCAGGCATGACTTACCGAAAAAAATATTGGTTATTATTATCAACACTCGTACATCACGTTAGATTCTTTGTGGTGACGAAACGGTTTTTGAAGATCTCAAGTCAGCAATATAGATTCTTTGACTAATTCTTTCCCCCAATGGTCTCTTCATCCAAAGGGAGTTGTGCAACACGTGGTACAAGCAGATGGTTGTACGGCTTGTGTTTTGCAATCCCACGGTGAGAGCAATCGACGTCCAGTATCACGTGGTAAGCAGTAACGCTATCAGACAAACGAAAAGAATAATGATAACTTCACATTTAGCCTCCTTTGGAGACAGACGATGACTTGGGCTTGCTTGATGAAATTCTTCTCGCCGCCTTGCGCTATAGCTTGGAAGACGTTTTGTCTCTAGCCAGCTCTTGCACGGGCAACTGGTGGGCTGTCGCTCATCTGACGGATCTTCTTCATTTCGGCGGTCATCTGAAAGCTTTTAAACTTGAGTATGCACGTGAACATTTTTGCTTTTTTCGCTCTACTAACTAATATTGCTGGTCCCCAATAGATACGGTCCTGGCTTGAGAGAGTTTCTATTGCTAGAATATGGAAATAGTCTAATGCATCATCAAAGGTAAAGTATTATTTTTTTAAATTGAGAATGTTGGACCTTTGTGATGTTTCAGTTTGTGGGAGGTTTCGGCGGAGTACTTTTCCTATTGCCCAATTCGTGGAAGGTGAGGCTCAAGCAGTTTCTCACGTGGCAAACTTTTGATCTATTTTTCAAGGGATCATATTGAGGCTCTTCTTGATCGGGTTCCCCTGGAAACCGAAGCGAAAGCAGTGAAACTTCTCCACTTATGTCGAAAATACGATCTCCCACACCAAGGCAGAAGCATTCTTGAAAGTTTTATATAGTTTGATTTATTTTTCTAGGTCAGAGCTTGTGCAAGGCAATGACAATGCGGGCTCTCTTAAATGGACGACTCGGATCAGCACTCAATTGGTCAATTAAATCAAAAGTATTTATAAGTACCGGTAGTTGTTTATTCTCACTCACTTGCATTTCGTTTTCTTTATTTTAGGATCCTTCTTTGGCAGCTGGAGTAGCTGACAAGTTCGTTTTTGAGAAAAGACGGCTACTTTAGCTAATATTTAATTTTAGGATATTGGATCATTATGCTGAGGCGGGGGAATTTATTGGGTTGGATCTTCTTGATCACTTGGGACCAGACATGCTGATCAATGAAAAAATTATATTTTTAAGTACAAAAGAAGCGCGATAATAAATTTTTAAAAATATTTGTGAAGGTAAATACCGAGAATTTCATCGTCTCTATGAAGACGCAAAATTTGAAGCTGCAGGCGAAGTTCTAGTGACTTTGCTCGAATCGAAATTGGCACCCAGAAGGTAGAGTGGCCACTACTTTGAGTATCTGTTTTTTTGTGAGGGCTCTTTCGGGTAAGGTTTTGGCTGGCTTTACTTGTGGATGCATTGCCTTTGCTTGAAGTTGATAATGTAAGGGGCATTGGAGAGTCTCGATGATAATCAGATTAATTATTGATTTTTTCAGATGGTCTTTAATCAAGAGCAGACTTACGTCCTACTGCAGTGCTTGGAGGAAGTCGATGGCCCGGAAGTAGATGAAATATTGCCAAAGAACGAGGCTGAAGAGATCGAGGTAGAATATTAATTAAAAATTTAATTAATATTTTATTTGTGACTGTTTTCTAGAATTTTGAAGAGGATAAGATTGAACTATTACGATTAGGATTGGCACGAAATTTAGCAAGGGGAATTTTAGAAAATTGAACGAGTCTGTTTTTGTATTGCATTACCGTGCGCTATATGGAAAAGAAATGTCTGAAGCTGCTCTTCTTAGTCGCGTAAAACAGCTGGACGAGATCGAGAAGGTATTCTCTAACTAAAGCAACGGCCGTTGGATCATTCTTCCTCGCAGGACATTGCCAGATCGATCAATTACGCAGGAGAGGCCCTCAAAGCACTCGCAACACCAGAAAACTCGGGAAAGGCGCAAGAAAATGCCGAGTCTTTTATAAAACTAATACACGTAAGGAAGAAACAACCGCTTTCATTGGCTATTTATGAATTTCTGATCTAGAACGTGGAACATCGTTTGTCAGATCAAATCAACTACTTGAGCGTCGTCGCGACCGCACAGTGGCACGGAGATTGCGTGTACGGGGACGAGAAGAGACTCGACTTGACCTGCCAACGAACGGAGCTGATAGAAAAGGGACTTTACGCCGTCGTCGACGCCTTAGAGCAGAAAAACGATACTAGTAATGAAAAGGAAGAACGCATGGACGTTTCGTAGCAGTTTTTTAATGAATCGAAGTAAATTTGTCGTGAATTTGCTTAACGTGCGCTACCTTCAAATCGAACAGCTATCGAAACCACAACCAGAGATATAAAAGAGTACTCTATTTTATCTCTGCCACAACTGCGCGATGCAGCGCATTGGCAGAGCGTTCTGACACAGTGCTTGATGCAAAGACGTCGAAGAGTCGCAAGAGAGATGAAATCAGGCAGTTAGATCAATGGTAGGCGAAATGTCGACGTAAAAACGAAAGAGAGAGATTTGCACGTAAGGTATCAGGAGGAGTTACCGCGCTCTGTGCAACAGAGAAGTCCCATGCATCTTACGCTTCCTGATTTTGTCAAACTCATGGAATGGAAACTTGCAGTTAGTGACATCATCGATTCAACTAATTTTTTATTGCTAATTTTTTACTGCTTTGGTCAGAGGGGTAAATTCAGACCGCGACTTGGTCAGCTTGTGAAAGAGAACGAAGATGATAGAGTCGTGAGAGTGACAACAGAAGCATTCCAATTGGCTTCCGGAGAGGGCAATTTAAAAGAAGGTGTGAGCAGACTGACAGAGCTGAAAGCGGTTGGTCCAGCGACGGCATCTGGTAAAACAACCAATATCGATTTGTTCCTTATGTTACTATTTTTTATTTATAGCAATATCATTATGTGCTGTTCCAGAATAGCTCCTTTCTTGGCAGATGATTATCGGCTGCTTGCATGTTTCGAGACTTGGGCAAGGTGCGCTACAGTATTTGTCTTATGCAAGGTGGAAAAGCTGAAGAGCTGAATAAAGCAGGTTTGTATTCCAATTCTTATGACTTTCTTTTTCTTTTTAGTTTTTTTAGGTGATAGTGAGTGTGGTTGGACGGCTCGCAGCGTAGAACTGGCTCTCTGGATCGTTCATGCTGCCGAGAAAATAGGCCTGTCATTGAAAAATGTCAGACGACGAGAAAGTTCATAAACGAATGGAAAGAAAACGATGTTCGACAAATGAAGATTATGACAAAGGAACCGTTTCTAAGAAAAATTGAACATGTGTTCAATTAATTTGGTACGAGTGGGTGAGTGGGTCTACAGCTCAATGACAATTTTTCTGATTATGTAGGCCTCTACAACGGAGCAAAATTGATTAATTTATCAATCGTTATTTGCTACACTTGTGACGTCACCACTTAGCGCGCCCGTTCCCGGAAAAGGGCGCGCATTGTGAGAAGACTTAATTGGCCTCCTTTGTCATTATCGGCTGTCTGTTACTTTTTTCCGTCTTCAGTGTTTCAAATCGACCCCACCGGCAACAACGCACGAAACGCAATGTCGGCTGGCATCGCCGTCTTGATTTTAATCGCGTTCGCCGCCGAATGGCGCGAAAGCGACGCGAACCCGTCGGTACAGCTCCTCGTAAACCGAACTCGCTGCCTCTCCAACTGCTACGCCTACTCTTCCAAAGTAAAAAAACGCGACGAAACGATTGATCGCCCGATTTTCGCGCGACTCGTGCAATCTCCCCCACTATCCGCGCGACGTGCACTACTCCTCGCCGAAAACGAAAATCGGCGTCGATCGCTCGTTTTGTTCGCTTTCGTCGAGCGGAAGATGCGATCGACAAAGCGCACAAAATAGCCTAATCGCGTTTCTGCGGGCGTCTGCGGTGCGCGTGAGACGATGGAACGTTCTCTTTGTTCTTTTTTTCCCAGGCGTCGTCCAACTACCCATACGTGTGCAAGAGCTTGCCGTGCTCACTGGTGCGTAAAGACGCTGATCGCTCCTTTTTTTCCCCCACTTCGCGCTTTTTAGTGCCTAAGTACCTGTGACATCGAAACGGTTTTTGACAACAGTTTTGAAAAGTGCAAATCGACATGTTTGGGATCAATAGTAAGCGGTGTAATTTGAAGAGTTATCGACGTTATTGGTCCGTTCAGGCTGCAAAGGCTGCCTGCTCTCGTGCGTGCGAATTTATCAATAGCACAAAGACTGATAAGACCGGTAAGCGACGTTAGGACTGCAGCACCTTTTTATTTTATCATCCTTATGTTATCCATCCGTACAGTAATGAAATCATTTATTAGTATATTGAGGGTCGCGGAGGATGTTATTAGTTCATTGATCGATCGATCGATTGATTGATTGATTGGTTTTGCTTGACTTCAACATGCTCTTTTCTAGTTCATGAGACGTCGGATTATCCACGAAAAATTGTCGTAACCACCGTCGAAAACGGGACGTTGAAGTGGGAGCAGAAGAACGGAGTTTTCTATGCAGGAAGCTCTAAGTCTAAACGTCTGGCCGTGCTCTATTTGGTGCTGAAAGCCGAGGTGGATCCGAGCAATTACAATCCGGAAAACGAAGCGCAATTCCATTGGACATTTGCGGCCATAACAAAGGTAGGTAGAAAACCGGCTTGCTCCCAGTGCAGAAAGCTGAAACGCGTTTCTATGTTTCAGTCCAAAGCGATGAGTTTCGATGTACTAAGGACGCCGAGCACGATACAGTGCAATGAACACTACACATTCAAAGTGGCTGCAGTGAACAAATACGGCTTAAGATCCTATGGTCCCATAACACAAATCATTTCATCAGAAGGTACGAAGAACGAAAATCGGCTGATACCTACGAATTTTTTAGAATTGAGCGTGTCCGATTGTTTGACGTGGTGTCACCCGCGAGACTGTTCCGTTCCCGATTACTGTGGAAATCACAACAGAACGTCTCCTCTAAAGCTCGGGCCGCTGGATCGCAAGGACTTATATACGTGGAACGCGAATTGTTTCAGTCCCGAAGCGAGTCGCGTGATCGAGTGGAATCCTCTCGACGTCAACTTTACGGGCGACTATTGCTATTCGCTCTACCTGGTGGCGTCGTACTGCACCGAAATGGCCGATCGCGTGTACTTTTTTCGAAAAGTTAGATTTTGGATCTTGTGTTTGGCTTTCGTATTGTCAGTTTTCTTTGCCTAGAACGAGTCGTCGTTTGTTCTTGATCAATTGAAGCCGGACTGCAAGATCTATATTTTTGTACGCTTCGAATTATTTTTAGTATTCTTGTTTATTATGAATTCTATTCTAGATGATCGCCGGATCTCGAAAAGCGGCTCTTAGTGATTACGATCAAAAGTACGAACTCGTCTTGAAGACACCCGGTATTGCGGACTAGATAAACGATTATAAATTATTTATTATAAACTTTTTCTTTTTTTGCGTAGATCCGTTCTCAGATCGCAGTTTCTGCTGTAATATCGTCTCTCCTACTCGCCAAAGTCTTCTAGAAAAAAATGTTTCTGATTAGGTAGCGGCGACACGTGGTTTCAAGCGAGCGAGATCACCTTCAACGTGACGACGCGAAAGTACGAAAGCACCTTGTCGTGGCGGAATCCTCCTCGCGTGCCAGTCGACAGATTTGAGCTCATAGTTCTCTTTCATAAAAAAAAGAACAGCTTTGGGCGCGTTGGCGAACCAATTTCAGTCAAGGCGAAGGACGGAACGGGTCTCATCTATGCAAGGGACTTGGAATTCGATCCCGGTCGCGTTTATTCAGTCACGGTGAGAAATTTGGAGAATTGGCGTTATCGTTTTTTTTTTAATTTCTATTTTCTTAGCTTCAGCCTATTCACTCTAGTAACGGTTATCAATCGAGTGCAGTGACTATTATCGCGCAAGGTAGACGGAGAGCTCTCCCATGCATGTCACGTATCTTATCTTTGGTAGGCGCTCGTCTCAACGCTGTTACGGTGTGGAACGATTCTCAGAACAAAATCGTCACGTTAGCTTCCACTTCATTAATTAATTAATGAATCTCTTTTTAATAATTTGCGTTTAGTATTGACTGTGCTAGCCAGTGGATATTCGTCAATTCAGCCATATTGGCTTGCCGTACGAGCCACTGCAAATCGTCAAAGTGTTTATACCGCAGTTATTAACGACTCAGTTCACTTCGTTGTTTTAGTTCGTCTATTGACGTCGTCGTTAGAACGGCGTGTCAGTACAGACGTTACTGTCGACTAGTTGCGTCCAACGTCACTTTTGAAACGAATTGCACTGGAGAAATGTCTCTGAATATCTCGTATGAATGTGTGTCAGGTGAGACGTGAAGAGTTGACGGCATGTTCTGCTTTTATCTGTCGCGCATATGATCAGGCCTGAAAAGTACCGTTCCTCCTTCAGTCCCTTTTCATGCGGATAAGTCGTCTGCTCGACTCCATAGCCTGAGTCACATTTGTCAGCCTTCGCCGTCTGCTAACTCTCCGTCTGCTGTCTCTCCGTCTGCTGTCTCCCCGTTTGCTCTTCGCCCGTCTGCTCTCTCCCCGACTACAGCGAATTCTTTGTCATCAGTAGTAACACTGAGTTCTTTGCCATTACGGCCGTCTGCCGCTGTCAACTCGACGACAGGTTAATTAATTAAATAATAACAAACTATCTAGAATCTAGTTCTTCGCCAGTACAAGACGACGCGTTTCTTGTTGGGACGGGAGTCGGATGCGTTTTTGCCGTTGCAATAGTCGCTGTTTTTTTCTTTTATTGGTATTGGAAGAAAAAAAGAGAACCAGCAACGTCATCGAACAGAAATGGTAGGCAAACAAGACTCTGTTGTTGTCTTTTGTCATTATTTTATCATTAAGAAGTGCAAATGTCAACGAATTTCTCTTCTTTTGGCAAAAACAAGATGCTCCCTGCTATTCCACCACCGAATCAAGAAGTCTGCTGCAGCGAAATTGATTGCAATACGCCGCTAGATGCAGTCAATACAGAAGGCGAACATTTTTGTCCTCCTCTGCACCAGCCCGAGTCGAGCTTCACTACGGTATCAAAATTGGATCAGAAAATAAAAAGTTATATTCTAATTTAGACTTCCACTTCTCCCTTGTGGGAGCCAGCTAAAACGGAAGAGACGTTATGCGACCAGTCCATCTACAGATCTCAGTAGAGGAAAACTCGGTTCTATAAACTTTTCTGTCCTTTAGTTCTTTGTTTCTTAGAGATTGAAAAAAATCAATACTATTAGTCGCATCCAGGCTTTCTCATTGCACCACATCTGAACTCGAATTTACGGCCAATATATGACATCAATGGCTGTCTCATTTCAAACTTCAAATTTTGGTTTTCTTAACGTGCGCTACCCTCAAATGGAACAGCTATCGAAACTGCGCGATGCAGTGCATTGGCAGAGCGCTCTGGTACAGTATCGCACCGTGCTTGATGCAAAGACCTCGAAGAGTCGCAAGAGAGATGAAATCAGGCAGTTAGATCAATGGTAGGCGAAATGTCGACGTAAAAACGAAAGAGAGAGATTTGCACGTAAGGTATCAGGAGACGTTGCCGCGCTCTGTGCAACAGAGAAGTCCCATGCATCTTACGCTTCCTGATTTGGTCAAACTCATGGAATGGAAACTCGCAGTTAGAGGCATCAGCAGATCAACTATTATTTTTTGATTATATCTTGGTCAGAGGGGTAAATTCAGACCGCGACTTGGTCAGCTTGTGAAAGAGAACGAAGATGATAGAGTCGTGAGAGTGACAACAGAAGCATTCCAATTGGCTTCCGGAGAGGGCAATTTAAAAGAAGCTGTAAGCAGACTGACAGAGCTGAAAGCGGTTGGTCCAGCGACGGCATCCGGTAAAGCAGCCAATATCGATTTGTTTCTTATGTCAGTATTTATTATTTATAGCAATATTATGTACTGGAGTTCCAGAAATAGCGCCTTTCTTGGCAGATGAATCAGCTGCTTGCATGTTTCAAGACTTGGGCAAGGTGCAGTACACTTTATCATACTATTTGTCTTATGCAAGATTGCTGGTGGAAAAAGCTGACGAGCTGAATAAAGCAGGTTTGTCTTTTAATGCCAATGACTATTTATTCATTTTTTAATTTTTTTAGATGATAGCGAGAGTGATTGGACGGCTCACAGCGTAGAACTGGCTCTGTGGACTGTTCATACTGCCGAGAAAATAGGCCTGCCATTGAAAATATCGGACGATGAGAAAGTTCGTAAACGAATGGAAAGAAAACGATGTTTGACAAATGAAGAGGATGAAAAAGAAACCGTTTCTAAGAACAAATGAGCATGTGTTTAATTCGGTACTATGGGTGAGTGGGTCTACATACAGCTCAGTGACAACAGAGTGCCTCGGGCATCAAACGGGGTTGTGGTAGGGAAGGAAGCCTGCTCCTAATTAACTTTTAGATCTCTTCGCATCCGAGCTTCTTCTAGGCTGCAGTTCTTCACGCACAAGTCTGTAACTGCTTCATTTTTCCTAAGTAGCAGCTTGAAAGGATCAAATAATGAGACCCCATAATGGGCGTCTAACTCTCTCCCCATCTGTGAATCCCATACTAGCAGTCACAGTCTCGCAGTAACGTACTCGTGGAATATTTCTTATGCGCCTTTAAGTGTTTTTTTCAGGCAACGGGCGCGTCTAATAAAATTCGACTCAAGGATTTATCCTCACTTCGGCTCTATGTACTAACGACTTCTGGTTGTTGTACCGTATGAGCAGGCCTTCAATAATTATATAAGCCACATCCTGTTTGACATACCTCTCCCCTACTCATCACACGGCTGCCTCGTCTCCCTTCGTACCTGACGTCTGAAGTGAAGGCAAGAACAATCCAGATCAAATTTCGTTGAGAGACGAGATGACTCTTTTTGAAGCTCTCCTTGTTGCCATGACTTCTCTCCCTTTATTTCTCACTTTGTTGTTATTGGGTTAGTGTATGGTAGTCGGACGATTCCGTCAACGATAGTCGTGGCTTATCTTTGGTAGGTGCAAGCGTTACTCGTCTTGACGCTGCTGTGGGCGTGGAGCGATGCTCAGAGCAATATCGTCACGTTAGCTTCCACCTCGTTACTCTCTTTTTAGTAATTTGCGTTTAGTATTGACTGCGCTAACCAGCTGGTACTTGTCAATTCAGCCATATTGACTTGCCGTGCGAGCCACTGCAATTCGTCAAAGTATTTATACCTTATTAATGAATTGACTCAGTTCACTTTTAGTTGTTTTAGTTCGGCTATTGACTTCGCTAGAACTGCGTGTCAGTACAGACGTTACTGCCAACTGATTGCGTCCAACGTCACTTTTGAAACGAATTGCATCGGAGAATTGTCTCTGAATATTTCCTATGAATGTGTGGCGGGTGAGAGTTGACGACATGCAGTGATTTTACATGTCGCCTATGTGCACAGGTCTAAACAATGCCGTTCTTCCTCCCGTTCTCCTTAATGTGGATAAGTCATCTGTCCGTTGGGATGTTCCGAAACATCGAACTATTCAGAGGCGATACATTCCCATGAGCCAACCATGTGCCGTTCCGGGATTTCTATTTGAAGGTTTTGGCTACGTTCTCCTTGCTCCGGATGAATTTGAGTTCCTAAATTTAAATTTGTTTTTCCGGACAACAAATCCTGATGGGATACTATTTGCGGCATTTCGAAAAGACTTGTCGTCATACGTGTATCTTGCACTCATGGAAGGTGAACTCGAATTCGGTGTTAAAAGTGACGGGGATGATGATAATCGAAGCATAAGAACTTATAATAAAACATGGGACGACAATCGCTTTTACAGAGTAGCAGCAAGGATAACCTTTATGAGAATTATACTCGGCGTTTATTATGGCAGCGAAAGGCTGTTCATAGATGGTGAACGTTTGTGGACTCTTTCTATTGTCGTTGATAACAGTTATGTTGGAGGACTACCCACGAATGCCAGTCTATTGACGCTGCTTCCAGACTCAATCGGATTTATTGGCTGCATAAGGGTGATGTTTCTGCACCGCCTAGAATTTGATTCATCAAAAATTGAAAGACTCGTTAATGTTGTTCAGGAGAACGGCGGCTGTCCACCGTCGGTTGAAAAAGCGATGCATTTTCGCGGATCCGGTTACGTGAAATTAAATTTATCTTCGTCTCAGATACACGACGAACTTCAGTTCCGCTTTCGAATTCGAACGAGTTGGCCAGATGGATTGCTCCTCGCTGCATTTGGAAACGTGAGCAAAGACTTTCTTTTCGTTGAAACGCGCGGCCGTGATGGAATCAATGTGAGATATAGAACGAACGAAGAACGAGTCAATGTTATTCGTGTGAACCGATGCGTCTTGTGCGACAGCTTATGGCATGAAATCGATCTTTCAATTACCGACAGGTTAATTATTGTAAGAGTTGACAACGCAGAAGACGAAGAAGTTGCTCATATTATCAACGTCAGACAGTTTTCTTTGGATATTTTGCAAAACGTGTATGTTGGTGGACTGCCGCAATACGATCTGTCAGAGACGAGGCCCACTCCCGTGGAAGTGGCTCTGGGAGTCGGCGTGAACGTCACTGGATACGGTGGTTGCTTGACCAATTTTTCCGTAAACAAGAGACCTATTGATGTCGTGAAGAAGAGAGAGGAGAATGTAAACGTGAGTTTTGCTGGATGTCCCAACTTTCCTTGGAGCGGTCCAGTGTGTGAAGATCAGTTGGTGGACATTCATTCGGCAAGTGGAAACGAAAGCGTAGTTACTGACACAAGCGTCGAAGCATTTACCGGTAGGTGGTTCGACGAAAGGTTTGCCATATACTTGTCCTTAATTTAGAATACTTATATCGTGTTGTGGTGAACGTTTCCGGGGCTGGTGGCGTTGTTTTTAGCGAATGGATAAATGTTCGAACAGGAAACGACAGTAAGAAATCGTTTTAGTTACAGTACTCATTACGTAAATATAGAGTGGGTTAGTCGGACGGTGTTGTATATAATTTCTCTTCTTTGAGAGCTTTGATTCTAAAAACGCTGTTGCAGGTTCTTCAAGTGGACGTTTTTTGCCAGAAATTGACGACGACGGAATGGGCGCGACAATACAATGGGCAGGTACGCCAACAGTTCTCCAAGATAAAGATGGCGATTCGTTGTACGAAATTGATATATACACATGCACGATCTGCCTAAACACAACAATCATGTCCTGTTCTCACTGGAAAAGAAAAGAGAACGCATTTCTACCATATCGACTGTCTCCGGCGCCCTCGGCTGTGTATACTGTCAAAATTTCTGCTTCTGTTTTGAGCCGAGCAGAAAAGCTAACGTCCAACTTTAGCACTCCTGTTGTCATGTGGAAACCAGAAGGTGTCGTACAGTTTTTCCCAATCTTTTTACTTTATCTTTGAACTGTGTAGCTCATTCGAACGTTTGTGAATGCAGCAAAGACAAAAGCGAGTGTGTTCACAACGAGACAGGACATTCCGGTTGCTTTTCTTTCAACACCTTTTGGTGCTCAACAAACCTTGATGCAATCCACACAATGCTTGAGTGCTTCTGTCTCAGTAAGAGTGAGCAACACAACTTCAGTCACTCATTCACATATCTGATCTATGTTTTAGCCGCGTCATCCTCTTATAACCGGAGTCAAATATGTCAGCCTCCGCCGTCTGATGCTGTCAACTCGACAACAGGTTTTGCAACGGGTCTCGGTAAGAGTAACGCGCGAATACGTTTATCCATTTACATTGTCGATCTGATTTATTTTTTAGCCCCGTCATCCTCATACAGTGACATTTGTCCTCTGCCTACTGTCTCCTCGACGACAGGTTTTGCAACGAACGTTTTGTCGCATCTGTAATGACGAACGATCTAGAAACCACTTCTTCGTTTGGACTACCCGACGCTTATCTTGTTGGAACGGGAATAGGATGCTTTTTGGTTGTGATAGGCGTTGGTATATTCTTCTATTGGAAGAAAAAAAGAGCACCAGCAGCGTCATCTAATAGAAATGGTGGGCAAACAGAACTCTTTTGCTTTTTGTCACACCGCGGTCCGCACCGGTCTAAGTCACTCTTGTTTTATCATTTAGAAGTTCAAATGACGGCTGCCGTCTCTTCTCCTTTTGACGAAAAAGACATACTCCTTACTAGCAATGCCTGTTATTCTTTGCTGCCGCCTTTGTCACCTCCGCTTCCACCGCCGAATGAAACAGTCGACTCTGAAATTGATTGCATCGAGAAGAGAGACGATGCACCGTTTGATGCAGTCAATTTAGAAAGTGAACAGTTTGCAAAATCCTTAACCTTAGCTAAATATGAGCGGTGTTGTAGTTAACAGGGCAGATGTCAAGAACGACAAAATCGATTACGAAGATCCTACTCCGGACGACGAGACTGATATTGGCTTCACAGCGGTATCAGAATTTGATCAGACTATTAATTAACGAGTTTGGTGGTAAATTTGAAGTGTAGGCTTCTATTTCAGTCTTTTGGGAGCCGGCTAAAACGGAAAAGACATTACACAACCAGCTCGCTGAAGCAAAAGTCCGTTGCTGAAAAGGTTCGATATTCAACTAGAAGTGGTTTTGGGTTCCTGGTAAGCTTGAATTTCATGTGTCTTGCTGCGTTCGCTCTCAATTCTGTTTAGTCAATTTGGAACGGTCGAGAAGGCAATTTGGACCAAAGTGAAGTGAAAAGATTTTCCTGGCTAATTTATATAAAGATAGTTGCTTTAATTAGGACCAGGAATCAAGCATTGTTGTGGCGGTGAAAACATTGAAGTCGAATACGGGAGAGAACAGAGTAAAGTTTTTTCGCGAAGCTGCAATTAGGAGCCAGTTTGAACACAATAACGTCATCAAAATGTACGGAGTCGTGCTGAGTGAATATCCGGTAATGAGACCGTGTTATTGTTGGTACCTTATTTAGAATTCGCTATATTCAGACAATGATTGTTATGGAAATGTTGCCAAAAGGAGATCTGATACAATTCTTGTTAGCTACGAGGTATCCTTGTTGCTTGCGACGTTATAATAAATTGATCTCGCATTGATTAGATATGAGAACGCTGCGCTCAAATCTAACTTGGCCGCTTGCCTTTTGCAGATGTCTCGTGACATTGCAGCTGGAATGACCTATTTGGCAGGATTATCATTTATTCACAGAGTAAAAATACTTGCGTAGTTTTATGTTAGTTCGTATTTTTATGTAGGACTTGGCGGCCAGAAACGTTTTTTTGGACAAAAATCTTGTCTGCAAGGTTAGGCTTTTTTCTTTTGTATCTGACAAGATCCTATCCTAAGACCAAAATGTAAGATTGCTGATTTTGGATTGGCCAGAGATTTGGATGAAGAGAACTGCTACATGGGACAAATCTCGATTAGATGGACAGCTCCCGAAGTAAAAACAACGTCAAATGACCTAATTAACCTTACTGCAGTACATTTAGGTTCTGAAATTTTTCAAATACTCGTTGGCTAGCGACATGTGGAGTTATGGAGTCGTTTTATATGAAATCTGGTCTCTTGGTGAACGACCCTACGACTGCTTATCAAACAAAATGGTCGTTGAAAATGTGGAAATGGGCTATCGACTTCCTGCACCTCCTGGGTGTCCTTACGCAATTTATGAACTGATGATTGAGTGCTGGTAATAACACGCCGGTTTATTTATATGTATATGTCATTTTCATTTTTTCACAGGCATCCTGATTATCAAAAACGGCCTTCTTTCAGTGTCATATCTACTCGTCTGTCAGAGCCGGATGATGCGTTGCTGATCAACGAGAAGACCTCGGAGCCTATATCAGGAAAACTAGGCGATTGTTTGGAAGATTCATGCCAACCGGCTTACTTGGACCTTCAGTGCGTCTACAAATCTCAATAGAAAGAAATCTGTTCTGTAAACCTTTTTGTGCCTTAGTTCTTCTTTGAGATTGAAAAACAAAAAAAAAACAATCAATAGACTACATGTACTATCGCCTGCATCCGGGCTTTCTCGTTGCAGCGCATACGGCCAAGATATGGCACGCTACATCAATGGGGCTGTATCATTTCGTTCTCCTCTCAAAGAGCTCTCTCAAAGTCAAATTTTGTTGTCTTAACGTGCGCTATCCTCAAATGGAAACTGCGCGATGCAGCGCATTGGCAAAGCGCTCTGGCGCCGTGCTTGATGCAAATACCTCGAAGAGTCGCAAGAGAGATGAAATCAGGCAGCCAGATCAATGGCAGGCAAAATCTCGACGTAGAAACGAAAGAGAGAGACTTGCACGTAAGATATCAGGAGCAGTTGCCACGCTCTGTGCAACAGAGAAGCCCCATGAGTCTTAAGCTTCCTGATTTGGTCAAACTCATGGATTGGAAAGTCGCAGTTAGTGACATCATCAATTCAACTATATTAGGTGATAGCGAGAGAGATTGGACGGCTCACAGCGTAGAACTGCCTCT